>NC_135713.1:187152186-187452186 GCF_964656455.1 Halichoerus grypus
TTCAACCTCAACCTCAGAAAATGTTAATTAAATGCATATATATATATATATATATATATGGCAAAGACTTAAAAAAAGACTTATTGGTGAAGAAGTAGTTTGGGGAGGCAGACAGCCTCTCTGCTGTCTGCCTGCTGCCCCCTTGCGGTGTATTCAATAAACTTCTAGCTCCTTAAAAAAAAAAAAATTAGAAGAAGAAATTGTGCACTCATTCTGTGGGTGGAATGGCACTTGGGCAAAATTTATTGAATTTTATGTTCCTAGCATTCTACCCTGTCATTCCTTTTTTTTTTTAAGATTTATTTATTTATTTGGGGGGGGCGGCAGAGAAAAAGAGAGTCCCAAGCAGGCTCCACGTCCAGCACAGAGCCCAAAGCAGGACTTGATCTCAAGACCCCGAGATCATGACCTGAGCTGAAACCAAGAGTCAGGTGCCTAACTGACTGAGCCACCCAGGTGCAAGCCCCCCAGTGGTTCCATCTCAAGAAATTCATCCTACAGCAGTGTTCAATAAGTACATGAAGATATATATATATATGTATATATTTAAAGATTTTATTTATTTATTTGACAGAGAAAGAGAGAGCACAAGTAGACAGAGTGGCAGGCAGAGGGAGAGGGAGAAGCAGACTCCCCTCTGAGCAGGGAGCCCGATGCGGGGCTCGATCCCAGGACCCTGGAATCATGACCTGAGGCCAAGGCAGATGCTTAACGACTGAGCCACCCAGGCACTCCCTACATGAAGATATAGTGACCAGCCCTTCATAGCAGCGCTCTTTCTCATATTCAAAGACTTTAAACATTCAAAATGCACGTTGGAAGACAATTGACTTTTACATAAGTTTGAGTGCAGACGTACACTAGAAATTATGTAGCCATTAGAGTGAGGTCTAGGGGCGCCTGGGTGGCTCAGTCGTTAAGCGTCTGCCTTCAGCTCAGGTCCTGGTCCCAGGGTCCTGAGATCGAGCCCCGCATCAGGCTCCCTGCTCTGCGGGAAACCTGCTTCTCCCTCTCCCACTCCCCCTGCTTGTGTTCCCTCTCTCGCTATGTCTCTCTCTCTGTCAAATAAATAAATAAAAATCTTTAAATAATTAAAAAAAAAGAATGTCCCATGGGGTGAGGGGAAGAATGTCCCACGAAATATTTGGGATATATTTATACTAAAAAATTGTTGTTTACCTGAAATTCAAATTTAACAGGGCATGCCTGCATTTTAACTGGCAACTCTACCCTGGAATGGGGCATTTTGGCTTAGATAGGAGCAGGCATTGCTTTCCAGGTAGAAGATTCTAGGGAGAACTATGCAAGTGTATTGGGGGCCACGATTAGGCTGACTCGGTGGGTCAGTGTGTTCTCTGATGGGGGAGAGAGAGCAGCGATGCAGAAGGGCTTGACATGACTCTTTAAGGGATTCAAACATGAGGGTCAGGAACTTTGCTTCTCATCCCATAACCATGGGGAGCTACTGAAGGATTTTGAACAAGGGAAAGAACCTAATAAAGGTACGCATTAAGAAATAAACTGCAGTTGGGGATGGAAAGTTGCCGTGGTAAAAGGCTGACAGGTGACAGGCAGGTGACAGGTTCGAAGGTGGACCTGCTTGAATGTGGGTGGGACCTGGAGTCACCCTGCTTTCTCTTTGCTTCGTCTTCACCTCAGGTTCACTGCATCAGCACCGAGTTCACTCCTCGGAAGAAAGGTGGGGAGAAAGGTGTCCCCTTCCGCCTCCAGATTGACACTTTCAAGCCCAGCGACAAGGACCTTCCACCCGAGCACCTGCACTCAGCGGGGTGCCTCATCAAGGTGTTCAAGGTACAGGCAGGCCCCTCCCCCTCCCCCTCAGGACTGTCACCCGGCTCGGCCTGCAGCCCCTTGCCTATGCACAGAGGGATGGGGCTTGATCTCTTGCTTGGAGCCCCTTCTGTAGTGAGAAGGGGGCAGGTAAGGGGGGGCGCTCTGAGCTGCCCTTGTCCCTCGCCTGTAGCCCAAAGGAGCTGACCGCAAGCTGAGAACAGACCGGGAGAAGCTGGAGAAACAGCCCCCGCGGGAGAGACACCAGTACCAGGCTGCCTGTGCGAGCACGGTGTTCGCCGAGGTGTGTGGCGGGGCGCCGCGCGCCGCAGAGCGGGTTTGGAGGGAGGAGCCTCATTGCGCGTGCCGGGAAACTGAGGCCTGGGGGCCGTGGCTGCTGCAGGACCATCACAGTCCCCACTGATTCCGCCTGTTCCCGGCAAGGACAAAGCCGCACCGTGTGTTCAAGGCTCAGGCGCGAACGCCTTCCAGCCTCCCGGGCGGCCTCGCCCGCTCGCGCCCTCGCCCGCCTCGCCGCGGCGCCCTCTGCCTGGAGCGCTGCCCTTCCTGCTGCCGCTCCTGGCTAGCGGCTCCTGGAAGCTTCCCCAGCTCCCCCCGCCAGCCCTCTCTTCACTTGAGTGGCGTTTGGTCCACTCGTCCGGGCCTCCTAGGGCGGGGGCCAAGTGTGGCCCCGGGCGGCCCCCCCGTCAGCTCCCGCCGAACGGAGGTGAGGGAAGAGCCGCCCCTGGCCTCGGAACGTGTAGGCGGAAGCTTGCGGCTTGTTTGCCCCCCAGTGTTCGCCGTGGCCGGACCCCAGGGCAGGGCCCTCCTCGCCGCTCAGCCCTCTTGCTCCGACCTCTCCCCACGGCTGCAAGCCCCTGTCCCCGGAGAGGTGAGGCGCGGTGGGCCCCTCTCGGGCCTCCGGGCTGAGCGCGAAGAGAAGAGCCCCTCAGCCCGGGCATCCGGGGAGGGGCAGGGTCGAGGGTGCGACTGAGGGCAAGAGGCTCAGCTCTGTGGCCTTTGGGTAATCCGTGGGGGGGGGGGGCCCAGCAAGCTCCGCCTCCCAGGGAAGGGGGCGTGGCGCTGGGGGCTGGCTGCGCTGCCGACTCTCTGCTCCCCCACAGGCTCTGCTCCTCCCCGCCGTTCGCCGTGGACACCTTGGGGGGCAGCCCCGCTGAGGTGCGTCTTGCCTTTCCAATCCCCCCACCTGTGTCTCAAAGCCTCCTCGGGGCTTCAGCGGCCTCTCCGGAATGGGGTGGCGCTGCCCCCTGCTGGACAGAGCTTGCATGGCCGCAGACGGCCAAACTTTCCTGAGAGGACTGGGCGATGAGCCTGCGGGCTTTCAGACGCGGGCCCGCCAAGGGCAGGGGGCTGTGTCTCTCCTACCCCGTTCTCAGTCCGTGCGCCCATGGTGACAACCTGGACTGCCCTCTTCGTGCCTCAGGATCTGAACCCTGGAGCCTCCATCCTAGAGACGCAGCAGTGGTTGCATCGGCACCGGTTCTCCAGCTACTGCCGGGTGCTGGCCAACTTCACTGGTGAGGCTGGGGTCCTGCAGGGACCTTACCTTAGGGGGCTGAGGGCAGGACGCCTGCCTGTGGCCTGGCTTGCTGTGTGTTCTTCAGCTAACTTCTCTCTAGGACTGAGAGTTGCCAGGCACTATGCCTGCTTGGCTCTCTTCTCCTGTATCACCCCATATAATTTATATACTACCCATGCGGATGGGGCTCAGAGAGGTTAAATAACTTGCCCAAAGACACACAGCTAACAAGCAAGGGGCAGAACTGGGATTTGAATCCAAGTTTGATCCCCATGTCTGGACATGCTAGGGCGATTTGTAGACTAATGTTGGGTTGTATCCCTTGCCACCCTTGACCCCAGGCCTCTTCCCCCAATCGGGCCCTGTCTGACTCTGCAGGCACTGATCTGCTGAAGCTTACCCGCCAGGACCTTATCCAGATCTGCGGGGCTGCCGATGGGATCCGCCTTTTCAACGCTCTTAGAGCCAGGTGCCGGGCACTGCCAACCACAATCCCTTTCCCTCTGTAGTGGCGTTTACCAACTTGGCTAATGGTTGTGTCTCATGGCATGTTCAAGCTGGAAGGTACCTTAAAGACCACTTAGTCCCATACCCTCTTTTTACAGAGGAAGAAACTGAGGCCCACGGACAGTGACCTCCCTGGGGTCACAGAGCAAAGATGGCAGGGATGGGCTAGAAAGTGAGGCTCCCGTGATCTTTTTCTGTAGCCATCCCACCCGCATCACTCCATTTCTGAGGACAGAGATGGATTTTTCTCATCTCTCCCTGCAGGGTCCAGCATTCATTAAATTTCTAAGAAATAAGTGGTGACCTCCCTCCCTGAAGACCTGGGAGGAGGCGGGATCCCTCCCAGGGAGGGGGCTGTTAATTTAGGTATGAAGTGTTGATAGGTAAACTGTTTTCCTGGCCCAGGCCCATTCGTCACCGGCTGACTTTGTATGTGGCTCAGGAGGCCTCTAGGCAAGAGAACGAGGTTCCTAAGAACCCTGACTCAGGTGAGGTTCTGGCCTCTCTCTCCAGGCGAGATTCAGGTGTGGCTGCGCGAAACTTCTTCAGGCCTGGGGAGAGGGTGATCCTCCATCATTCCTGGGACCCAGGATGCCTTCCTTGGCATTCCCCTGTCTTCCATGACCAGATCAGTCCTCTCCTTCCAAGATGTCCCCTGGGCTTACTCCTCCATGTTCTACTCCCCAAACCCACCTGACTTTGTCATTGTTGATACGTGGGATTAGAACATTATAATCATTGTATTTGGGTTTCAGTCATTTGTATGTAGGTGTCCCCCCTTTTTAAGTTGGGGGCTCCCCTCGGTCTGAGGCCTCCCCAAAGCTGAGGAATAGGTGAGGATTAAGTGGATTTATAAACCTTTTTGCTTCTTTACTCCTTCCTGCCCCCACCCCCCAAGAGGCTGTCACCTTGCCCTCTCCTTCTTCCTGGTCTCTGGGGCTCCCTCAGCTCCCCCCCCACACACATATACTGATCCCTGCCCTGTGCTGCCCACACCCCCAGGCTTTTATCAAGAGATCTTTCTAGATGAACTCAGTGCTGTTGAGCTGATGGGGAAACTGGCTGAGCTCTTGGCCCTCCCGGCCAATCAGATCCACCACCTCTTTCACCAAGGCCCCGGGGGCGTCCTAATTCTCCTCAGTGACCAGGTAGGTGAGCCCTGGCTCTTGCCAGGCCCCACAAGGGCCTTGATCACTCTCCCACCTCAGGCCCCTCTCCCTGCCCTGGCTTCTTCTGTTTGGCTCTAAGAACAGCACTGTCTCAGTGACCCCTTCTCCCCTGCAGGTGGTTCAGAATCTTAAGGATGAATCATACTTTGTGGCTGTGGTGAAAAAAGGTAGGGGTTTTAGAGGGGAGAGAAGTGTATCTGGCAGGCCCTACAAAGGGCAAGATTGTGTTTATATTGTCTCCTAAAATGAGATTAAAATGTTCCTTGAAGGTGTGTGTATGCTGGGGGTGGAGCGGGGCGAGTGCTGCGTTTCAGTCAACTGGAAACATCTGAATGCCAGCTTTGTTGGTGTCA
This sequence comes from Halichoerus grypus, assembly GCF_964656455.1. Taxonomy (NCBI): domain Eukaryota; kingdom Metazoa; phylum Chordata; class Mammalia; order Carnivora; family Phocidae; genus Halichoerus; species Halichoerus grypus. Next base: position 187,157,547 of record NC_135713.1, read on the forward strand.
AAGGGACAGATTCACGTGGCTGCAAGGCAGCTATTTACCGCTCAGGGATAAAACGTCCCAGTGTCTGGGTCAGGGAATTTAATAGAGGGGAAAGTAAGGCCCCCTCTCTCTTCTGCCCCACTCCCACCATCCTACAATGCAGAAGATGCTTGCTGGACATCCCCTGGCACAGAGCACCTCTGGCCACTTGGCTTATGGTGCTGGTTATTCAGATGCGTGCCCTCTATCCCTCCTACAGGACAGAGGGAGGCTTCCTCGAGTTGGGGTAGGAGGAACACTGGTGGGTGGCAGGCACACTCCCAGCTGCTTGGTTTGGGAGCAGCGCAGAAGTGGTGCTTGGCTTGTCTCATCCCAGTGGTGCCCTTTTCACTGCTTCCAGTGCAGAATCCAGATGGCTACTACCTGGTTCTCACCTAGGCCCAGGGACATCCCGCTGCAAGAATGGGCGACTGATGCCAGCCTGGTTCTCGGGGGCCCCACGTTCACCAGAAGCCTTGCTTAAATCCTCAGCTGCTTCATCCGGCTCTGGGTGAAGCGGGATGTCCTACCCCTAGAGAGGAGGGGAGCAGCCCCCAGGCTCCCATCTCTCTGCTCAGTTGGTGGAACCTGGGCACAGCCTCCGAAGCTCAGCTCAGCTGGCCAAGCCTGTGAGGCATGGAGCCTGCCAATATGGATAAGGCGCCTTTGCCCCAAGCAGTGCTGCCTGAACACTGGGTGCATTGATTCACGTTTATTTAAAATTGTATTCACCCTTTCCTTTCCTTAATATTAATAGTTAATTCTAAAAGGCATATATATTTAATATGTTGTTCAATGCTTGTTCAATTTCCTTGGTGTTTTGGTCCTCTTGGGGAAATGTTCTCTCCTTACTTAAACTATAGACTAGGGCAAAGGATGGAGTCTGAGACAGAGGAATAAATAAATCTGGATGGATTTTTTTTTTCCAACTAGTTTGGGCAAAAACTAATCACTAAAGCCTCTAAAAGACCATTCAACTATCAAATCACTATGCTTATTTAAAACTTCTAGAGATGTAGGGTACCTGGGTGGTTCAGTCAGTTAAGGGTCTGCCTTCTGCTCAGCTCATGATCCTGGGGTCCCTGGATGGAGCCCACGTCGGGCTTCCTGCTCAGCAGGGAGTCTGCTTCTCTTTTTCCCTCTGCCCCTCCCCCGGCTCTCTCTCTCTCTCTCGCTAACTCTCTCAAATAAATAAATAAAATCTTAAAAAAAAATCCTGGGGCACCTGGGTGGCTCAGTCATTAAGCGTCTGCCTTCGGCTCAGGTCATGATCCCAGGGTCCTGGGATCCAGCCCCACATCGGGCTCCCTGCTCTGCGGGTAGCCTGCTTCTCCCTCACCCACTCCCCCTGCTTGTGTTCCCTCTCTCGCTGTGTCTCTGTCAAATAAATTAATAAAATCTTTAAAAAAAAAAAATCCTTTTTATTTTTTTAAAGGAATGAAGGGAATAGAAAACTCTTCAGGGTAGGGAATTTTATTTATGAGCAGGGAGTCCGACGTGGGGCTTGATCCCAGGACCCTGGGATCATGACCTGAGCCGAAAGCAGACACTTAACTGACTGAGCCACCCAGGTGCCCATAAAAAATAAAACGTTAAAAAAAAAATGGTGGGGCACCTGGGTGGCTCAGTCGTTGGGCGTCTGCCTTTGGCTCAGGTCATGATCCCAGGGTCCTGGGATCGGGCCCCACATCGGGCTCCCTGCTCGGTGGGAGGCCTGCTTCTCCCTCTCCCACTCCCCCTGCTTGTGTTCCCTCTCTCGCTGTGCCTCTGTCAAATAAATAAAGTCTTTAATTTAAAAAAAAAAATGGCAATGAGCTGTATCTTATTCTGCTCATTTTTAAAAAAGATTTGAGAGAGCATGCGTGTGCACATGCGTGAGAGTGGGGGCGGGGGGCAGGGAGAGAGTCCTAAGCAGACTCCTCGCTGACCCCAGCTCAGGGCTCCATCTCATGTCCCTGAAATCACGACCTGAGCTGAAACCAAGAGTCTGACACTCAAACGACGCTCAACTAACTGAATGAGCCTCCAACTCTTGATTTTGACTCGGGTCATGATTTCAGGGTTGTGAGACTGAGCCCCATGTTGGCGCTCTGCACTCAGCGCTCAATCAGGAGTCTGTTGGCGATCTTCTCTCTCCCTGCTCTCTCTAAAAAAAAAAAAAAAAATTAATAATAACTAAAATAAATCTTTAAGAAATTTCAAACACTGAAAAGAGAAAACCCATATGCATGGAGTGGAAGACAGGCCAACGTGCCCTCTTAAAAATATCTGCTTAATTCCTTATTGATCATTTACCTCAGTTATTACTGAGGGGGCCTATAATTCCACAGGGTTCCCCAAGGGTGTTTCACAACAGGGTAGATAACTTGAGATTGAAATTCAGCTTGCTGACTTGGCTCCACTGCTCATTTACATCAAAAGGACAGGGACCCCATTGCATTAACTTTTGTGTATCTCTCAACCTAGGAGCCTCTAGCACAGACTAGATCCTGAAATATTTGTTGACACGGAGGGAATAAAAGCAGGTAACAAGTATCTACCATGTGTCATTATTATCTTTTTAATCTTCACACTCTAAAGTAGGTACTGTTATCCCCGCTCTACCAATGAAGAACGGAGATGGAAGGGTCAACTGGCTGAGGTCATTCGGGTGGAAGTCAGGCACTCCGGCTTGGAGCTTGTTTAACTATTATACTACTCCATCATCATTCCTTCCTAGTCAAGGTGAGGGCAATGCTCTGCACAGATAGGGGACTCAGGTTGAATTGCTGCTGTCAAATGAATTAAAACAAAGGTTTTTTAGAAACTCTGATTTATATTACGTCTTCAGAGACAGGTGGAGTTCAGGGTATTAAAGGCTCTTAAAAAGGTATTAAGCCTATTAATAAATAAAGGGTATTAATTAAAGAATACTAAACAAATACAAGGATGCCAAAAAGAAGCCCCTTCATTCAGCCTCGGGAGCCTTTGCAGTTCTAGAGTTCAAGGAAGTTAAGAATCACAGCTCTGAGTCAGGCTATTTCCCCCGGCAAAATGAGAAGTCTTCACAGCTTATTTCCTTTAATTACATCATAAAACAAAATTAGAACATACAGGAAACAGTAATAGTTACATAACAATTTACTTTATATATTTATATATAAAAAACATTTTTCTTTTAGTCCAAAGATTTTAAAGCAAAAGGAATCCTCTACTGCCACCTTGGATTTTATTTTAAATAACCCTCCCTCCCCCCATCCTCAAGCGCCAAAAGTATTGGGTGGAAGCAGTCACTTGGACAGCTAATGGAGCCTGGTGTTCAGTCACCGAGTCCCGGGACCGGGTCAGCCCAGGGAGCGGCTGAGCGCGGGGGGCAGGCCTGGTGGAGAAACAAGTCAGCAGCAGCTCCCGCACGCTGAAGCACTCCGGGGCAGGCCGAATGGCTGCAGGAGGCTGAGGCCACAGCAAGGTTTGGGATCAGACCCTGCCAGTCAACCATCCTCTGCCTTCTGTTCCCTCAGGGGGAGAGGGGTCCGAGGGGGTTAGTGCAGGGATGGAACAGCCTGGTTTGAAGGTAAAAATTTCTCCCGCAGCACCATTTGCCCACCCATCTCCATCCTCGGGCAGAGTCTGACAGGCAGGGGTGGTCCTCCCAGCTGAGCTCCACACAGATCTGTGCTCTCAGGGTCACGGGAAGGTGGGCAAGGCTGAGGAGAGCAGCCGGGAACTGCCTGAGGCAAGTTACCTGGAAGCAATTCCTGGTAGGAAAAAGGAGGCAGCCAGGGTGGGAGGCAGCTGAAGGCTGAGTCATTAAACAGGAATGGAAGAAGGCAAAAGGCGAAGAGGACTTTCTCCCCCCCGGCCGACCACCCGGCCGTAACCCTTCCAAGCCTTCAGACTGGGCAGTCACAGATCCTCAGGGGCTGGCTGCGAGAGCAGAGCCACGGCAGGGGGAGAAAAGACCCCCCACGCAGCTCCTGAGCCCCGCCCCACGGAGCTTGCGTGTGTTAGAGGTTAGCATGGAGTTTGGGGGTAGGGTGAGGAGGGGAGTAAGAGAAGAAATCTCAGGCTCACCTCCTTCCTGCACTTATTAGAAAGTAACAGTCATCAGAGAAGCACAGGTAAGATTCTTAAGGGCAGGAAAAAACATGTAAACCCAGAAAAGCAGCAGCAAAGGTTTCTCTTTTTACAGGTCTATTATATAGCACTAGGAAAGAAAATCATTCAAGTCTTTGGGGGTGTGTGTGTGGGGGTAAAGTAATTAATCAAACCATGCCAGTTAGAGACTCCTTTTTCAAGTTAGGATTTTCTAAGACTTTCGGTTGTCGTTCACTAGTGCCATAAGAAAAAAAAAAGGAAGAAAGAAAGAAAAACAACATAGAAATAATGACTTCAGGGGCTGAGAAGGGTTAGGCTAAGGTAAGAAACACGTGTGTGAGCAGCAGTGAGACACAGATTTGAATTAGTGAAAATAAGCAGTAAGCAACAGTGACAAGCGGAACTTCGTCGTGGGGCAAAGATTTCTTCCACTTCAATAAATAAGACATCACTTCAAAGATTTCCCTGGGTTCTTGGGGTGTGGCAGAAAAGGTATGTGTCTGGACACCTCTCTTCTCCCATCTCTTGTTGGGGTGGGGATTCTCATTCACTGCCTACCTGCTCCTGCCCTGGGTGGGGGGAGCCACACCCAGAAGCACTGGGGGTTCTTTGGGGGGTGCCAATCCCCATCTGGGTGACTGGTCGGGTGCGTGGTAGGCAGAAGCCCTCCGTGCCGGTGAGAAGGGCATGGAGTTCACGGGATGCAGAGGAAAGCAAATCTACTCACATGCGTGAGGCAGGTGTTTCTATATATTCGGGACAGATGCTTGTACCTGAAGCAAAGTGCCCCAGTTCCAGAGCCGATTCTCTCCTTTACTTTCAATCTCATTACCATTTCCCCACCCCAATTCTTCAAAACAAGACACTGAAAAACACAGAAAATAAGAGTCCATTGACACAGTTCTGGTTGCTCATGTTTCTTTTTCCTAAAAGGGCAGTGAGACACCTTGGCTGAGGAGGTACTCAACACCTGCGAACCAGACTCCACCGGGGGCTTACTCAAAAAACACATGAGGGAGAGATGGAAGAAGCACATTATGGAATTTCTCTTAATATCCCACATGTGAGCTTACCCAAGACATTTTTTTTTTCCTGCTGAAAATTAAGTGTAATTCTGTTGGGCTCCAAAGATTCACTCAGACTCAGCTGAGAGGTTCTTATGGACTTTCCTAAGGGTCAAAGCCTTCAGAGATGCAGATCTGATGTTCCTAAGAATAAAAATGGACAAAGAGAGAGACTTGCCTTGTGAGGGGGAGCTGCAGAAGCCCTTCATGCAGAAAAAGCACTTGCCTCAAATGGTAGTTTCTGGCAAGTAGAGTTTGTCTCAAGTGAGAGGGCAAGCTTAGAGCAGCATGTTCTTTGCTGGAGAACCAAGCTGTTCAGTTAGGGCACCTGGATATAGCAAATAGAGCCAAATGTTATTCCCAAATTACCTGGGTTAATTATAGCCAACCGACATGGTCTTATATAGTTTTCTGTATCTTCCAATATTACAATTAAAGTTTATGATAGAAATAAAGGTGACGAGAAGCTTAGACTCCATATTTCCCCTCACCCTCCTACTGCTTTAGGGTTCTTTGGTCCAAGATCATTGTAAAGGGGAGGGTTTGCTTCAAGACCTCCAACCAAAAGTCCTCCCCCTCGTCTCAAACAAGTCTCAGCTCATTCACACTGCCTGGGTTTGAGGTGGTTAAAGATCCTAGAACTGGTGGACAGATAAGAAGGCAATCTTAAAAAAAAAAAAAAAAAAAAAAGTTCCGGAAGCTCAAAGAATACCACTGAAAGAGTCCCTCAGCCAGGATGCACAATGGGGATGGAAACCTAATCTTAGACCATGCACACAAGGAAGGAAAGGCAGAACAGACCCATTTCCTTTAAGCCCCTCCTCTCACACTGGTAGCACCTGTCATAAGCAGCCTGTGACTTTCAGCACAATAAACATTAAACGGCCAAGGGTCAACCATGATCCACAAGTGTTCCTCTTCTTCAAAACCACAGTTCCCTGAAGATACGCTGTCCACACAGGCAGGCAGGCAGCCCCGTCTTCCTTCCGGTGCCACTCTCACACTTCCCTACAACTTCAGACCAGGACAAGTTCCCGCGTACCCTGTTTACCCGCCACGGCATGAGTGGGCCATCAAACCGGTAACAAAGCATTTTACAAGGCATTTAGGAGAAATAAAGAACCCGACTGCTGTAGCATTAGAGCTGTACTCAACAGTTCAAATGGTTTGGAAAGCCCAAAATAAAGCATCATAAAAATATTTGCCAGGTGTCCCTCTAAAATATGTGCTGTAAAGAAAATGTAAAATTTCTGACTTATAGGTCTGCTACATCAACTTAATGGATGTGGAAATTTACAAAAACCATTTAAGAAATATTCTTACATATCCAACAGCGTGATTTCAAATTTGGTAAGCAAACGTCCAAGACCACCCGGTGAAAAATGGCCTGAACCACACAACAGTTACTGTATTCAAGGCTGCCCAGAGACTTTGCTTAGATCAGGACAAGGACCCAAAGAGGAAGCTAGACTGGAGACATTGAGAATAAGTCAGCAGCATCATTGGGAGTGAGACGGAGGCTTTAAATAGAAGACAAGAATGAGTACAGGAAGAAAATGGGAGCAGTCCAAAAAAAAAAAAAAAAAAAGAAGCTGGGATCACCTTGATGGAGCCAGTATAGAGGCCAGAAAAGATACTGATGTAGCAAATGATGCTGGAAAATGTAGGGGGAAAGGCTGCTTGGAAAAGAGGTGATCTGGATGTTTAATAACGTTCTCCACAGACATAGCAATAACCCCTCCTGGCTACCTGCAGGTCTAGGCAATAGCTCTGAGGGTACCTTCTGACTTATCCCGAATCTCTCCATTCACTTTGTATTTCTTCATCACAGAAGGCGTAGAGGGCCGGGGCTCTGGAGTCAGACAAATGGGCCAAGAAGCCTTTCCTAAACTCTGAAGCCTTACTGAATTTTCAAAAGTATCCCTGATATTAAGACAGGATGGCGGGGCCCTTTCCACCTGACCAAAACTTACCATGTTCTGGGTTCTTAAATTCCTGGTACATTTCATCAGCTGGTGTAGGTTGCAGATTGGCATAAAAAAATCTATTTCCTTCCAAACTTGATGGGCCTGCCTGAAGTTTTCTTGCGAAAGGAGCAAGGCCTGACCACATACAAGCACAGCGCTCACACTCCTTTTTTCTCTCACTGGACTGTGCTCTTGGCCCAGACAGGTAGGGATCGCCTGAGCAAGTCCACAGGGACCTGCACGTGGGTCCACTCTTTGAGTTGAGAAACGGCATTTCCAAGATGTTCATGTCCTGGTGAATAGGGTCTTTTACATTTATGTACTTTTTAAGTAAAGAAGTACCTTAATGTCCTCAACTGGTGGGCAATTTAAACCCATACTCACTAATCAATCAGGGTTTTATGGTCAGTTTGTTCAGGCAATACTAAAAAAACCTTAATATGTTAGAGCAGATGGCCCCTAAATACTCCTCTTTTTACTTTTGTTTGAACGAGTGACCTGGGGATCTGCATATTAACCACATCTGGAAGTGTGCGTGCAAGTGTGTATATTTGTACGTGTGGGGTATAACCAGGAGAGTGAGTCTCACTTTAAAAGGTATATCCTTATGCCAACTATACTCAAATAAAAATAAAATTTAAGTATATTCTTCACATGATAATTTGAAAAGAGGTTAAGGGGAAGGGGGAATGAAAAATAAAAGTAATTTGAGCGTTTAAAAGGGCTTAATAAAAAATAGGATTTAAAATAAATTTAACATGCAAAATAATGGTGGACAGTACAGATTTCTAGCGTCCTTTCATCGAATTGCTTGTGGAGAACTAAGTCATGCTTTATGTAGAGCCGGCACCTGCAGCATTACAACAAGCCTTTTAACAGCCTGGATCATGCAGAAGATGATCTAAGATCATGGCAGACTGCACAGTAATGTCCTAAAAGACCAAAAGGAAAAAAAAAAAAGGTGTCCTATTAAAAACCACATAAGGTTTCTAACTTTGGGGTTTAGAAATCTACTTCTTATACTTTAGAAGCTCATTTTAGTTCCCTCATCCTTTATGACTTTTGGGGGGAAGGAAGGAAGCCTCTTCTTTGCCTCTGAGTCATGGGCACTGAATACCTGCCTTCAGTTCTGCTGACCATGCTGGGCAGAGACAATGAACCCCCTGCTTCCTCTCAAACCCTTCACCTGGTTACCCCTGTATTTCATTCATGGGAAGTCCGGAGCACAAGAAAGATAGGGTTGATAGGTTTTGAAATGGTTCTGGTCCTTTGAGGTGCCAACATTCGAGATACTCCATCAACACTGACATACAGCTGACCACCTGTTCTAGGGTCGTTCTTACATCCCTGATAGGCTGGGACGGGGGTGGGGTCGGGGGGCGGGGAGAGAAACTGACCAGCTGGACGGCACAGCAACTCTAGCAGCACTCCTACTAAAACAAAACAACCTCACAGACACAAATCAGGGATGCTACTGCTCACACCTAGATTTCAGTGAACATCCAACATGTCTGAGCTTGGGTGGGGGGTGCTTTTGGGCTCAGTTTTGGGATTCGCCATTCCACTCTTTACTAGTAATGCATTTCTCTCTCCTTATTAAGTTAGTGGAGTCTGATGGGAAGAAAAATGTGCAGGGAGAACATTGCGCATATCATGCGTATTATTATATATCACAAGGTATAACAGAAACCAAAAGGCAAAGTTTGTTTTCGTCAAAATAGTTTTAACTCAATTTCTTCTCATACCATTTCTTGGTTTTGTGATAGTTTCCCTTCAGACTGGCAAAGATTCAGGCAGGGTCCCCTAATGGTAAAATTTAGAATTAAAAAAATATTTATTGATAATGTCTCTTTTAAAAATGTTTGGTAACCCCAACTAATCATCCAAAATGCACACTGTAAACACAACAGCAAAAGAGTAACAACTGAGTGTGAGTAAGCAGACAATGAACAGGTGACAGACTGAGCAAGAGTGCGGGAGGGAGCAACAGAGAACGAAAGACAGGTGCACAAGTGTGCTACAGAGAGTGACAATTTGAGTGAGTAAGTAATCACATTTGGACCACAGCGATTTCAGTGCAACCATTTAGGAAACCTCTGGGCCAAATACTAAAAAACACAGGAGGAGGAATGGATGAGCCTTCTTTGGGAGCATGCTCAGCATGTTGGCATGGGAACAAGGAAGCACAGAAGCTCTGTAGTCATCTCATGAGGGATGGCTACCATTTATAGGATGCAAAGAATTTTTCTTTCTGGTCCCTGGATACAACATATATTGTTTTTCTATGCTTTCCTTGACCCTGGAGGACTGCAGTTGCTGTTCCAAAATCACCAAAGAAACCCCTTCAAAAAATGAAGAAACTGCAGGAGCAGTAACACTGCATTTGCTGGAATGCCCCCTTCCCTCCACCTTGCCTATGATTTTCTTCTTGGCATGTCCAACAGGAATGGTTAAGTTTTACCAATCCACTTGATAAAGCCAGCGTGGGCTTCAGTCCCCTGGTCACAGAACTAGAGTGGGTGGGGGTGAGGGTGGGTTTGCATGTTATGTGTGGCTCTGGGGATCTGGACGCTGCCCTCACTTTGTAACCCTTGCCCAGAACACTGGGGTTGCTTCCATTGGAGACTCCACTGTAACTCTAGAAGTGTCATTAAATACTCAGTTCACCAAGGTTGACCACCTCCATTGTCATAGGATGATGCAGCATCTGCAGAATCGCTGTCTGCTGCCCCCTACTGATGGGGGTGGAGTGACAGGTGCGAAGTAGGCGTGGACTTTAATATTGGGCAAATGGGTCTGAAACAAGACAGAAACATTACTAAGAGAGAGGGCTAAAACAGAAAGAGCAACATTGCTTTTCAGAAAAAACACAGGGGCTGAGTGAACATGAAAGCAAGGCAGAGGCTGAGTACCGGTCAGGATGTTGAGAGACCTGGGTTCTGCTTTGTAGTATTCCAGGTTATTCTAAATGACTAAATAGCTCACATAACTTTGGTATCTGCTTTTTAATAATAAAACTGGGGGAAAACGTCATACTAATCTCTTAACCTGTCCCAAAGGGATTGCTAGTTGGATTCCCAGAGTTGAAAGAAACTATACAAGCTTAAAATAATTTTTTCCAAGTCACTGTGGACAATGTTTCTTCTGATATTTTCTTAAAAACCTCATTATCCACTTTTAAAACATACTGCTAGTTTTTAGTACATAAATGGTTTCTGAATTCCTACCACACTCAAGGCACTGTGCTAGTTACATAGGGGGTACAAAGATGGTCAACACAGAAACCCTGCTCTTAGGGAATTTAACAGTCTAGACCTAAATAGCTAAATTAAAACGAAAAAATGTTAAGTGATGATTTGAGAACAGATAAAAAGTCTTGAGGACTCAGAGATGGAAGAGATTCTGGACAACCAAGGAGGTCTAGGACCCCTACTGCAAGGAGGCCATAGAAGAGGCTCTGGTTGGCCTACGGCTCTCTTTTGGTGTAGAAGGAATATGGCTGCAAGGCTTCCCCACTGCAGGTATGCTCTCAGTCCTCTAGGTCAGAAGGGAGAGGAGGAACTAAGGCCAACTGGAACTCAAGATGAGGTGTGGTGCTCCTTTGTGCACTCAGACGCCATGTGGCCAACATGGATGTTTTCAGACACTGGTTGTAAGGGCCTAACTAAGCACAGTGCCTTTCCCACAGCAGGTGTGAAGCAGATGTTCCCATAAATGTCTGTTGAGCTGAATAACCTAACATATAGATTCATCCATCCTTTTATAACCTCCTTGCTGGCAACCTGTCTTCCAGTCATTTGACTACGCATGGGTCTCTTCAGTATGGAGAATGGGGCTAAAAGGTAAAAACAAAACAAAACAAAAAAACCCAAACAAACAAAAAAAACCCCTACTTAATCCATTTGTTGTCTTAAAAAATAAGAACCCCAGCAAAAGAGTTTGATGTGAAAGGAAATACAAATTAAATTCTTAAATCCCATTTAACTAAGTATTTTCTTTATGTTCTTTCTTTCTTTCCTGAATCTGGCATGTGTTTTTGACTCTGGGCATGTTATTAATCCCTGGACTTTACAGGAGAGACTCTGCTGGGAGGAGGCCTACTTTCTTCCCCTCAGTGGGTATTTTCCCACTAAATTCCCATCTGGAACAACAGGTAAAAACTACCCTTAGGTTTGCTCTCCATTTTTTTTCCTCTTTGCTGAATGTCCAAGTAAATATAAAAATCACAGAAATCTAAATCTGAAACAAAAACAAACACAAACAAACAAAAAGGAAATGGAGGAGGGAAAAAAAAGAAAGAAGGAAAGGTGCTGAGAGCACCAGAGCTGGGGAGTGCGCAGCCGTCTTTACCCTGAGTCTCTTGATCCCAGCCCGTGTGATTTGCTGGCAGTCATAGAGTTCTATCCGCTCGAGGCTGTGACAACTCTTCAAGTGCTCCAGGGAAGCATCTGTGATTAGTGGGCAGTTGTCCAGTTCAATCACCTCCAGCTGGTCATGGGCGCAGGCCCCATTCCCCAGGTGACGAATTCCATCGTCTGTGATCAGCTCACAGTGAGACAGACTCTGCAGCCAAGTAGAACAAGGAGGACACTGAGACATCTCACGGCATTCTTCTAGCCCCTGCCCTGTGCACAGCCAGAAAGGATATCTTCTGGATTAGACTGTGATGTATATGGAGCCATCACCAGATCCATGTGGTGAAACGAAGAGGAGCAAACTAGAGTTCCTGGGGTTCTGCTTTTGAATATCAATGACTGACGTTTCTGTGTGTGATTCTTTTTTGGGGAGGGGAGGAGGGGCAGAGGGAGAGAGAGTATCTTAAGCAGGCTCCATGCCCAGCATGGGGCTCAATCTCACAACTCTGAGATCATGACCTGAGCCAAAATTAAGAGTTGGACGCTTAACCGACTGAGCCACCCAGGTGTCCTTCTGTGTATGAATCTAAACATACCTTGTGAATTCATGCAATGACTTTTAGTTCATGAACAAAACATGATACCCACCCCCACATACAAATTAGCACTTTTCTACTGGGACAAGAGGGGCTCAAGGTTTTCTTGAACAAAACTTTCTGGAATTTGGACTAAATACTGAATACCTGGTATAGGAGAATGTCAATACAGTTAACTAACTGAAGATGATTCATACACTTGTCAGGTGTGGTCATCTCTTCACACAAATCCCTTTATCAATTTTCCATAAATCCCTGGTTCCTCCACGTGAAACTCAGAACCCCTTGTCCCAATTCTGGACAGTAACATACCACCAAACACACACAAAAAATGAGCCTGGACACAAAATAGTTAAGCAGAATGCTTTCCCACAGTGTTACTGGAAACAGTAGCAGAGAACACCCCTAGTAAAGCCTTGATTAGTTCTGTTTTACAGGATCATTTAGTCGCAAGGTGAGGCAAATTTTATTTGGGGCCATCTTGTCTCCTGGATCTCTGAAATTTAAACATCATTCAGGCTGAAGTGTAATTCATGTGGGAGGGAGAACTCATACTCTCCATGTCACTTTTCTACCTCCAAGTATTGATACATAATCCCTTGGTCCTCTATAAATTGGTAATTTATAGAAATATGCTTTCCCCAAATGGTAGCCAGACACCAAGAAGAAAGTAAGAGCTGGGTTTTGATTAAATCCAATGAACACATAAAACTTTTAAAAAGTCAAACTTACCAATACTTGAAGTCGAGGACAGTGTATAGAAAGTTGGATTAACGTGCTATCTGTTATCTGAAAGAAACACATAAATTTATTATAGGTATAATTCCAAAAAAGCTTCATGGCTGTACCTCATTCTTGAGTACACTTGTATTCTAAACTGATATCCTGATATTAATCATAAAATAACAGAATCTTAAGACTGAAATCCCATTGGCTACTTGAACCTGTTCTTTGAACACGTCTAGTCATCTGTAGTCTTCATCTTTGAACAGGTCTGTTGAAAGTTCTCTTTTGTTTTTGAAATGAATGAAAATCTGTCCCTTTGTAACTTCTACCCACTGGACTTTAGCTCCCTAGAACCACCACAGAAAAGAATCAGAAGATGCTGCTCCATGTGAAAAACGCTGCTCAAATGTGAAAAAAAAATTAATGTGAAAATACCCTCAAATTTTAAGTATATTTGGCCTATATTTTATAAGCCATGCCACAACTCTGATTTGGTATCTTGGGTGTGAGGTATTTTCCCCAAGGTGACAGAAAAGGCACTGCTGGAATCTGGGTTAACTATGAACATTAAAGAAGGAGGAACTCTTGAAGGAAGAACAGTCTTTTATAGTTATCTTAGGCTGGAAAGTAAATCAGTGCTTCTTTTCAAATGCTCCTCCAACTCTGAAATGATGATGATGCTTATAACATACATAGCTTCACAGGGGCTAAGAAATGGTGGGGGATGGAAGGTTGGGGAGGGAAGGTGTGTGCACATCACTGAGAGGGAGTAACATTGGAGAGGACACACAGGACACTCAGGCATATGCAAGAGGTAGATGGATGTGAACAGTTTTAGTTTATTATTATTTTTTAAAGGTTTTATTTATTTATTCATGAGAGACAGAGAGAGAGGTGCAGAGGCAGAGGGAGAAGCAGGCTCCCCAAGGAGCAGGGAGCCCGATGCAGGACTTGATCCCAGGATCCCGGGATCAAGACCTGAGCCGAAGGCAGACGCTCAACCATCTGAACCAACCAGGTGCCCCAAGTTTTAGTTTAGTAAGAATAGTTGCTAAAGAGTGTCTGGATAACAAGTAATTCAGAAAACATTGACCCCTACAGTTACTAGAAGTTATCTTTATTTTTACCATTAAAAAATTTTTATTAATCTATCTTCTTTTTAGGAGTCCCCCTTCAAAATTTCTCTCTGATCAACTAGTAATCTTAAAGCTCTTATAATTGGTAATAAAAGAATTGCTGTTAAGGCAGTATTTGGTCAGTCTGTCTGTCCAAAAGGCAGAGTTGGATCTCCAGGGCTAATGATGTAAGGAGTCCATGGTCTCATTAAACTTAAAAAAAAAAAAAAAAAAAGGGCAGTGCTATATTGTCCATGTGATGGGGCTTTAATTATTTACTAGTATTATAACCCTGTAGGTTTAAGGAAACATTTTAACATCTTTATGGCCTGAATGCTTGGGCCTTCTTTCTTTCCACTGGTAACCTTATTGATGGCATGTATTTTCCTAGTTCCTTACCATGTATACCGTGCACTTCTGCCTAGGATGCCTGGAGGACACCTCAATAAAGGAAGAATCAGCAGTGCTGCCAGGCACTACATGACATTAGAGTAGGGAACTGAATGTTTTGATGTGCATGTATTATGTAAGTTTCTTTTTCTTTTTTGTAAGTTTCTATCATACTGTTTTTTTTTTTAAGATTTATTTATTTTAGGGGGGAGGGGCAAAGGGGGGTGGGTGAGGGAGAGAATCTCAAGCAGACTCCCCGCTGAGCTTGATCCCACGACTCTGCAAGCTGAAACCAAGCCCAACCAACTGAGCCACCCCAGGCGTCCCTATGATACTGTATTTCTGAGTAAAGATCCACACTCTTACCTGAACACACTCTTCTAAGTCCATTTTTTCAAGCTCATGGCAATTCTACAGAATACAAAACCAAACATTATAACATGAACATTTAAAACATGGGAAAATTTAAAGCCAGAAAACTAAGAAGTAGTATTAAATACACTGACAAAATCTTCTGTCATTCTAACATCACTTTCTGCCTTCATTAATCACACATCTTAAAAGACCCTGATCACAGTGGAAATTTCTCAATTATTCTACATTTGAAGTATCTAACATCTTGTAAGTCCAAGGGAATAAATGTTCTGAACACTAATACCAAGATAATACAGATCACTCCAACCATAAATAATTTAATGAAAATGATTTCTTTTTTTTTTTTAAAGATTTTATTTATTTATTCATGAGAGAGAGAGAGAGGCAGAGGGAGAAGCAGGCTCCCAAGGAGCAGGGAGCCCGATGCGGGACTTGATCCCAGGACCTTGGGATCATGACCTGAGCCGAAGGCAGACGCTTAACCATCTGAGCCACCCAGGCACCCCATGAAAATGATTTCTTTGGAAGAATGGAAGGTAAGCTTTGTGTCCTCACTGAGTTATGCCATGCACTGCCCCCCCCAACCCATTAGTCTTCCATCAATCTGCCTGAAAGCAAATGTTCCTCCCCATATTCCATTACATACTAGTTAAAGACAGTATAATTTTAAATACTACTATTATACAGTGATTTATAAACCATTCCAAGTATTTATTCTGGAGAACACAAAAAAATCTCTTAAACCGTCTCCATTTAAAATCAGGCCCATATGTTTCCTTCAATGTTACTCTCACCCACCAGTCACATACCGAACAACCAAGAAAGTTTTTTCACAAAGCACTAGGAAGGCCCTCCCTAGTTTACCATCAGTGAAAACATGGCAAATCAAGTCTAAAGAAGGAGCATCATGTTCTCCAATGCACGTCTGTGTTTCCAGAGCAGTCTGTGTTCTATGGGCCTGCAGCTGCAGCACGAGAATGTTCAGGCCCACCGGCCACAAGAAGTGCCCTCACACCCCACACCCTCCATTCTGCCGCCATTCCACTTTTCCCTCAGTGCTCACTCTTCTGGGAAAAAAAAAAAAAAATCCAAACCAAACCTACAGAACCTGGAGAAAATACTTACCCTGGCCAGAGTGGTAAAGCCTACATCTGTTAATTGAGAACATCTTGCCACTTCTAATATTCTGTTCAAAAAAAAGCAAAGTGAAAGTCAAGCCCCTTGTTCCCTGAAAACTGGGTTTATGAGAACAGCAAGAATTTAAGAAAATAACCTCCTATTCCCTAAGCACTGCATCATATAGTGACATAAACAGCTAAGCAAGTCTGGATACAGATCTTGCCATTCATTGTCATGGAGTCATCATAAAGTGGTCCTGTAAATACCACCACATTTCAGGGTGATGCAATCAGAAGAATGTAATAGAAGCTTGTAGTCAATGCCAAAATGCATGAAAAATGCATTTAAAAAGCCTTGATGGCATACTGCTTACCCCCAGAGGGCAGCCTGCTCCTAGAAAACAAAGGAAATGGCGCTAAATACTCTGTTTCAATTAATCTGTTGCTCAAGAAAATTATTCTCTTTCCCTATTTTACGTGAAGGTTCACTCAGATTTAAATAGCTTTTAGAAATGCTATGAAGGGACTGGTTAATTACAGGCCTGTCCCAAGTATGAAATTCCATACTTATGAAAAAATGCCCTTGAGCTTCCTGCCTCCTCCCACAGGCTCCCAGGGAGGCCCAGTGCAGAGGGGGGCTGAGCTGGCAGCCACTCTCCTACTCAGGAACTGCTAAACACTAACCGAAATACTAAAACCACAGGACAGGGGAATCAAAAGTGGCTCTTTTCTGTGAAAAGTTTGGTGGCATCTGCACAACAGTACCAAATAATATCTTTATGTTTGCTTACAAATTACTTACTACGTGAGTTGAAACAAATAAAGCTACAGTAAAATAAATCATTATCAACTACCAATCAATCAGAAAAATCTCTAATGGAAAAGCATGATCTGACTGAACCTAACTTTTGATTATCATATTTGAGAGCCTTTCTGTTCGAACAATAAAATAAACCATGAAGGAGTAAGGAGCCGAACACTCGCTTTAAAAGAGAAAAAGGTAACGCATAGTATTTTTAGGGAGGAGTCTGGCTACCTCCTTAGCCCCAGGCCTCTGATATTATTAATTTTGACCAAGTTTATGATCTATCAAGGAATTTTGATAATCCAGTCAACTTTTAATAACTATGGTTAGGCCCCTGGCCAGGTGATAACAAAAAGCTTTAATAAAGTTATATGGGTTTATAGTGATTATTATATGTGGTTTCCTGGGCTCTAGAGCCAGACTGCCTGAGTTTGAATCCTTGCTCCTGAACTCACTAGCTGTGAGACCTTGAACAGGTCACCTGACCTCTCTGTGCTTCAGTTTTCTCATCTGTAATATGGAGATAATAACAGTGTTTATATGCTATTATGAGGACTGAATGAATTAATATTTGCAAATCACTTAAAACAATGGTTAACATATCTAACATAAGTACAATAAAAGTTCTGTTTTAAAAACAAAAAAGATGTATGGGGATCATCCCTATTTATTACAAAATAGCACGCTGTGTGCTTTTACAGAACCAACGTGGGTTTCGAAAACATGTGTATGCTAACACTGCATTCTTAGTAAATATTCAGCCAATCCTATACTTAGGCAAAGAGGAGGAACCATAGAGAAATCAGGCTTGCTCTAAAAGACCACGAGCACAAAGGAGTTTTCCTGCAGGGCTGGTTTTTCTTTTTAAATACTGATTGCTAAGTACCTGGCATCGTTACCACAAGGTAAATAACCACAGGGTAGGACTTTAAAAACTTTCTTCAGAAAGGAATTATATGGAAGTATTAATAAGAGAAAATGCCTTTATTTCATTTCTCAAGTAATGAAATAAAATGTTTAAATTTTTTTTTTTTCTAGCATGCAGAGCAAGAAGTAGGAAACTATCACCCCTTGGTTTAAGCCAATTACATGTAATCAAATGAGGTACAGAGCAAACAGGTTAGCATCTAAAAGGGTAGTAGACTTGTAGCGTCTCCCTTAAAAATCTCAAAGTTCCAAGGAATACATTTGGGTGAAGAAGGCGTTTGTTCCTTTTCCCTGGTTTTTTTTTTTTTTTTTTTTTTAAAGATTTTATTTATTTATTTGACAGAGAGAGACACAGTGAGAGAGGGAACACAAGCAAGGGGGAGTGGGAGAGGGAGAAGCAGGCTTCCCGCGGAGCAGGGAGCCCGATATGGGACTCGATCCCAGGACCCTGCGACCATGACCTGAGCCGAAGGCAGTTGCTTAACAACTGAGCCACCCAGGCGCCCCCCTTTTCCCTGGTTTTTTGAGCTGAACAAGAGATGTTTACCTAAGCCGCGGGCAGTTCTGACCTAGGGCATTCAGGATGGCATCGGTGATGTTGGCGCAGCCGGAGGCGCAGAGGGACTGTAACTTATGGCACCCTCTGCATATAGTAATGAGACCTTCATCTGTGATTTGCTAAAAAATAAGAGCAAAAAACCCCCACAGGTATTAGTAACGTAGCAGAAGAAAAAGAAGGAAAAAATGTTACCTGGGAAAATAAGCACCAAAAAGAAATAAAACCGATTTAATATTAATCAGGTAGCAGACCTAAAAGAAAATGAACACACTGTTTCTCCTTTTCAGTTCCTTTTGATTTACTTGTGAGAGAATCTGTGCCCATTTCTTTTTTTTTTAAGTAGGCTCCACGCCCAACATGGGGCTTGAACTCACAACCCTGAGATCAGAGTCACATAACTGAGCCAGCCAAGCATCCCTGTGCTCATTTTTGGTGTAAAGGGAAGAAGCTATAACGGGATTCTTTTAACGTAAGGGGCTGGGAACAGCATGAGGTGCATCATGGGGTAGATTCAATTAAATTCCTTTATCAGGCCAATGAGAATTTGTGTCACGTATTAGGAAAGTACTGTAGAGCTCTGCTGCCTGTTCCTTAGTGTTTTCAAGTCCATAAGGGATTACTGAAGAAGAAAGAGGAGGAAAGTCATACGTAACAATTCTTCAAAGTTTAAAAAGAATAAAATTTACTAAACTTTTATGTTTTCAACTTAGTCAAGAAAAATAGAATGGACTGAGAATGTACTTTGGTCACGTCAACAGTTTTGGGGCAGAAACGTGAAGTCTTAGGAATGAGGATCATTGCATCACATTCTACAGAAGGAATGCCTTATATCCTAAGATCTGGGCGAAGAAGGGAAAGAGTAAAATAAACAGATGATAGAACTGGTTCTTTGTGCTTACCGACTGTGATTTCTGTCTGCTGGAAGGGTCAAGGAAATGAAACTAAAACAGCAAACGGTAGGTATGGCATATATGTGTATGTAACATATATCCACACAAATACATACAGAGTGCATCTGTGTGTAGATACATACACGTAAGATCCAAAGATGCCCGAGAATAGTTTTTTCCTATCATTGTAAGATGATGGTTTCATGTTTACAGCAGTTGTGTAAGCTCTTCCTGTCAGGCCAAATATTTCGGTTTCATAAATGAATAGGAGGCAAATTCTGAGAGTTAGCAACTATGGCAATCAGAATTAAAAGGAAGCGGTGATCAGACTTAAAAGGAATGTCATTCCTTTAACTCAGTCTTCAGGAGCCTCCCAAGTAGATCATTATCAGCACCATCCCTTAAGGGCTGGAAGGGGAGGTTGCTTCAATTGCACAAAATGTGGCCCTTTATGTGTCACTTTTTTTTATGTTTCTTTTTTTTATTAGGTTAATCACCATACATTACATCATTAGTTTTTGATGTAGTGTTCCATGATTCATTGTTTGCGTATAACACCCAGTGCTCGATTCAGTACGTGCCCTCTTTAATACCCATCACCAGGCTAACCCATCCCCCCACTCCCTTATGTGTCACTAAACAACCATTATGGTCTCAAGTTTCAGGTGATCATACAAGAAAGGGAGGGGCTAATGAGCAGAAGTTTTAGCAAAAACAAGGCAAACCTTCATCAACTCTTTTTCACTGCCATGAGAGGCTCTCACTGCAAGGCAACACATAATTGTAATTTTCAAGGCAAGAGAGAAAAGCTAAAAGTGTACTGTCAGTGTTCTAGGACCCTGAATAGTTTTAGCAAATTCTCTGAGCAAAATGCAGGGGTTTGGGGATAGACACAAAAAAGCTGACAGTCTAAACAAGCCCAATGTGAACTACAAATACTACCTGGAAATAATTTAGAGAGTACATTTTGCTTGTCATCTGTTTAGATCAGTGGTTCCCAATTGTTAATGACTCACTGACAGATCTTCATTGGCATGACTGCAATTAATTAACCAAAAATATTCTAAGTACTAAAGTCTGTGAATAATTCACTTCTAAAAAGCAGAAAAGAAAAGGGGTGGAGTTATAGTTAGCTTATTTGGAATTCTGCATGAGCTATCTTCTATATGACTTATGTCAAAGACCTTAGGAGTGAGTATCATTAAGCATGCAAAGAATCATCTGTGTGTTTCCTGTGTCCCCAGGGCTGAAGTGGAAAAAACCACTGGTCTTGATGACTGAAGCTTGTACAATATTACTGCAATGAATTACAAATACAAAAGAGTTGTGGGAAGGACTGCTTACTAAGCAAGTCTGCAAGTTCAAAGTCACCAGTTCAGGACAGTGTGCACCTATGTACTTGAGAGCTTCATCTTCTAGCTAGAAAAATTAGAAAGACAGAAAAAAATGATTACTAACATTGTTTCAAGGGACAAAGATTTAGGAGTATACACATTCATCAATATGTTCTAAATACAGCCAACCAGGTTTCAAAGAACAGTGAACCAGAAACAATGACCCTTGGTCACATAAAGGTGTAATTCATGTCATTAGTATGGTTATCAGTATTTTTCATCAGTTTCAACCACATCAAATTCACATGACCATCAAATCAAGGAAAAGATAAAATAAACACTGCCTAATGTTTATGGATGTTTCTTCTGATAAAAATTAAGTATGCCTCACAGCATTTTGCTCAGGGATTATGAAGCTAAAATAATTTTCACACTTCTATACTTCCTATATAAAAAGTTTTTTTTAAAAACAAACTTTGGGGAGCAGAAGCTGAGAAAGGAATCCGGTTTATCTGCTGCTGGAAGATCAGTGCCATACGTACAGTGCTGAGAACAGATGGCAAGTAATTGATTATAATGGTGCATTCCAATCAATATTTTTCAGGATTCCATAAATAACCAGAAGCTCAAGCTGTTGTTTTAAGGCAGTCTTACTTTCAAAGCTCTGTTTCAAACAATGGAACTCCTCCCATCACGGTGAAGGAATAAGGGCACTTTTTTTTTTTTAAACTTTATTTTAAAATTTTGGTTACAGTTTCATTTTTGTTTTCTTAACAAGTCTACTGTTTAATCTCTCGGGATTAAAAAAAACAATTATTAAGATTCTAAAGAATTAAACAACAAAGGAATGTCAAGGGAAGGGCACAACTGCCCCATTCTCTGGGGTAGAAGAGCTATTCCAGTTTAACACCTAGCTTCAAAACAAAATGAATTTTTATATTTTCTAAATGAAATAATGTACAACCACCATCTTCTAACTTTCAAACACAAAGCTTCATCTTAAGCTTGGTAAAAAAAGCTTTTTTTAACAGGAATGATAGCCGATCTTAGTATGTAGTGTGTACCTTACAGGAATTTTTTTTTTTAAACAATCATAACACAGTAATAATGGAATAAGAGCACTTTTAACAAAATCCAAGGCATGGTTCCAGTAACCATTAATAAAATAATGTCACAAGAGCTTAGCCCTACTTTGTCAGTCACTTCTAAACTCACTTTTGATTATTTCCTTCGAGATGCTGCCATGTCAATTCTTTTTTTAAATAACAGTAAAATACGAAGATAGTAAAATCTTTAATGACAAAACACATTGGGATTTGTAATGTGACTGGCAGGAAGTGAACACCAACACTATATAATGCAGGTTCTGTATACTTGGCACATTTAACCTGGTAGTTAAACAACTAGTGAAAATTGCTAAGACTGCTTTCCTTGTGTCTCCAGTTCAAGGTCTCAGGCAGTGACAACATGGCAACTTTCCTTCTCAGATTAAATTGTTTAAGATGCTTCCTGCCTATGGTGCATGTTCAGTGTGATTTTGTCTCCCCATCTTGCCTCCCCTCAAAAATTTTATCTTTGGTCAGATGTTAATTCTTTTCATATTTTTTTTACTCTAAGGAAGACACTTTAATTTTTGGTAAGCATGTATCTTTGGTCATTAATATACAACTACATATTCCTCCAGCCAACATCTTTGGGCTGCCTTCAAAGTTCACGGTTCTTCTAAAATTCACAAGCACTACATGGAGTATTACCTGTGTGCAGCCTTTTAAGAATAAGGCCTTGAGACCCCCACAGCCTCTCACTAGTGCTTGGATGCCATCCTTGGTTACTTGGTCACACCAGGAAATGTTTAATTGCTCCAACAGTGGACATCCCTCACTTAGGACAAAACAAAATGAAACAAATATATGACTAAATCCATTTCCAAAGGCACCAAAGTCTCACTTTACTGGCTGTTTAGTCAGGGAATGGCTACAGCCCCATGCTTTCCCACAAGGATATACTCATTTACTTAACACAGATTTAGAATACAGGCAATCTCACAACAACAATGCATATTTATCAATGTTGGTGGAGTTCAGGTGGGATTGTATCACTAGGAGGGCTATCTCAAATCCGGCTAAACTAACAAGCACAAAGCACAAATTTTTTTTTTTATTATGTTAATCACCATATATCACATCATTAGTTTTTGATGTAGTGTTCCATGATTCATTGTTTGCGTATAACACCCAGTGCTCCATGCAGAACGTGCCCTCTTTAATACCCATCACCAGGCTAACCCATCCCCCCACCCCCCTTCCCCTCTAGAACCCTCAGTTTGTTTCTCAGGGTCCATAGTCTCTCATGGTTCGACACAAAGCACAATATTGTTTTTCAGATATATTAGACTGTTAGGGAGGTTTATCCTTTTCAAATATATTCTTTATGCACTTATCACATGTTTAAATGGTCTCGGGAAAGGAAATGGGAACTAAGTGACCTGTTCAAGTTAACAGAGTAATTTGTGAAGAGTTTAGATTCAGATTCTTTATCAAGTAATTCCATTACTTATCAAAGTAATAATGAAGACGTTTAAATTCTTATTTAAAAAGTTACGAAGGATCTATAAATTTTCCTTATCTGTGAAGTCTCTAGAGTACGGTCTCCATAGGCTAAATTTAGGCTATACTGTGTTTGATTTCTGCTTTCTATCAAATATCAGTATCATCTTTGATTTCACATTTGAACTATGCAGGAATCCCAAGCTCTATGACATTCTTTGGAAAATATTGCTTTAATTGTTTTATAAA
Organism: Halichoerus grypus; assembly: GCF_964656455.1. NCBI lineage: Eukaryota > Metazoa > Chordata > Mammalia > Carnivora > Phocidae > Halichoerus > Halichoerus grypus. The sequence continues at coordinate 187,180,658 of NC_135713.1, forward strand.
ATGAAGGCAGCGGATCCTGGTTCAAGTCCATTCTTCAACATTAATAGTGTGACTTCAGACAAGTCACTTTAGGAAACCTGCCTGAACTTCTCTTAATCTAAGATCAGCCATAGCCTATGTTCTTCCCAAATGGAAGCACTCACTTCTTATAACACTGTAGTATGACAACATGTTTATTATTATTTTTTTCTCCCACTACACTCTGAGCAGCTAAAGGGCAGCAACAATACCTTATTCAGTGAGGTTCAATCACAGTACCTGGCATTCAAAAGTGTTTTAGATTTTCTTATCTATAAGTGTCTGTCCTATCTGCCTCACATGGTTTTCAAATAAATGAAATCATTTATGTGAAAATATATAAACCATAAATGCTGTTGTATTATCCTATTTATTATCCCACACGGCAAATGGCCTTAGAAACATATGTACTCAGTATTCATAAGGAAGGTCTAGAAGCCCTTTTTAGATTACTTATACTCAACTAAATCTATATTTCTTCTTTTAATAGCTTAATTTTTATTATTTATGAGCATAACCAATACATGGGACCATAATTACCTGTAAAAGACTGATAAAAAAGTAAAGATACAAAGAGAATGGGCATTTCACCCTCCATTTAAGGTACACCTTCTGTAACGTACTTTAAAAAAATACATTAATATTAAAACAAAACTTACTGAGTGCTTACTATATGCCAGAAACTCTCCTAAGCACTTTATATATATTAGGTTGAACCACATGAAGCCAAAAGTTGTCAAATACTGGCAACTTTGTATGGTTTGGCCTAATATTATCAAACAGTAATACTGTTTAACTCTAACAACAGGACTATGAGATGATAAGGAAAAGCTCACAAGGGTTATATTTGTTCAAGGTACCTGGTTAATCACCTGATTCCAGAGTGCTGTTCTGATCACTAAGCTATAATGATATGTGGCGTTCTGGGGAGTGGGGGCAACCAAGCCTTCATAGAAATCTAATCATTCGTGTATACGCTATACCAGTCTATTCAGAAATCCTAATTACCTCTAGTCATTTCACCTGAATGTATTCTGTAATTTGGGCAAGTGATAAAACAAAAGATCTATTCTGAACTTTAGTACATATCCATAAAACACAGTTTCCTTCAATTCCAACTTTATTTCAGTCATTTGAAATAAAAAAAAAATCAGTATTTGTTCTGATTATTGGATACTCTTGTTATAAGACATTTACCTCAGAGCTTTAAGAGACATGTTTGTTATTGATGTACAGGAAGCCAAGTCAAGGTGCCTGAGTTTGGAACAGAACTTGCTAAGGCTAGTACATGTACTGAAAAACGGAAAAAGGAGAAAATAATGAATAAACACACAGGAACACATCTTTAGTAAATCATACACAATTCTCATTAAGCACATGTGTATACATATGAACTGTAAAACTTCCATACCCCAAATAAAAGCAGTTATAAATCCTGGGACCTTTCACATTGAGGAAGAGGCAGGTGCCATTCACAAAGAAGAAAGGCTGTGCTGTGTATGAGAATTAGCACGAGGGGATGATGATGCTTCATTCTCATTTGGAAATGTTTAACAGCAAACTACCTCTGTGCTCATAGGAGACCTATATGCTTTTTGCAAATACAGAAATACCAGAAAGCTAGCTTAAAACTTGGGAGCAAGTGGTGAAACATGAAGACTGAAAGCTCTGTCTCTGTGCTTTCATTTATTTATTGTTTTTTTTAAAGATTTTATTTATTTGACAGAGAGACAGGGAGAGTAGGAACACAAGCAGGGGGAGTGGGAGAGGGAGAAGCGGGCTTCCTGCTGAGCAGGGAGCCCGATGTGGGGCTCGATCCCAGGACACTGGGATCATGACCTGAACCAAAGGCAGACACTTAACGACTGAGCCACCCAGGCGCCCCTCTGCTCTTTCATTTAAATCTCTGCTCAAGATAACCTTTTGCATGGCAGTAATGAAATGGGTGGATTTTTGCAAGGTGTATTGAGGACAGACCGGTATCGGGCTTGAACAAGCTAAGTTATGGAATATTACTACCTACTTGTCCTTATGACTTTTTTAAAAAAGATTTATTGGGGCACCTGGGTGGCTCAGTCGTTGGGCGTCTGCCTTCGGCTCAGGTCATGGTCCCAGGGTCCTGGGATCAAGCCCCCGCATCGGGCTCCCTGCTCAGCGGGAAGCCTGCTTCTCCCTCTCCCACTCCCCCTGCTTGTGTTCCCTCTCTCACTGTGTCTTTCTCTGTCAAATAAATAAATAAAATCTTAAAAATAAATAAATAAATAAAATATTTATTTATTTATTTTATTTCTGAGAGAGCGAGCAAGCGTGTGTAGGGAGAGGGGCAGAAGGAGAGGGAGAGAGAGAATCCTCAAGCAGACTCCACTAAGTGCGAGCCCGACATGGGGCTCTATCCCAGGACCCTGAGATCATGACTTGAGCTGAAATCAAGAGTCGGCCAACTAAGCCAACTAAGCCTCTCATGTGCCCTTGTTTTTTTTCTTTTTTAAAAAAAGTAATCTCTACCCCCAACATGGGGCTTAAACTCATGATTCCCAGATCAAGAGTCACATGCTCCACCAACTGACCAGCCAGGTACTCCTTTATGAATTTCTTAAAGGCTTTTTTTTTTTTTTAAGATTTCAGACAGAGAGAGCACAAGTTGGGGGGACAGGCAGAGCAAGAGGGAGAAGCAGACTGTCCGCTGAGCAGGGAGCCCGATGCGGGGCTCAATCCCAGAACCCTGAGATCACGACCCGAGCCAAAGGCAGATGCTTAACCGACTGAGCCATCCAGGAGCCCCTAAAGGCTCTTTTTCCACAGTGATCATGTTCTCAGTTTAATTTTTTTAACTTACGATGGAAAATTTCAAATATATACAAGAGTGAATAATAGAGAATGCACATGTACCAACATTAAGCTCTGACATTTGTTAATTTCTATTATTTCTATTTCATCTATTTCCCTCTTTTTTGTTCCAGTATTTTAAAGCAAATCCCAGACATATTATTTCACCTATAAATATTTTAGCACATATTTCTAATAGATAAGGACTTTAATTCCTTAATATCTGATAACCCGTCTGTGTTCAAGTTTCCTCAATTGTCTTATAAATGCCTTTGTCGAGTTGATTTGTTCAAATAGGATCCAAATAGGAGCCATACATTCTATTTGGCTGATATGTGTCTTAGGTCTTTGTGTGGACCTATGTTTCCATTTCTTCTGGATAAATGCCTAGGGTTAGCACTGTTAGGTCCTACACTATGTTTATGTTTGACTTTTTAAGAAACTACTGAACTGCTTTCCAAAGTGGCTGTACTATTTCACATTCCACCAGCAATGCATGAAGGTCTCAGTTTCTCTACATCCTTGCCAATACTTGGCACTCTCTTTTTGATTATAGCCATGTTAGTGGGTATGGATTGTAATCCTACTGTGATTTTATGCTGCAGTTCTGTAATGAATACCCTTTCTTGTACTTATTAGCCATTCATCTCTTTCCCTGGTGAAATATCTAAGTGTTTGGCCCAATTTTTAATTGGACTTATTATTGATTATAAGAGTTCTCTATATACTCTTTTTTTTAAAAGATTTTATTTATTCATAAGAGACAGAGAGAGAGAGAGAGAGAGAGAGAGGCAGAGGGAGAACCAGGCTCCCCACTGAGCAGGGAGCCCGATGCGGGACTCGATCCCAGGACCCCGGGATCATGACCTGAGCCGAAGGCAGACACCCAACCATCTGAGCCACCCAGGCGCCCAAGAGTTCTCTATATACTCTTAATACATGTCTTTAATTTCTTTCAGTAATGTTTTGTCGTTTTCAGATACTTCTTTTACAACTATGTCATCTGAGAATATAGACAGTTTTACTTCTTTCCTGTCGGTATGCCCCCCCCCCTTTTTTTTCCTGCTTATTGCATTTGGCTAGAATCTCCAACAGAATGTTGGTAGAAATGGTGACATTTAGCATCCTCACCTTGCTCCTGATCTTAGGGTAAAGGATTCAGTCTTTCATCAATAAGTATGAGGTTAGCAGTAGGTTTTTCGTAGATGCCTCTGATCAGATTGCGAGAACTCCTTTCTATTTCTAGTTTGTTGAGAATTTTTTTTTATTATGAATGGGTGCTGGATTTTGTCATGTGTTTTTTTCTGTATTGGATGATGTACTGATGATCTACTGTTACTTAACAAATTACCCCAAAACTAAGCAGCTTAAAACAACAAATATTTACTATCACACAGGTTTTTGTGGGACAGGAATACAGGCCCAGGTGGCTTTAGCAGGGTGCCTCTGACTCAGGATTCGTCGCAAGGCTGTAATCAAGGTACTGGTCACAGTTGCATTCACCTCAAAGGTTAACTGGGGGCAAACTCCCTTCCAAGCTTATTTAGGTGGCTGTTGGCAGACCTCAGAAGATCCAATTCCAAGCTCACTCATTTGGTTTTTGGTAGGTTTCAGGTCCTTGCTGGCTGTTGGCCAGACCTCAGTTCCTTGTGACATGGACCCCTTCACAGAGCTACTCACAATAGGACAGCTTGCTCCCCCCAGAGCTGGAGCCCTGAGGGAAAGCAGAGCAAGACAGAATCACAGTCTTTTGGTAACCTAATCTCCAAAGTGACATCCAATCTCTTTGGCAGTATTCTATTGTTAGAAATGAGTCACTAGGTCCAGTCCACGTTCAAGGGAAAAGATTACACAAGGGTGTGAGTACTAGGAGGCAGGGGTTACTTGGGGGCCATTTTAGAGGCCACCAATCCCACTAAGATGATCATGTGGTTTTTGTCCTTTATTCCAGGAGGCAATAAATCTCACCAGCTGACTATTTTTATATGGCTCACAAGTCAAGAATGATTTTGATGTTTTTAAATGGTTGAAAAAAAATTTTTTTAAAGATACATCATGCAACATGTGAAAATCATATGAAATTCAAATCTCATTGCCCAGAAATAAAGTTTTATTGGAGCACAGTTATGCCTATTTGTTCACGTATAGGCTATGGCTGCCTTTGGAAAACACTGGCAGGGCTGAGGAGTTGTGACAGCTAACTGTATGGCCAATGAAGCCCTAAAAATATTTACTTAATCTGGCCCCATACAGAAAGTCTGCTGACTTCTACTTTATTCTACTAATTATTATGAGATATTATATTAATTGATTTTCATATATTAAGCCATACTTGTATTTCTGGGATAAATCCCACTTGGTTATGATCCCAAATCCTTTCATACGTTGCTGGATTCAGTTTGCTAACACTTTGTCAAAGTATTTTTGTGGCTCTGTTTCTGAGGGATCACGATCAGTAGATTACCTTTTATTGTGATGTCTCTGGTAGCAGAAAAACACTGGCCTCATAGAATGAGTTATAACATACTACATTTTATGAATCAGTTTGAAGATTGGTATTATCTCTTCTTTAAATATTTGATGGGATTCACCAGTGAACTCATCTGGGCCTGGGGTTTTCTTTATGGGATGCTTTTGAATTATTCACTGAACTTACTTGTTACAGATCTATTCAGATTGCCTTTTTTTTTTTTTTTAAGTCTAATTTGGTTATTTGAATTAGACTTTGTCCATTTCATCTAGACTGTCTAATTTGTTAGCATAAAGTCATTTATGGGGGCGCCTGGGTGGCTCAATTGTTAAGTGTCTGCCTTCGGCTCAGGTTATGATCCCAGGGTCCTGGGATTGAGCCCCACATCGGGCTCCCTGCTTGGCGGGAAGCCTGCTTCTCCCTCTCCCCCTGCTTGTGTTCTGTCTCTAGCTATCTCTCTCTCTGTCAAATAAATAAAATCTTTAAAAAAATAAAAATAAAGTCATTTATGATATTCCCTGATAATCCCTTTAATCTCTATCTTTTGGGTAAAGTATTTAGTCTTCTTCATTCCTGCTTTTGGTAATTTATGTCTTTTATTTTCTTAGTCTGGGCTTGTCAATTTTGATTTTTTCCCCCAAAAAACCAGCTTTTGGTTTCATTACTGTTTTTCTGTTTCCTATTTTATTGATATTCAACCTAATCTTTTTTTTTTTAAGTAATCTCCACGCCCAACATGGGACTCGAACTCACCACCGGGAGGTCAAGAGTCACATGCTCTACGGACTGAGCTAGTCAGGTGCCCCTAGATCCTTGATTTTAAACCTTTCTTTTCTAACATAAGCATTTGAAACTACATTTTTCTCTAAAGTATTGCCTTTGGTACAGTCCACAAGTTTCAAATGTTGTGTTTTCATTATCACACAGCAAAACATATATTTTAGTTTTCTTTGTAATCTATTTTTTCACCCATGTTATTCTGAAGGACGATATTAGGACACGTTCATTGACAGTGTTGCTCAAGTCTTCTAGAGCTTTACCGGTGTTTGGTCTACTTGATTTATCTTTACTATTTATTATCTACCATCTACACTTTTTCCTGAAGTTTACATCATCTCATATTAATAACCACTCCAAGTTTCCTGTGATTAGTGATTGTGATAGTATAGCCTTTCTCATCCTTTTACTTCCACATCCATATTATCTTTAAGTTTTCTTGTAAATTCTTGAGCATGTTTGTACTTGTTTTTTTTTTTTAAACTTTTTATTGGTCCATTTTAATCTCTATCATTTCTGGGTCTGTTTCTAATCTGGTATCATTTCATGCTTTTTTGCATGTCTTGTAATTTTCACCGAATGCTGGAAATTCTGTATGCTGAGTGTCTAGGTTTTGTCACCTTCTTTAAAAAGAATGTTGAGGTGGCGCGTGGGTGGCTCAGTTGTTAAGCGTTTGCCTTCGGCTCAGGTCGTGATCCCAGGGTCCTGGGATCGAGCCCCTGCTCCGTGGGAAGCCTACTTCTCCCTCTCCCACTCCCCCTGCTTGCGTTCCCTCTCTTGCTGTGTCTCTGTCAAATAAATAAACAAAATCTTAAAAAAAATAAAAAATAAAAAGAATGTTGAATTTCAACTTAGCAGATAGCTAAAATAGTTATGGATCAATTTGATTCTAAATTTTCTTCTTTTAACCTTTACTGCGACAGGTCTAGTCTAGCTTTACTACCAAGATGTGACCTTTCTGAAGTCTGTTATTAAATGCCCCGAGGTATTCTCCATTTGAGGTAGTCAGAACTTTTCTCAGCCTTATTTAAGCTCTGGCAATTTTTCAGTTTACAGTTTCCCAGTAATTGTTCTTTCCTTATTAGATGCTCTTTGCCTGGCTTTGTAAGGTCTCAGTATGTGCATTTACACTTTACTATTCAGCCAAATCGATGTAGATTTCTATAGCTCTTTTTGAGTAGATCCGCCATCTCGAGACAAAAATTCCGCTTTCGTCTCCCTGAGCTCTGATCTCTTACTCTTCAAATCAGCCAGAACTTTGTTCTCTGCTAGAGTTCCTTCTCCTTATACCATCATCTGGAAAATACCACCATGCAGAAAGCCAGGGTAGTCATAGGGTTCACCTGATTTGTTTCTCCGTCCTGTGCTGCATATTGTCCAACATCTCAAACTGGTTCTTTGCTATGTTTTGTATAGTTTTATAGTTGTTGATGGCAGTAGGGCAGTTACTGTCATGGCAGAAGCAGAAGTCTCCATCTTCGCTTTTTTGTTTTTATTTTTTATTTTTTTAAAGATTTTATTTATTTATTTGAGAGAGAGAGAGAGAGCATGAGAGGGGAGAGGGTCAGAGGGAGAAGCAGGCTCCCCGCTGAGCCAGGAGCCCGATGCGGGGCCCGATCCCAGGACTCCAGGATCACGAACTGGGCTGAAGGCAGTCGCCCAACCAACTGAGCCGCCCAGGCACCCCTCCATCTTTGCTTTTTTAAAGTTTGTGTCTTTTTTCTTTGATATTGTGCTTAAAATACTATGTTGTTGTTTTTTTTTAAGATTTTATTTATTTATTTGTCCGAGAAAAGAGAGAGATAGAGAATGCACAAGCAGAGGTAGAAGCAGGCTCCCTGCCAAGCAGAGAGCCCAATGCGGGACTCGATCCCAGGACCCTGGGATCATGACCTGAGCCGAAGGTAGATGCTTAACCAACTGAGCCTCCCAGGCGCCCCTAAAATATTATGTTTCTAAAGTCACTAGAACAGGGCGCCTGGGTGGCTCAGTCGTTAAGCGTCTGCCTTTGGCTCAGGTCATGATCCCGGGGTCCCGGGATTGAGTCCCACATCGGGCTCCCTGCTCGGCGGGAAGCCTGCTTCTCCCTCTCCCACTCCCCCTGTTTGTGTTCCTGCTCTCGCTATCTCTCTCTCTGTCAAATAAATAAAATCTTAAAAAAAAAAAAAAAAAGTCACTAGAACAGGCAAAAATCTGAACTAACCAGTGGTTATTTGATAATTTTAAGATTTTTTTTTTTTTATAGGAGTGATAAAGTTAACATGCTTATGTTAAAAGGGCCCTACAAAAAGTATCTTTTTTTTTTTTTTAAGATTTTATTTACAGGGGCACGTGGGTGGCTCAGTTGTTAAGTGTCTGCCTTCGACTCAGGTCATGATCTCAGGTTCCTGGGATTGAGCCCCACATCAGGCTCTCTGCTTGGTGGGAAGCCTGCTTGTCCCTCTCCCGCTCCCCCTGCTTGTGTTCTCTCGTTATCTCTCTGCCAAATAAATAAAATCTTAAAAAAAAAAAAAAAAGATTTTATTTACTTATCTGAGACAGAGAGAGAAAGTGCACAAGTCGGGGGGGAGCAGAGGGAAAAGGAGAAGCAGACTCCCCGCCTAGCAGGGAGCCTGATACGGAACTCGATCCCAGGACCCTGGGATCATGACCTGAGCCGAAGACAGATACTTAACCTACTGAGCCACCCTGGAATCCCTACAAAAAAGTATCTTATACAAACTTTTTTGCAGTTTGCTTTCTTAACTGTATGTCCTGGAGATCACTCCAGAATACTATATATTTCCTCATTCCATTTATTTAACAGTCCTCTACGGAATGACATTTGGATTGTTTCCCATCTTTTGCTATTAAAAATATGGCAGTATTTGTTATTACAAACAGTAAAAATGAATAGCCCTGTACATAAATTTTACTCTATTTTTGTCAGTTTATCTTTGGTATGTAGGATAGATTCCTAGAAAAAAGTGTAAATTGTATGTCACTCTTCTAGATCCCAAATTGGTAAAATTCTTAATCTCTGTAACATTAAGTATTCAAAAGAAAAAAATAAACAGGTTACTTATCTAAAGTAAATGTAGGCTACTGGTATAAAGTCATGGTTAGGGGAGGGATTATATTTATTTCTCATGTTAAAGGGTCAAATCAATCCACAGAAATAATACTTGTTTATTACTACAAATATTCTTGTAATTCTACCATAGTAGAATTAATAACCGTAGTTCTTGTTTTTCAGACACTGTCTTATATTAAAAATTAACAATATTGTGACCTCAAAGAAAGGAATGAAATAAACTGTACCCTGTGTCTGGAGTGTATTTCACTTTCCTTCATTAAAACAATTCTAAAGATCCCACCTCCTTCATGAGGCCTTTTTGAACAGGAACATTCACTGAATAATCCTGGCCCCACCCTGTATAAACATGCTTCCTCATCGGCTTCACTTCACCTCACAACAGGCAACAATTTCCCTATGTGATTGTAAATGTTATTTGATACATATTATTAATTATTACCAATAGATACCCTGGAACTAATTTTTTGGGGGCGTGCTGTTTTTTATGTCTACCTTCCATGTCTATTATGTCTGTGATAGTAAGCTCCCAAGGATGAAGGAGTGCTTTATTTCATTTATACTGTAACTGACAGACACAGTACATTTAAAGGGTCATTTAATAAACGCTCTCAATATTATTACAAGTTGCTCAGTTATGTGTTTAAGATTTTATAGAATTATCTGTTTACTGTGGGTTTTTTTAAAGATTTTATTTATTTATTTGAGACAGAGAGAGAGAGAGAGAGAGCACGGTCGGGGAGGAGGGGCAGAGGGACAAGCAGACTCCCCACCGAGCACAGAGCCCAACGACTCGGGGTGGGGGGTGGCGCCTGGATCCCAGGACCCTGAGATCAGACCAGAGGCAAAGTTGATGCCCAAATGACTGAGCCACCCAGGAGGCCCTATTTACCATGTCTTTTGAATGAAAGCTACTAGTATCTTCTTGAAATATAAGTAGTCCTAGTAATTTATATTATTAATAACCCTACTGCATACCCATGGTCTATAATTTTTAAGTTTCACTTTATTTTTTTTTAAAGATTTTATTTATTTATTAGAGAGAGAGAGAGCACAAGCAGGGGGAGTGGCAGACAGAGGGAGAAGTAGGCTCCCTGCTGAGCAGGAAGCCCGATGAGGGACTCGATCCCAGGACCCTGGGATCATGACCTGAGCGGAAGGCAGCCACTTAACTGACTGAGCCACCCAGGTATCCCTTAAGTTTCACTTTAAATATCAAGATAGAATTTGGGCCAGATTCCAAAATAAGTTTCTTATGCCATTTCTATTTTAATGTTGTTTTCTCCTTTTAAAATATCTTTCCTGGGGCGCCTGGGTGGCTCAGTCATTGGGTGTCTGCCTTCGGCTCGGGTCGTGATCCCAGGGTCCTGGGATCGAGCCCCGCATCGGACTCCCTGCTCGGCAGGAAGCCTGCTTCTCCCTCTCCCACTCCCCCTGCTTGTGTTCCCTCTCTCTCTGTGTCTCTCTCTGTCAAATAAATAAATAAAATCTTAAAATAAAATAAAATAAAATATCTTTCCTCTGTAAGACTACAATGAAATTTGCTAAATATATTTAATAACCCACATTTAAAGCTAGTATAGGCAGGACACAAGGGGCTATGATTTACCCTTCTAATACATAAAATACTTACGCATCTGTTGTCTTTGTACATCCGTTTAGATTCAGTACTTCAATGTTCCTACAATTTTGTGCAAAGGTCCTTCACAGGAAAGAAACAAAGTTAAAGGTTTGAAAAGAAATGGGCACAATTCTAGGCATTACAAAAAAATAATAAAAGATATTATTATTGGTAATATTGGATGTTTGTACAAAACAAGCTCACATTTACAAATAAATTCATTTTCAACCACGAATTTTTTTTTTAAGATTTTATTTATTTATTTGACAGAGAGTGAATGAGCACAAGGAGGGGGAGCAGAAGGCAGAGGGAGAGGGAGAAGCAGGCTCCCCACCGAGCAGAGAGCCCGATGCAGGACTCGATCCCAGGACCCTGGGATCACGACCTGAGCTGAAGGCAGACGCTCAACCTACTGAGCCACCCAGGCACCCCAACCATGAACTTTTAAACATTGATCTTTGTGCCAACCAAGGTTACAATTACCCGAACTTACTCAAGGCTCCAAAAGAGTCATTTATGATATGAGGAATCTGGCTTTTGGTGGGGAGTACTTATTCTTGTTTTATTCTCAAGACCATACATCCCAAAACCATACATCCCAGTGTTATAAGCAATGTATGTGTGTTTGGGTTCTGAAGAGCTTAAGAATATAAAAATTATTTTAGCTTTTTCTGGGTGAGATGGTGCTGTTCTTTACTTCAGCCAAGAAGATCAATTAATCAATAGTTATGTTCTTACCTTAATGCATTGTCTCCTACTCCAAGACACCCACGAAGACTTAACTTTCGTAAAAAGCCCCCACATCTTTTTGAAATATTCTCCACTACTCGGCCCTGTAAAAAAAAGATACAAACAAAACAAAACAGAACAATAAGGTGCCACATTGTTTTTGAAGAGAACTTCTACTTCTTTTCTTTTTTTTTTAAATTTTTTTAAAGATTTTATTTATTTGAGAGAAAGAGTGAGTGAGTGAGAGAGAGAGAGCTCATGAGCATGGGGAGAGGGAGAAGCAGGCTCCCCACTGAGCAGGGAGCCTGATATGGGACTCGATCCCAGGACCCTGAGATCATAACCTGAGCCGAAGGCAGCCGCTTAACCAACTGAGCCACCCAGGTGCCCCTCTACTTGTTTTCAAAACTTAATTCAATAAAGAAATTTCAACTTACTTTGAGAAATCTTTCCTGATCAACTCATCTACCGAAACAGGTTTACACCCTGTATTGTTTATTTTGTTCGGTTTGTGAGACACTCTGCAGTTGAGGAAATGGTGCTCTGTTCTTCTTATGCCACTATATTAACGCAGACTGACCTCCGGGTTAAACTGCAGCTACTGAAGGACATTAGCTATCTTTACTACTTCTGAATCCTTTCCAAAGTGTTTACTATAGCACTCTAAATACAGCGGAGACTCAACAAACACTTAACAGAAGCTTGCTGAATGATTTTGTGGGTCATGTTGCTTTAAATATTTATATCCATGAAGATCAGACAACTGTGAAAAACCTAAGAGTCCAGCATAATGTCAGTGGGTATCATTTTAAAAGTACTTTCTGTAGAAATGGAAAGTTCCATTTCTAATGGAAAGTTCATGTGAGGCTTTTGAAAAACTTCTTATATGGATACTCAAGACAAGTTCTCCTCGAACTTATTTTTTTAAATCTAAATCTCATTTTATCCTTATAATATGACGAGGAAGCTATTATTTCCACTCTACTGACAAGAAAACCAAGGACCACAGAATTCAGGTTCATGTTAAAATAATCTAAGCTTAAGCCATTATCCTTCTCTGTTTTAGAGATAATAGGCTATATACTAAGAGATGAACTATGAGGAAGAAGTTTGAAGGGAAAAAAAAATTTCTCCCCAGCAAAAATAATTCATTAAATGACTTTGGCTTCATTCTTTTTTCATTCTCCACAAAAACTGTCTCTAGGCTCCCCAAAGACCAAATGCTCATCTCAATTAGAATTTCTACAAATATCGGGACACCTGGGTGGCTCAGTCGGTTAAGCGGCTGCCTTCGGCCCGGGTCATGATCCCAGGGTCCTAGGATCAAGTCCCACATCGGGCTCCTTGCTCAGCAGGGAGCCTGCTTCTCCCTCTCTCTCCCTCTGCTTGTGCTCTCTCTGTCAAATAAATAAAATCTTAAAAAAAAAAAAAAAAGAATTTATACAAATATCATCCTCCAAGTTGTTAACTCTATTCATTCTTCAATAAGCAAATATAAAAAGACTTCCTTAAAAATGAGCACACGTTCACATTTCCACCACGAAAATAAAAACAAAAATTTTTAGTCCTATTAATACTAAATAATTCAGTATTCCATCAGTAAAATAGCTCTGCTTATTCTCAAAATCTGAGCAAGCTTGTTGGGAACATTGCAGGTTCCCATGAAGTTCAGATGCACTGAAATTAATAGTTTCTCTCTCCAGGGAAAGGAGATTTATCTGGTTGGGGCTAATCTGTTCCATGCTGTAATTACATTCTAACATGAGAAATGGGGCCACACACCACATAATTATACCTCAATATCCCTCTGGAAATCAAACAGGTCAATTCGCTGCCAGTTACTGCCATCCAGAGCCAGAACATTCCAGGCCTGTTTTGAAGAAAAAGAGACAAAATGAGCAGAAGCTCAAGGGGGAAAACCAGCAATATTCAAGTTCACAATTCAAACCAATGATTGAAATTGACCAAAAAATTTCTCAGCCCACCACCATTAACTCCCAAAAGGTCTGCCTTGTTTCTGATTGATATTTTATCCAATTAGATTATCTCATAAATGAGTGGATATAGAAACTAGAAGCTAGGGGGGTTGGGAGAGGACAGATTGTGATAAGTATATTAGCCAGAATCTCTTTTCTAACCGGAAGATTTAGTTTCTAATCTCCAAATGAGATACTTCTGCTGATGAAAAACAAGTGTCTTACTCCAATCCTTCCACTAGGAGCAAGATGAGGTGAAACCAAAGAAAGAGTAAAGTACTCTGAATATGGCTATGTTCAATATACATATTTGCTATCCATAATCACTTGGTCAGATCTGAAACTGATATAGTAACATGGGACTTAGAAAGGACACTCATTTCTCCATATACATGACAGAATCTTATTGCTTTCCTCATTAGCAATTTACTCACTGAGACATGTTTTTCAACTGGTCATCTTTCCCTCTAACTTGAGTCAGTGGAAATTTTAAAACAGTGAACGTTTAACACTTCTCATACATTTCTTCAGTTAAGCTAAAGAGAGGCAAGAATTTCGACTTTTTAGGATTAGAAAAAATGACTCCAATAAGACTTAATTTGTTGTGTATCATATTTTAATGAGAAAGCTTTTAAAAGTTTCCCCTATTAAAGTATAAACAAAAGTTTTAAAATTGCTGAGTTATAAACTTAGAATATTATCTCTTACTATAACACATCAAAATGGAGTCAATACTGAGATTCTAAAAAGGAGATTACAAGCCCCAGGGTAAGTGTCACACAATCAGCCAGAAATATGTCAGGGATATGAGGGTAAATAAAGTTATTACTTTGGAAATCTTTAAGGTTTACTCAGGAGTTCAATGTTGCTTTTCTTTTTGTGGTCTCATGGCATCTTAAATGGCTAACCATGGGAGACAAAAGATAAAACTTTTAAAAGATCATATGTTTACTAGATTCTTAGGTAAATATACTTCTGGTTTGATTTGATATTTCTCATTTCCTTCCTTTCACTAATAAGAAGAAAACATAACAAACTGAGACTAAAATTAGGAATCACAGGTTCCTTTCTAGAGTCTTTTTTTAAGAAAAAAACTAATTCATTAAGTAGTTCAAGTACAGAAAACAATCATCGCATAAGTACTGATGTACCAATTCTCCAGATTTAACAAAAACTGGTGGTGTGCTTTCCTTTCTTTTAAGTTAAAACATTAATAGGGAAGAGGAACCTGCAAATGAAAACAATTAAAATTCACTAAAATCAACACCCATGAGATGAGACTGCAACTTAACAAAAAGGTTTAGACATGAGTCTGGGTATACTGTTTCTCAATGATGACCTCAGCTCCATATGAAGATATTAAGGAAACTCTATTCATTTGTACCAGCCATTTCCATAGCACAAATACAAGGGATAAAAAAGTCATCAAGAAAAATCATCAAAATACTACTGACTGTTTCCAAAGTAGCTGATACACAGATTTAGTATGGCTTTTGGGATGCAGAAATTATATTAAAGTTAGCAAGACATGGTGAATTTTCTATGACAAGTTTTGTGGGGTTTTTTGAGGGGAGTAGTGTTGGTTATTTGAAAACCTGTGCACACCTACAAAGATAAACACAATATGGGATAACCCTGTTCCATATCCAGCACCTAGGACAGTATCTCATACACAGTAGTTTCTCAATAAATGTTCATTAAACGAACAAGCAAAAAGCCATTGTCCAGTTATTAAAAAAAGTGATGATTGCATGCGCCCATTCAACGTAAGTTAATCATTACAGATCTGTATTACAAAAGAGAAAGCAATTTTCCCACAACACAGAATCTATTCTTTATATTAGTGGCAGCCAATAAGATTATGATATTTCAGTTTTGTTACAACAATATCAATTGACAAAAATAGATAAGTGAAATTAAAAACTGACTTTAAGAATGGAATCTGGTTTGCCCTATAATTTTTAAATAAATTATATTCTAGGTATTAAATTTTGAGGGAAGCAATATGGGGAAAAAACATGAGAATTAGAGCCTTGAGCCTTCCGTGGGTGTGTGTGTGTGTGTGTGTGTGTGTGTGTGTGTGTGTGTGCATATAAAATGAACTAGAAAAACATAATGAAACACTATTTTATTAGAATTCTGAGTAGAGCCTAACTTTTTGATTTGCATGTTTAATACCTTTTCCTTGAAAATGTTTCGTTAAAAAAAAAAAGAAAATGTTTCCTGTTTGCATTATATAAATAGTTAAGATTTCCAAAAAATTAAAGTTAGAGACAGTATATATTGTAGAATCCTACTGCAGAATTACATGGGTTTGGGAATGCCATGCATTAAATACCAACCTCTGACACATAACCAACTAACATCTGAAGGAAACGGTTTGCCTACTATATACAGAGGCTGATATCATCAGCGTCAGGAAGGGGTACCCCTATAATCATCAACAATTCTTACCCTGGAGACCTGAGCACAGCGACACAAAGTAACAACATCCAGAAAAGAAAATATCCTAAAAGAGAGGGAGACAAACTTTATTATATGATAAGTAGTTTCTTTTGATTTTTACCTATAAATGCCTATGTTAATAAATGCATGAAAAGGGAGAAGTTTGTTTTTTTTTTAAGATTTTATTTATTTATTTGACAGAGACAGACACAGCAAGAGAGGGAACACAAGCAGGGGGAGTGGGAGAGGGAGAAGCAGGCTTCCCACTGAGCAGGGAGCCCAATGCGGGTTCGATCCCAGGGTCCTGGGATCATGACCTGAGCAGAAGGCAGACGCTTAACGACTGAGCCACCCAGGCGCCCCAGGGAAAAGTTCTTTTGAACAAACACAAAAAATGGGAGCAACTTACAACATAACACTGCCCATATAAAACATTGGGGGAGAAAGAAATCTTTTACTTGAGAATGTATGTATAAGTACCACGTAAGTTCGATTACTTATATCAAGGGATAATAAAATATTTCTAACTGATACAATTTGTTAAAAAGTAAAAAAAAACAATGTTCACACTTCTGGTTATCAAAAGACTAGGGGAGTGTTAACTTTACAAAGAATATGACAGTTATGAAGGAAAAAAGATTAAATATAGTAACACCTAAAAAATGAATAACTATATTAAATCTCTATACATGTAATTCTAATTTAGGAAGTTATAAAACTCATCACTGTCGGGAAACACTGCCTAGAATTCTTCTCAGACCTACAGAAGTTAAATATTTATTTTGAAGCATTATTATTTGAAATAATTGATTTGCTTAAAGTGTGATAACTCTCTACACTATAAGCCACCTGTAAAAACAGGTCAGAGCATCCTCGTAATAAGTGAATGGGTCACATCTGTTTAAAGCCCTCTTTACTCATGAGCACCCTTTAAAGGTCATTTTGATCTGAATAATAAGCTAAACTCTTCTGCAAGTGCACAACAACTGTAATACAGCTCGTGCTTCAAAGGTTTAAGTAAATTAATTTTGCCTTAAGGATTTTATAAATTCCTTGAGATAACCGGAGATACCTAGGATGTTACAAAATGGAGGTCAGGAAGCATTAATTTGGAGAAGAATGAAGGCCAGATTTTTTTCTTCCATAATTACTTTAAGCATAAAAACCTTCTGAGTTAGCTTAAAAGAACAAAATTTTGTTGCTTAGTGATTAGAGCCTATCAGTCACATTTTTGGAACTAGGAATAAACTCAGCTAATAATTACATCAGACAAGGGCGCCTAGGTGACTCAGGTCATGATCTCAGGGTCATGAGATTGAGGCCCACGTTGGGCTCCCCGCTGAGCGTGAAGCCTACTTAAGATTCTCTCCACTCCTCACCCACTCACATGTTCTCTCTCTAAAAAAATAAAAATAAAAAATAAACTTTAAAAAATAATTACATCAGACAAAAAGTAATGTGCATTTTGTAAATATTTGTGGGTTGTTTTTTTTTAAACTTTTTTGTTGGAGCACCTGGGTGGCTCAGTCATTAAGTATCTGCCTTTGGCTCAGGTCATGATCCCAGGGTCCTGGGATCGAGTCCCACATCGGGCTCCCTGCTCCGCGGGACGCCTGCTTCCCCCTCTGCCACTCCCCCTGCTTGTGTTTCCTCTCTTGCTGTGTCTCTCTCTGTCAAATAAATAAATAAAATCTTAAAAAAATCTTAAAAAAAAAAAATAAATAAACTTTTTTTGTTATTTGGGTAAAATATACATAACATAAAATTTGCCGTTTTAATCATTCTTAAGTGTACAATTCAGTAGCATTAAGTACATTCACACTGTTGTGCAACATTACCATCACCCATCTCAAGAACTTTTTCATCTTTCCAAACTGGAACTCCATACTTATTAAACAGTAACTCCTCCTTCCCCTTTCCGCCAGCTCCTGCCAACTACCACTCTACTTTCTTTGTCTATAAATTTGGCTACTCTAGGTACTTCATATGAGAGGAATCATATGGTATTCGTCCTTTTGTGCTTTTTTAAAGATTTATTTATTTCAGAGAGAGAGAGAGCAGAGGGAAGAGCAGAGGGAGAGGGAGACAGAGACTCTTAAGCTGACTCCACATTGATTGAGGAGCCTGCAGGGCTCGATCTCACGACCCCAAGATCATGAACTGAGCCGAAATCAAGAGTCAGACACTCAACAGACTGAGTCATCCAGGCGCCCCAGTATTTGTCCTTTTGTAACCGGCTTATTTCACTTAGCATAATGTCTTTAAGGTTCATCGAGGTAACATGTCTCAGAATTTCCTTCCCTAATGCTACATAATACTCTGCTGTAGGGGCGCCTGGGGGGCTCAGTCAGTTAAGCAGCCAACTCTTGGTTTTGGCTCAGGTCTTGATCTTGGGGTCATGGGATTGAGCCCTCCATCCAGCTCCACGCTCAGAGCAAGTCTGCTTGGGATTCTCTCCCTCTGCCTCTGCCCCTCCTTAAATAAATAAAATAAAAATAATTAATTAATTAAATAAACCTTGGGGCATCTCTAAATAAATAAAAATCTTGGGGCACCTGGGTGGCTCAGTCATTAAGCATCTGCCTTCGGTTCAGATCATGATCCCAGGGTCCTGGGATCGAGCCCCAAAACGGGCTCCCTGCTCAGTGGGAAGCCTGCTTCTCCCTCTCCCACTCCCCCTGCTTGTGTTCCCTCTTTCGCTGTCTATCTCTGTCAAATAAATAAATAAAATCTTTAATAAATAAATAAATAAATAAATAAATAAATAAATAAATAAATAAATATCTTGGGGCGCCTGGGTGGCACAGTCGGTTAAGCAGCCAACTCTGGTTTCAGCTCAGGTGGTGATCTTGGGTTGTGGGATCAAGCCCCACCTCAGGCTCCATGTTCAGTGGGGAGTCCGCTTGAGATTCTCTCTCCCTCTACCTCTGCCCCCCTCATGCTCTAAAATAAATATACAAATCTTTAAAATAAATAAATAAATAAATAAATAGAATCTTTAAAAAAAAATTCCACTGTATGTGCATATCACATTTTGTACATCTGTCCATAGAAGGAAAGGTTGGATGCCTTTCTTGTTCCCTTGAGGTGGTCCAGCTACCACCCTGATGACTATTTTTTTATAGAATAAATCTCCCATCCTCTTCAGTACAGATTACTAACCACTCCCAAATAAATATAGATATCCCCAACTTAGGTACCTCAATTCCTAAAACAGTAAATTTTTCTTATGCAACAAACATTCTTGAATTGCTGAAATGCCCCTGCCTTTTCCTGTCTTCTGCTATATCGTACCTGTATGTGGAATTTCATAATCTAAAGATCCTGTTTCTGCAAACTCATCACTAACTCCTGAGCAATTTGTATAAATATTTTATTACACCTGGGGGGACACAGGCGAGCAGCTTTACAGGTAATGATCCTAGTTAGACTATAGTAAACTTTTCTCCACAAAAGGAAGCACTATAGACAGACAGACATGAAACATCAGGCTGGAGGCCAAATGCACACCTAGGAGACTCTCTGAAGCACACATCTCAGCAATCCTAATTCCATTCTTAGAATGTACTGACTGGGGTTCTGAATATCAAGATCCCAAATGAGTTAGGTTTTCACCTGAATTTTGACACTACAGTACATTAAAAAGAGAGAAGACAAATATAGCCACTATGCTCCTGTATTCAAGTAAAAAGAGCTTGGTCTTTCCAGTCTTGATTTGGCTCCCTAGTACGATGAATGATAAGCCTCAGTGCTTAAGTCCCTTCTACCACTCCATACTAGTCCGTCTAATGTCTATTATTTTGTGAACTTTCTTTGATTTCTACTTATTCTACATACTTGACAGTGGAGATAATTATCTTTAGAGACCTGAATATAAGAATTGTTGGGATAGGCTGCCAGGGTTTTAGCCAGAGCGATGTTTTTTTTTGTTGGGGTGGGGGGCTCACAATGAGCATTTATTCTTCGAAATATCATAATGTTAACGTAAATTAAAAAAAAAATCAGTACGGGGCGCCTGGGTGGCTCAGTCGTTGAGGGCCTGCCTTTGGCTCAGGTCATGATCCCAGGGTCCTGGGATCCAGCCCCGCATCGGGCTCCCCGATTGGCAGGAAGCCTGCTTCTCCCTCTCCCACTCCCCCTGCTTGTGTTCCCTCTCTCTCTGTGTCTCTGTCAAATAAATAAAATCTTTAAAAAAAAAAAAATCAGTACATGTATAAATATATGTCTATAGCATCTATATAATAAGCCAGCAAAATAAACTACATTATACTGAGCACCTTCCTGCTTTTCATTATCTTCAGGCTAAGTACTTTGGAGCGTGTTGACAGTGGTCCTTTTCTCCACACTTTAACCCTTTATATAATTCCTCCTGAGATACCTATGTCCATAACCAGAATGGTTAGGTGATGCATGATAACAACACTTATGGTGGTGGGCATTTCATAATGTATGCAATTGTCAAATCACTATGCTGTACTTTTTTCTTTTTTAAAAGTAGGGTCCAGGTCCAATGTGGGGCTCCAACTCATGACTCTGAGATTAAGATTTGTATGCCCCACCAACTAAGCCAGCCAGGGGCCCTGCCCTGATAACCAGAATGGTTAAGATCAAAGAGATAAGAAAACTGAGATGGAATGAAGGGTCTGCTATTGTCTAAGGATCCTCTTGATTGCTTCAATAAAAGTCTTTTCCCATCTCTTATCAACAGACTATCGAAAGACTGGACTGGCTTTAGGCTGCCCAGGTTTAAGCAAAGTAGACCTCGCCTTCCCCACCCTTGATAAAGAATACCAGGAAGCAAAAAGACACTAAAACATCATGTGGAAGAAAACAGGGTCTAATTCTACATAAAACTCACTACCATACAAAAAAAGAAAAAAACAGGGGCACCTGGGTGGCTCAGTCATTAAGCGTCTGCCTTCGGCTCAGGTCATGATCCCAGGGTCCTGGGATCGAGCCCGGTATTGGGCTCCCTGCTCAGCGGGAAGCCTGCTTCTCCCTCTCCCACTCCCTCTGCTTGTGTTCCTGCTCTCTCTATCTCTGTCAAATAAATAAATGAAATCTTTAAAAGAAAAAAAAAAAAGCGTAGAGTGGTCCTGGAGAGATTATAACTGGATAATTCCATTTACATAATGGGGATATCTATAGGTATAACTTTTTTAAGAGTAATTTGACAGTGTCTATTAAAATGAAAGATACACATATTACAACCTGCAGAAGCAAAAGTAGGAGTAAAAATGGTTTACAGAATGTTCATGGCAGCATTATTTGAAATAATGAAAAGTTAGAAACAATCTTTATATAAATAACAATACTTAAATAAATATGGTACATTCGGTCAATGAACTATTGTACGTAGCTGACTTTTAAAAGAATGAGGTAATGCTACATGAACTAACCTAAAAAGAGGTCAATGATTATTAAGTGACAGAAACAAAAACAAGTTGTGGAAGAGTATTTATATCATGTTTTCATTTTTGAAAAATATAAAATATGATACATGGAGACATATAAGTATTGCACATGTAATATATCTAGATACAAGTGGATACATCTGCTACCTTTGGAGGGGAGAATAGGCTTTTTTTGGGGGTGGGTGGATACTGAAAGCAGGGATTAAGGAAGTCAGTTGTTTACTTCTTTGTATTTTTCAAAGTGTTGGGCTAATGAGTAATTTATATATTATTTGTTAAAAAAATTTTAAAGGAACGGGATGAAGATCTTTGGCCATATGATGTGTTAAGGCCTGCTCTGAATTTAGGGTTTTTTTTTTTTTTTTTTTTTAAGATTTTATTTATTTGAGAGAGGGAGCACACGAGAGATCACAAGCAGGGGGAGCAGCAGAAGCAGACTCCGCTGAGCAGGAAGCCCGATGTGGGGCTCAATCCCAGGACCGCAGGATCATGACCCAAGCCAAAGGCAGATACTTAGACTGAGCCACCCAGGCGCCCCTGAATTTAGGGTTCTGATACTTGCCTACTGTCTGACAGAAACTACACATTTTCAAAATTGGAAACTTCTTATTCCTCACAAGAGACCATCAGTTTGCAGGAACTGGTCATTAAAACTGTATGCTAGTGTCTTTATTATCTAACTACCAGATGCAGGTTTACTAGGCCTCTGCTTTAAGTGAGAGGACTTCAGGTATAATTATAACATTATGGTTATCACCCATCATCTTGTGGAGAATTCTGCTAAAAGCAATGTATGTTATCTGTAGCTATCGTGGACAAGAGCATTGACTCTTTAGACAAGAATCTGTTACAGATTAAATTATACATACTTGGTTATTAATGTGGACATACTCTCTATACATACTTGGTTATTAATGTGGACATACTTCCATATTAGAAGTGAATCAGAGTTGGCAGACATAACCACCAAGAGATCAGATCATCTTAGCTTCTTAAATTAGGGCTGTGCTTTTTGGCTCCTTTTTAACTTGAATCTCAATGCAAAACTGCTCCTAAATAAACCAGATGCACACCCCTGGCCATAAAGAATAGAAAAATAAGTATCCTAGTGTTTTTTAAATGATCTTATTGTTACAAATCTGGAGAGGACACATCAGACAACTGGTCTTCTATCCAGCTACTTACAGTTAACTATTCAATCAAGATTATACGGATCAGAAATTATGCAAACCTAATCTACTCATATCTGGTAATCCCATGTAGCACACTAAATCATTTAGTTCTTCAGGTGTACAAGTAACAACTACTTAAATTATTAACTAGACCGAGTTGACAGGGAAGTTTTGTCTTTCTAAATGAGAAGCTCTACAGGAATGTTAATGAGGGTTTTGTGTGTGTTTATGTGACTATGTTGAGCAACTGGCAATATCACCTTCTATGAACACTTTTTTTTTTTTTTAAGATTTTATTTATTTATTTTTGACAGAGAGAGAGATAGCAAGAGCCGGAACACAAGCAGGGGGAGTGGGAGAGGGAGAAGCAGGCTTCCCGCTGAGCAGGGAGCCCGATGCGGGGCTCGATCCCAGGACCGTGGGATCATGACCTGAGCCAAAGGCAGACGCTTAACGACTGAGCCACCCAGACGCCCCTATGAACACTTTCTAGACAAAAATCACCTTGGCTATGCTATGTGGTACAGAATTTTGAGCACTGCGAAAGTAGGGTAGTGCTTTATTGTCATGGTTAGGCCTTTTATTTTCCATCAAAGGATGACAAATCTACTTGTTCACCTGGTTTGAAGTACAGGAATCAATCATCAATCCACAGCTAAGGATATTTTGACTCCAGGACCTCATAAGAAATATAATCCTTGTGCTACCCTAATCTTATGAAAATTCCAGCTAAGATAAGTGAGATTTATAGAAGACTGTTTGAAGGACATTCATGATTCCTTTAAGTATGTTATATTCTATCTGTGGTAGGCACTGTAATTGACTCTCCAACATCCACTTCAGCCCAGTTAATTAGTCTAAACCTGTCACAGTGATTGGTTCAGGCCTAAGCCAATTTGGGCTAATGAGATCTGAGAAGAGGCTTTATAGGAGTATAAATGGTTGCCTATCTCTCCCCTCAGAGTGAACAAAGACACATGTTGATCCAGTATTTGCTGGCATCCATCCTGTGCCCATAAAGAAAAGAGTTTTTAGGACCAAGCTGATGCGGCTTCTAGCAAAACAAACAGAAAATTGCTGATGACATTGGGGATCCCATAAATCAATGAACCTTGGGATGTAGGCAGCCTGATCTTTGTGTTTCCTTTTGTATGAAATAACTTCCCTTACTGTGTAAGCCCATTTCAGAGTTTCTATTACTTGCAGCCAAAAGCAACCTTGGATCAACTGGACTGTCAGAAGCATCCATTTATTTTTACATGTTATTATTTTGTTTTTTAACTACTACAAAGGTGCTACAAGACGTGACCATATGAAATCTGTGACTGAATTTGCTATGGAACTTTATCCACAAAATGTTAAGTAGACTCTCATTTGAGAAATTTCTCTTAGAAAGTAGTGCTTTCTAGAAAGAGCTCTGATTTTATGGTATAATATATATATTTCATCTTTTCTGCTAAGAATATTATTTTAGGGGTGCCTGGGTGGCTCAGTTGTTGGGCGTCTGACTTTGGCTTGGGTCATGGATCCCAGGGTCCTGGGATTGAGCCCTGCATCGGGCTCCCTGCTCCACGGGAAGCCTGCTTCTCCCTCTCCCACTCCCCATTCTTGTGTTCCCTCTCTCGCTGTGTCTCTCTCTGTCAAATAAATAAATAAAATCTTTAAAAAAAAAAAGAATATTATTTTATTTGGGGCGCCTGGGTGGCTCAGTCATTAAGCGTCTGCCTTTGGCTCAGGTCTTGATCCCAGGGTCCTGGGATCGAGCCCTGCATCGGGCTCCCTGCTCCGAGGGAAGCCTGCTTCTCCCTCTCCCACTCCGCCTGCTTGTGTTCCCTCTCTGTCTCTGTCAAATATATAAATAAAATCTTAAAAAAAAAAAAAAAGAATATTATTTCATTTATGTTACCAAGAAAAAAAAATTTTTTTTTAAAGATTTTATTTATTTATTTGAGAGAGAGAATGAGATAGAGAGAGAGCATGAGAGGGGGGAGGGTCAGAGGGAGAAGCAGACTCCCTGCTGAGCAGGGAGCCCGATGCGGGACTCGATCCTGGGACTCCAGGATCATGACCTGAGCCGAAGGCAGTCGCTTAACCAACTGAGCCACCCAGGCGCCCAGTTACCAAGAAAA
Organism: Halichoerus grypus; assembly: GCF_964656455.1. Lineage (NCBI taxonomy): Eukaryota > Metazoa > Chordata > Mammalia > Carnivora > Phocidae > Halichoerus > Halichoerus grypus. The sequence goes on from NC_135713.1 coordinate 187,205,308, forward strand.
TTTAAAGCTAAATGTGAGACCCATCTATAGCAACTGTGTAAACTCTTACAAGGGTACATGTGTTTCCTTTCTGGTTTTGGTTTTCTACTTTAAAAAATATTTGTCATGGTCCTCATAGTTTATTTGTATTTATTATACTTGCTCCTGATCCAAGTCATCTCAAGTACTCTGGAGACAAATAAATGAGTATCAATAAAATGGGTTCCAGAGTTTACAGATGACATACTGATTTACATATATATTAGATTAAGATATGCATGAAATATTGTTAACTCATAAGACTTCAACTACCTTAATATAGAACATTTAAGCCAAGAGTGAATGTATAAGAGTACAATTAATCTGGACATACGGCCAAACCTCAACATCTGCCATACATAGCTCCTTTCTAGAGTTCTTACCAAATCAATCACCAGGTGATGACACCAAGTGTCTCACTGAGCCTGGTTGGAAACCTGACCGAAATGTTGCCACTCTGTATGATGTTTTGGCCCCGAAGCTCTTCATTTCTGTGTCTGAGAGGCCTTGTATTTCTTCCTGTTTTCTTTATTTCCCATGGGTACTAGTAAATCCAAAAAGAGCTAAATATACACAATTTCTTACTCTTTCATGTCTTTATATACATATGAATTTTAAATCATGCTGCTAAGCTTGAGAACTGTATATACATCTGCCTTTTGGCATTGCCACCTGGATATCCACAGGTACCAGAACTGAACTCATTTTCATTATTTTCTTTCAATTAACACTGTTCTTCCACCTATTTTATCTTAGTGAAGTGTTCCCACCATTCACTTGGCAGAAAGCAAAAAACTGGGGCACCATCCTTGCCTTCTTCCCAATACCCTCATTAGCATCACATCAAATCAATCAGCAATATACTGCCAATCCCAGCTCTTAAAAATCTCTTGATAGAGCCCATCCCTCCAATGGGGTTTAGGCCATCATTTCCCCCAATAAAGATTACTGTAATAACTTTCTATTTGCTATTCTTGTCTTCAGCAAAAAACATTTCTGTTAAATAAACAAGTATGGAGTGAATTACCTGCTTCTTCAATACCATTTTATCAGAGGTAACCACTAGTAACCTAATGGCTATGAAGAAATGCCTAAAGTGGGGTCACTCTTAACAGAAGACTACAAATCATCCACTTAAGAAGTCACCTATTAGTCTACCCTTCATGCTGTCTTTGGGACCGACTGCATTTAAAGGAGGAAACACTAGCATCAAAGAAAATATCTACAAAACCTTTGCTACAATAAATCACCAAGAGTGGGATATGGTTGAAGAATTAGTGAACATATACAACATAAAATAGAGCAATAGACTGCATTTGTTTATCATATGGGCTGAATTTTTTTAAAGATTTTATTTATTTGAGAGAGACAGAGCATGAGTTGGGGGAGAGGCAAAGGGACAAGCAGACTCCCCGCTGAGCACAGAGCCCAACACAGGGCTCAATCCCAGGACCCTGAGATCATGACCTGATGCTTAACCCACTGAGCCACCCAGGTGCCCCTGCATTTTTTATTTTAAATTATATAATAAACACTTATTATATAATTGCATATTTTATTACAACTGTATTATTAAAAATTTATTATAAATTATAAATTGGAAAATTTATACAAATTATACATATATTAGAGTGAATTCACATTCCATGAAATTTACCCTTTTAAAGTACACAATTCAGTGGTTTTTAGTATAACCACAATGTTGTGCAGCCATAATCACTATCTAATTTCAGAACATTTCATCACTCCCAAAAGAAACCCTATACCCATTAGTAGTCACTCCCTATCACCCCTCACCACAGCCCCTGGCAACCCAATCTCCATGGATCTGTCTATCCTGGATATTTCATATAAATGGAATTATACAGTATGTGGCCTTTACGTCTGTCTTCCATGGAGAAAAACTCTAATAAAATATAAAAATGTAAACCATAACAGGGGGCAGCTAATTACCAAAGAATCAAATAATTTCCCTGAATCTTGAGTCTTTAGGTAAACTACTATAGTACAAATTAATGTCATTATAAAAAAAAAAAATTGAAGTATGTCTTAGTGTACTCGGTTTATAATAACACTAAAAAACATGACCCATTTAAAAACATTTCTCCTTAAGATAGCTAAAATTTTGCTGACATTTGAGGGATACTCAATATATCCAGGAAACATTCTCCAATAGCCCCAGGTAACCGAGGGTATATTGCTATTATTTCAACTATAGTTAACCAGCATGTACAAAAGCATTGGTTCCATGAAAAAAATCCATTCCAAGTTTAATTCCATTATTTTTTCTTAGTATCTCCAATGTATAAGATATTACATAAAGATTTATAAGAAAACAGTCTCTGCTTGCAAGGTATTTCCAATATAGTGAAGGACTCAGATGTGCAAATCCTTTGAAATGCCAGGAATACTCTTCTTCACCAGTACTAGTGTGAGATTATTTTGCACCTTGAGCAGGGATTGGGCTGGTTATGGGCTGGGGCAGTAGCAGCTAAGAGCAAGAGGCAGATGCACCTCTGTTCAACTTGTTAACTTCTAACATTTGCAAAAGAGAATGTACCTTTCTTTCTCAGTCATGGTATTCTACATCAGTGAACAAAGAATAGCATGATTAAGTGCCCAAATAGGGGTGCCTGGGTGGCTCAGTTAAGCATCTGACTTTGACCCAAGTCATGTTCTTGGGGCCCTGGGATTGAGCCCCACATTGGGCTCTGTGCTCAGTGGGGAGTCTGCTTGTCCCTCTGCCTCTCCCCCCACTTGTGCTCTCTCTCTCTCTCGTTCGCTCACTCTCTCTCAAATAAATAAAATCTTTTTAAAAAGTGCCCAAATAAATGGGCTGTGAAATAACTCCCCTAGTTTTTTTTTTCCTAGGCAATACCTAGGTCAGATGTATATAAATTGGGGGCTGTGAGTTTTATGTTGTGGGTGATCCAAATGTAATTTTTACCTATTAAAAACGAGGATAACATTGTAACTGTAATACAAGAAAGAACTTCAAATAACTTCTACCTTGTTATCTTTTTTTTTTTTTTTTTAAGATTTTATTTTTAAGTACACCCAACATGGGGTTTGGACTTACAACCCTGACATCAAGAGTCTCATGCTCTACCAACTGAGCCAGTCATGTGCCCCTACCTTTTTACCCTTAAAGTAAAGGGCTGTAACTCTTCTCTACAGTGCCTCAGTATATGTGATATTTTGTCACAAATACAAGTCACTTCATGGACATATTTGATATTGGGAATGGGAAGTGGGGCGAAGGGATGGATTAGAATCACTTCAAAAAAATCAGCATTATAATAAAATAAAATATATTATCTCTTTCACATTATATAGAAGCATAGAGCAAGGGAAAACTAGTAAACAAAATCAAATATAGGTACAAATCAGGTAGGAGAAAATTGTTTTTAAATTAAACATTTAAAATTTTGATTCATATCTAGAAAGTACAGAGTCAAGACTGTATGACAAAAGAATCAATAAATTTAAAATTCAGATAATCCAGTTCCTATACATACATGAAAATTAGCAATAAGTCTAAAAAATTTTAAATAGGCAAATATGATATACACACACACACACAACACCAAGCTAAAATTAGCATTCAAACTTACCGTAATAGGAGTTCTTTGGGAAGTTTTTTATTGATTACAGCTTCATCACTATTTGAGAACATCTGCAAAAACAAAATCATTTAGTGTTACTTAACATTTTATTACATTCAACTCAAAGTTTAGAGGCAATCCTCTAAAGAGAGAGGTGAATAAGTATAGTGGATATTATAAGCTGAAGTCATATATTTAGGGACTCTTTAGGCTGAAAAACATCTTCTGAGACATTTAATTTGTTCCCTGTCTTTAGAAAAAATTAATAAAAATAGCAATCAGAAGGATGACATTATGTGGCATGTATTGTTTTAAGTGTTTTTCATGTACTAATGTACTGAATCTTCATACTATCCTTAATCTTCATTTTCTTGTAAGGGAACGGAATTGCAAAAGATTTACTTGCTTAAAATCACATCACTGCACAGTGGCCATTTAAAAATGCCATTAGGATAAGGTGATTCTCCAAATCTAAGTCACATTTACTTGTTCAAGGAGGTGCTCAGAAACCATCCTAGGATAGGGAACATTCTGAGTTTTACATAACATGCAGAAAACTGGTAATGCTTCATAACCACCACTACATGCATTCTTGATGCACACAAGTGATCATTTAACAAATTAATCAAGTAACCCACAATGGGTACTTTTTTTTTTTTTGGTATTGCTTTATAATAATTCTTTTTTAAAAAAATTTTTTTATTGTTATGTTAATCCCCATACATTACATCATTAGTTTTGGATATAGTGTTCCATGATTCACTGTTTGTGCATAACACCCAGTGCTCCATGCAGAACGTGCCCTCCCCAATACCCATCACCAGGCTAACCCATCCTCCCACCCCCCTCTCCTCTAGAACCCTCAGTTTGTTTTTCAGAGTCCACAATGGGTACTTTTAAACAGAGTCACCATTTCTTCCATAAAGGAGATCAAGACTGTAAGCTTGTGTAGTAATCTATATAAAAAACCAAATACCTATACTCAATAAAAAGCAAAATAATAACAGCAAACACACATGTCACTGAAGCTGAGGGAAAGATGCTCAGTCCCTGCTATTACATATTACAGAGTTGCCTCTTGACTTCATGCAATGAACATTAAACACCCTCTCAAATCAGGCTCTCTCACAGGCAATGAGATACAAAGAAAAGGAGATGTTATCTCTGTGTTTCAGGAGCTCTTGCTCTACAATGAACACAAATAAGTAAATACTTTACTAATTATTAGAGATAAAGGACAAGAGGTATATGAGAGCAAGGGAAGAAATAACTAATTCTGCTCATACCTTGACATCTGAGTCTTAAAGGAAGGCCAGAAGTTAATTAACTAGGAAAAAAGGGGGGAGATAAGATGTATAAAAGCATGGAGTCATACATGAAGGCCTTAGCATTTCATGATTCAAAGAAGAAAAAGTAATGGAAGAGAAGGGATAGGAAAGTAGCAGACAAAGCGTACTTCCCCCTCAATCTCAGACATTCAAAGGGTAATTACAAAACATATTTTTTAATAACTATAACAACCTACCCTCCAGCTAAACGGAAAGCTCTGTGAGGACAGGGACCATGGCTTTCATATTTGCCAACATGGTTCCAGGACTGAGCACAGAGCCCGATACATAGTAGGAACTTAATAATAAATTGAACTGGGGCGCCTGGGTGGCTCAGTCGTTAAGCGTCTGCTTTCGGCTCAGGTCATGATCCAGGGGTCCTGGGATCGAGTCCTGCATCGGGCTCCCTGCTCAGCAGGAAGCCTGCTTCTCCCTCTCCTACTCCCCCTGTTTGTGTTCCCTCTCTCGCTGTCTCTCTCTCTAATAAATAAATAAAATCTTAAAAAAAAATAAATTGAACTGTTATGTGGATAGTGGGGCTTCGTCGTGAAGGAAATTTGTATATCAGGCTAGAAATTTGAAATAATCCTGTAGAGAAGAGAAACCTAAAGAAATTAAACTCTGGATTGGTAGTAAGGACATAAGCTAAGAATACACTGAAATTATAGTTCAAGTAAAAGACGATGCAGGTTTCTGTGAGATTACAGGGCTGGTGAAAATTAAAAAAGAAAAGAAACTGGAGAAAGAAGGATTTTTGAAGAAGCAAAAGGACTCGGTGATGGCAAGTTGGACTATCAAGTTTCACTGCAACAGAAAATCTTATAATAAAAGCTGTTGACTGACAATGACATGTTTCAGGAAATTATATGACATCAAAGGATAATCTGCTTCCCTATAATTTCTACCCATTAGTGGAAGCTATTAAAAAAAACATATCCTTCTTCTATAAGGCAGTCTTTCAAAATGAAGCCATCGTATTTCCTCCTAAACAAGTTTAAGTTCTCAAGTGATACAGTTTCTAAGATGCTACACCATGATCACTCCTCTCCAGGTACACTTACAGAAAAGAACACATGGGGGAATTATAACCCATTTAAAAAGCTGAATAATCAAGGGTTGATGACATAAATAACAATGTCTAGCAAAGAAAACTAAAGTATCAAAAATAGAGATCTGGGAGGCTTTTCAGTGTTATATAGCACACAACATAAATCTTAAGCTTAAGATCTTTGGAAAAAAATTTTTTTATGTATAAAATAGACTCACTCAACACCCAATCTACTAGACTCTGCCCAACTCAAATTCACAAAAGGACAATCATTTATATATTAGAAATGCTAATCTCTTTATCTTGTATATTCAAAGTATATTTATTAAATGCTACACATCTCACCTCGTAAAGCACTTTGCTCACTTGAATATACACAGTAATTAAATTGTTAAAAAATATAAACCTGCCATACGTCATTCACATGACTTCTACAACTCTAGAGATAAAAAGGAACAAAAATCACACCCAACAACTAATTTCTTTCCTTGCATCAGTCTATATAGACTGAATGGTTTTACTTCAGCTCAGGTCATGATCCCCAGGTCCTGGGATCAAACCCAGGACGGGCTCCCTGCAGGGTCTGCTTGTTTGACCCTCCCTCACTGTGCATGTGAGCACATGCTCTCTCTCAAATGGAAAAATCTTAAAAAAAAAAAAAAAAAGACTGAATGGTGTTGTCTCTATGGGAGCATGAAACGAAGGGAAAAAGGAATAGACAGTGTCCCAGGAGGATTTGGAAAACACCAGGCTTACAGGACATCCGTCCAGATTTACCTATCTCTTCTCTCCCTTCTGCACATATATATTCTACTCCAAGGTTCCAAGAAAGGGTAAGATCAGTGGTTCAAAACCCGTGGTCACCTGACCAGTAGCATCAGCATCAAGTGGGGCCTTTGTCAGAACTGCAAATTCTTGGGCTGTACCCCAGACCTATAGTACCAAAAATGGGGTGAGGAGGAGGTGGAGAGAAAGAAGGGCAATCTGGAGTATAAGAAGCCCTTCAGGTGATAGCCATGCTTTCTAAAGTGTAAGAACCAATGGACCAGATGAAGCAGACTGCAAATCTCAGGATTTAAGAAATTACAGTTCTGGGGGTGCCTGGGTGGCTCAGTTGCTTAAACATCCAACTTGGGATTTCAGCTCTGGTCTTGATCTCAGTGTCATGAGATCGAGCCCTACGCTGGGCTCCACGCTGGGTGTGGAGCCTACTTAAAGAAAAAAACACGGGGTGCCTGGGTGGCTCAGTCATTAAGAGTCTGCCTTCGGCTCAGGTCATGATCCCAGGGTCCTGGGATCGAGCCCCGCATCGGGCTCCTTGCTCAGTGGGGAGCCTGCTTCTCCATCTCCCACTCCCCCTGCTTGTGTTTCCTCTCTCGCTGTGTCTCTCTCTGTCAAATAAATAAAATCTTAAAAAAAAAAAAAAGATAGAATGAATTACAGTTGTATAAAATAATCAGAATATTTCATTATTTGAAGTGACATAACACTGGAGGTTAGAAAATAATCCTAGAGGTAGACACGATATTTTTAAATGTTTTCTAGGAAACCCATATGGCTTCCTCTCCAGTTCATGGCGTTGCTGGTAAAATAAACGTTTCATAGAAGCAACAGAATATATGTTTTAGGTATTTTACTATTTCAGCTGAATCCACACTTTGGTTTTTCATGCAAAATATAAAGGTTGTCAAAACCAATTAGGTCCAGGATATAATGAACCACAACAAATTTGTGAAAGATTTTAGATATAATTGTTGTAGAGGAAGTGACTGTTCCAAACATGTGACATTCTTAGGTAATCTGGTTTCATATTAACAAAGGAATATATTTATTACGTATTTTTTATAATCTATCCACAAACAAGTACAAGAACGTGGTCATGGGAAGAACATGAGAGCAACTAGGTTGTTCTCTATTAATTGTTTCAAGGGAGGACACCATCCCCTGAGCAAGCAAACACTGCAACAGCATTTATCTAGGGATAAGACATTCTTAAATATTCAGGTTTTAAAAAATCTAAGTGATGTGTCTTGTTGCTCTGTATTAAACTATAATTGTTCTTCTATAAATTATATAGCTGAGAATTGTAATGGCAGGTAGGTTTAACAAAGGAAATAACAAAGAAAGCACTCGCTCAACAGTGACCCCTGCTGGTTCAACTGGAGTATAGTTTCCGACCTCAAAATTTAAAAGATCTGATTCAGCTTTATAGATGAAACAGAAAATTTAATGAGTACTTCGGCAGAGAATATTAGTTATCCATTCTCCTAGAGTAACAGAATTCCCAACTGTTAGCTAACACATGGCTGTATGGAAAGATGACTTTGTCTTGCAGCTAGATAAAGCCAGGTCACTAAGTTCTGGCCAATGGGATGGAAAAAAAAGTGGTATGTGCAATTTCAGGAGTGTCCTTAAAAAGAGAAGGTGTGCCCCTTGTTACTCCTTCCTTACTTCTGCTGCTTGAAATGTGGTTAGGATGACCAAACTCCATCTTCTATCATGAAGTTGAAGGCCACAGTTTTAAAGATAAGCAGAAAACTAGAAAAAGCCTGTAGATGACTGCAGAGACACAAGACTTTATATGACAGAAAAAGAAACTTCTATCATATTTAAGCCACTTTTAATTTGGGTCTCTGATACATGCAGCTTAATTCACTTACATTATTTTAGATTTTAAGAGGCATCTTTTGTTTTGCAAGATGAAGAATCCTGGAGATTACACAAACATTGTAAGTGTACTGTGCACTTAAAAATGATTAAGACGGCAAATTTTACGTTATGTATTTTTCCACAATTAAAAAAATTTAAGTTTGTTTTTGTTTTTACATTTTAATACTTCTGAATTTAGGACAGTTAAAATTAATTTTAATTTTTAATTTACAATTAAAATCAAAAGCATTTTATAGTTTATAATGATAAATTTTATTATTTAAAGCAAGTTTAACTATATATAGTAAAGTACAACCAATGGAGGAAAACAAATAAAACAGAACTTAAAAACCATTTGCTTCTCTTCACGCAAATGTGCTTTTGGTTTATACTATTTTTTTTTTTTAAGATTTTATTTATTTGAGAAAGAGAGAATGAGAGACAGAGAGCACGAGAGGGAAGAGGGTCAGAGGGAGAAGCAGACTCCCCGCCGAGCAGGGAGCCCGATGTGGGACCCGATCCCGGGACTCCAGGATCATGACCCGAGCTGAAGGCAGTTGCCCAACCAACTGAGCCACCCAGGCGCTCCTATACTATTTTCTCTAAAGCACCCACGCAACCAAACTTGCCTATTCTAGCAGTAGAAATAGACTGGTGTCCACTGGACATGCTATCTATGCCATGAAGGCTTTCCCAATCTCCCTAACAGGATGGGATTGCTTCTTCCCCAATGAAACCACAAAGCACCAGTTCTGAGTTGGTATAGAAGTCCTTATATCAGACTATAAGATCTGAGGAGAAAGCACCTTGTATCAGACTATAAGACCTGAGAGGAAAGCACCTTGTCTGTTTAATTCACCACTGTGTAGTCAGCAACCAACACAGTGCCTAGAAATTGGTGAACCAATGAATGTTATTTATACTGTAGAGATCTGGTAATACTCTGATTATAAATTCCCAGCAGGTTTCCATGATTTTCACACTTTGTATCTCTTTAGTAGAGTGCTCTGCCAAAAATTTTTTTAAATAGGGCCCGCCTGGGTGGCTCAGCTGGTTCAGTGTCTGCCTTTGGCTGAAGTCATGATCCCACGGTCCTGGGATCGAGCCCCACTTCGGGCTCCCTGCTCAGTGGGGAGCCTATTTCTTCCTCTCCCTCTGCCATTCCCCCGCTTGTGCTCTCTAGCTTTCTCTGTCAAATAAATAAAATCTTTAAAAAAATTTTTTTAAATAAAAATATTTAATAAATTGAATGTGACCCTAAATTTAGTAATTAAGATACAAATGACATCAACACAGTAACAGACTGATTATCATTACAACAAATGACTTAACAATGAAAATATCTGAAGAAATGAAAGTTTGGAGACTCAGCATATAACCCATTTATTCTAAGGGATATGAGTACATTAAATTTCTTGTTAAAGAAAAGTTGTAATTACTATTCACCATAATGCAATTTTATCTGTATCTAGTATTTTTCAACAGCTTTAAATGGTATAGTTCACATACCATAAAATTCACTGGTTTTAAGTGTACATTCAGTAATTTCCAGTAAATCTGTAAGGCTGTGCAACCATCACCACACTGTTGATGAATTTCCATCACCCCAAAAGTATCTCTCATGCCTGTTTGCAATCCATCCATTTGCTTATACCCAACCTCAAGCAACCACTAACTGGCTTTGTGTTTCTACAGATTTTCCTTTTCTGGACATTTAAAAAGATGGAAACCTAAAACATGTCATCTTTTGCATCTGGCTTCCTTTATTCTGCGTATTTTTGAAGCTCATCCATGTTGTAGCATGTCCCAGTAGTTCATTCTTTTCTACTGTTGAATAGTATTCCAGTTTATGAAATGCCATATTGTTTATTCATTCCCAGCTGACAAGCATCTCGACTGCTACAATTTTTTTTTACTATTATGAACAATGCTGCTATAATTATTCAAAAATAAGTCTTGGTTGAAATAGGTTTTCATTTCTTATGTACAGAATCTAAGATGGAGAATTGCTGAGTTGTATGTTAAGTTTATTTTGTACTTTTTTTAATTTTTATTTTTTTAAAAATATTTTATTTATTTACTTGAGAGAGAGCACACGTGAGCAGGGGGGAAGAAGAGAGGGGAAGGGAGAGGGAGAGAGAATCTCCAGCAGACTCTGCGCTGAGTGTGGAGATTCTGAGCTCAATCTCACAACCCCGAGATCATAATCTGAGCCAAAACTAAGAGTCAGACACTTAACCAACGGAGCCACCCAGACTCCCCAAGATTTTTTAAGTAAATTCTATACCCAAGGTAGGGCTCGAACTCACAACCCTGATGTCAAGAGTTGCATGATCTACCAATTGAGCCAGCCAGGTGCCACAGTTTATTTTAAACTTTTAAAGAAACCACTAAATTGTTTTCCAAAGCAGCTATACCATTTTACATTCCCACCAGCAATGTATGAGGGTTCCAATGTGTCCATATTTTACTATCGCTTGCTGTTGTCTATCTTTTTAACTTTAGCCAGTTGGTATATCATGGTTTCAATTTGCTTTTCTGTAATTACTAATAAGGAGCGTCTTTTCATGCTAGCCAAATGACTTGTCCATTTATTTGGGTTGTCTTTTTATCACTCAGATTTAAGGGTTCTTTATAATATTTAAGGACTTTGTATATATACTGGCCCTTTATGGACTATATGATCTGCAAATATTTTCTCAAATTCTGGGGGTTGTGTCTTCTACTTCTTGATGGTATCTTCTGAAGGACAAATGTTTTTAATTTTGATTACGTTCAATTTACCTTTTTATTTTTTTATTTTTATTTTTATTTTTTTTTAAAGATTTTATTTATTTATTTGAGAGAGAGAGAATGAGAGAGAGCACATGAGAGGGGGGAGGGTCAGAGGGAGAAGCAGGCTCCCTGCCGAGCAGGGAGCCCGATGCGGGACTCGATCCAGGGACTCCAGGATCATGACCTGAGCCGAAGGCAGTCGCCCAACCAACTGAGCCACCCAGGCACCCTCAATTTACCTTTTTAAAAAAATGGATCATGCTTTTGTTGTCACATACAAGTATTCCCCACTTTTTGAAAGACTGTGTTACACCACTTTGCTTTTATGAAAGGTCTACATTTGTAGCTGTTTTTTTTTTTTTTTTTTTTTTTAAAGATTTTATTTATTTATTTGACCGAGAGAGACACAGAGAGAGAGGGAACACAAGCAGGGGGAATGTGAGGGAGAAGCAGGCCTCCCATGGAGCAGGGAGCCCGATGCGGGGCTCGATCCCGGGACTCCAGGATCATGACCTGAGCCGAAGGCAGACGCTTAACGACTGAGCCACCCAGGCGCCCCTGTAGCTGTTTTTAACTAATGCACCGGTACTGCTTTTTAACTGATAACCAAAGATAGCTGAAGAGGATTTTCACTTTTATGAAAAAAGGTGAAAAGCAAAAATAGTGTTCAGGCTTTTACAGTGAGCCATTCGAGAGGCAGAGTCAACCTAGAACAGCGAGAGTAGCACTGCCGAGCTCCTTCCCCAAGAACTGTGCTCAGCATCTCGGTATCAAGCTACCACAGCTTTGAACTGTGTCTGTGAGTATCTGTGCTTCATCTTGATTTACTGTGAGCATCTATTAGCAAGACGTATCCTTAGGTATAAGAAAAGCTGGAGACATTATTTTTGGGGTCTAGGAATGCTCAAAAATTTTCCCATATAGAGTAATGGTAACTGCCTCTTCGCTTTGCACCATTGCAGCTTATGAAAGTTTTCACAGGAAGGCTATACTTTCAGATGGCAGGGGAAACCTGTATATGAACTCTGCCTAACCAAAGGTCATAAAGATTATCTGCTGTTTTATTCTAGAAGTTTTAAAGTTTTAGTTCTTACACATAAGTGTATGATCCATTTTGAGTTATTTTTCGTATATAGTTGGAGGTGAAGACCCAGGTACATCTATTACCATGTAGGTACTCAATTGATTCAACACCATTTGTTTAAAAGACTATTCTTTTCCCACTGAATTGCCTTTATTGAAACCTTTATTGAAAACCAACTGACTACAAATGTAAACATTTATTCTTAGATTCTCAATACTGTTCTGTTTCTTTATAGGTCTATCTTTACACCAGTAACTATCTTGATTACCATAGCTTTATATTATTTTGAAATCAGGAAGTTTAACTCCTCTTACTGTGTTCGTCATTTTGGAGCATTTCCACACAAATTTTAGAACCAGCTTGCCAATTTCTGCAATTATAAAAGCCTGCTGGGATTTTGACAGAGATTGCGTTGATTCCATAGATCAATTTAGAGAAAACTGCCATCTTAACAATATTGAGTCTTCCAAACCATGAACTTGCAATGTCTATTTATTTTTTAGGTCTTCTTTGATTTTTCTTGGCAATGTTTCATAATTTCCAGGGTATAAGTCTTTTGTTATATTTATTCCCAAGTATTTTATTCTTTTTTTTAAGATTTTATTTATTTATTTGAGAGAGAGAGAATGAGCAGTGGGGAGGGGTGGGGGGGGAGAGAGAGAGAGAGAGAGAGAGAGAGAAGCAGACTCCCTATTGAGCAGGAAGCCTGACTCGGGGCTCGATTCCAGGACCTGGATGGAGATCATGACCTGAGCCAAAGGCAGATGCTTAACTGACTTGAGCCACCCAGGTGCCCCTATTTTATTTTTTCTGATGCTATTGTGAATCAAAAAAAAATGTAAGATTTTTTTTTTTTTAAGATTTATTTATTTGACAGAGAGAGACACAGTGAGAGAGGGAACACAAGCAGGGGGAGTGGGAGAGGGAGAAGCAGGCTTCCCCTGAAGCAGGGAGCCCAATGTGGGGCTCGATCCCAGGACCCTGGGATCATGACCCGAGTCGAAGGCAGATGCTTAACGACTGAGCCACCCAGGCGACCCTTATTTATTTCAGAGAGAGTGCAAGACAACATAAGCAGGGGGAGGGGCAGAGGGAGAGGGAAAGAATCTCAAGCAGACTCCGGGACCCTACACTGGGCTTGATCCCAGGCCCCTGAGATCATGATCTGAGCCGAAACCAAGAGTCTGACACTTAACTGACTAAGCCACTCAGGTGTCCCAAACTGCATTCTTAATTTCATTCTAGGGTTGTTCCAGACTAGTACACATGTAGTATATCTTCTATTCATTTATGTCCAACCTATCTGTGGCTTTGAATCTAAAGTGTGCCTCTTTTACACAACATAAAGTTGAATCTTGTTTTTCTTTTTAATCCAGTCTGACAATCTATGCCTTTTAAGTATACAAGTCATTCACATTTAATCTCATTTAGTTATTTGTTTTCTAAATGTCTCATGTCTTTTGTTCTTATTCTTTTACTATCTTCTTTAAAGTTGGTATTTTCTAGCGTATCATTGTAATTTTTTTATTTTTATGATTTTATTTATTTGACATAGAGAGACACAGTGAGAGAGGGAACACAAGCAGGGGGAGTGGGGGAGGGAGAAGCAGGCTCCCTGCAGAGCAGGGAGCCCCATGTGGGGCTGGATTCCAGGACTCCGGGATCACGACCTGAGCCAAAGGCAGATGCTTAACGACTGAGCCACCCAGGCGCCCCTGTAATTTTTCTGTTGTTTAAGAAAAGTATCTTATCACAATCTATTTTAGATTATTTCTAATTTAATTCTGCTAAAATATAAAAACTTTGCTCCAAAAGAAATCTGTTCCCCCTCCTCCTTTTTGCTATTATCATATGTTACATATTTATCTTCTTTTTTTTAGGATTTATTTATTTCAGAGACAGAGAGAGCACACAGGGAGACGCAGAGGAAAAGGAAGAGAGAAACTTCAGCAGATTCCTTGCTGAACTCAGAGCCTGACGCAGGGCTTGATCTCATGACCCTGAGATCATGACCTGAGCTGAAACCAAGAGTTGGACGCTTAACCAACTGCGCCACCCAGGGGCCTCTACATATTTATCCTAAAAGCCCAATAATACAGTTTTATAACTATTGTGTTACACAAGTGTCTTTTAATTCAGTTGAACGAATATAAGAGAAGAATTTATTTATAGCCTTCTATATTTAGCCCTGTAATTAGCTTTTATGGTGCTTTTCCTTCAAGTTACCATCTGGAACCATATCCTTTCAGCTTGAAGGGCTTCCTTTAGTATTTCATGTAAAGCAGTATATTTCATGTTTGCTAACAACAAATTCTCCGTGTTTACTATTCTGGGAATGTCTCTATTTTGCCTATATTTTTCAGTAATAGCTTTGCTAGATATAGAATTCACTTAAATAATTTTTGAAGGGGAATTCACATAAAATACACCATTTCAAAGTACAATTCAATGGCATTTAGTATTTACAATGTTATGTAACTGCCACATCTCTCTAATTACCAAGTTTTCATTCCCCCAGGATACCCAGTCATCATTAAGTAATCACTCCCAAGACCTAACACCCCATATCCTCCAACTCCCAGACCTAGCCAACCACTATTCTCCTTTCTATCACTACAGATTTCCCTATTTTGGATATTTCACATAAATGGACTCATTCAATGTGATCTTTTATTTCTGGCTTATTTCATTTTTTATAACATTTTTGAGGTTTACCCATATAGTACCATATCTCAGTAATCCATTCCATTTTATGGCTGAATAATCTTCCATTGTATGGATATACCAAGTGTTTATCCATTCATCTGTCAATGGACACTTGGATTCCTTCTACCTTTTGGCCATTGAATACTGCTGCTATGAACATTTGTGCACAAGTACTTTTATGAATATTTGTTTTCAATTCTTTCAGTATCTATCTAGGAGTGGAATTTCTGGGTTGTATGGTACTTCTAACTTTTTAAGGAACTACCAAAGTGTTTTCCACAGTAACTGTACCAATTTACACTGCCACCAACAATATAAAAGTTTTAAATTTCTCTACATCGGGGGTGCCTAGCTGGCTCAGTCAGTGAAAGCATGTGACTCTTGACCTAGGGCTCATGAGTTTGAGCCTCATGCTGGGTGGAATTTACTTAAAAAGAAACACAAATTTCTCCACATCATAGCCAACACTTATTTTTTTCCCATTTTTTCTACTCTTAATTATATTCATCCTAGTGGGTATAAAGTGCTATTTCATTATAGTTTTGATTTGCCTTTCCCTAATGACTAATGATATTGAGCTGATTTTCATATTTGTTGGCCTTTCATGTATCTTCTTCAAGGAAATGTCTATTCAAGTCCTTTGACCTTTATAAAACTGGGTTGTTTTGTTGTAACTGCTTTGAAAGGGTTCTTTAAATATTCTGGATATAAGACCCTTATCAGATATATGATTTACAAATAATTTCTCCCATTATTTAGGTTGTCTTTTTAGGTTCTTGAGTGTCCTTTGATATGTGAATATAGAATTTTTTTTTTTAAGATTTATTTATTTGAGAGAGAGAGAGCATGAGTGGTGGGGGGAGGGGCAGAGGGAGAGGGAGAAGCAGACTCCCCACTGAGCAGGAAGCCCCATGTGGGGCGCAATCCCAGGACCCCGGGATCATGACCTGAGCCGAAGGCAGCTGCTTAACCAACTGAGTGACCCAGGCACCCCAAAGAATTTTTTTTTTTTAAGATTTTATTTATTTATTTGACAGAGAGAGAGACAGCTAGAGAGGGAATAAAAGCAGCAGGAGTGGGAGAGGGAGAGGCAGGCTTCCCACTGAGCAGGGAGCCCTATGTGGGGCTCAATCCCAGGACTCTGGGATCATGACCTGAGCTGAAGGCAGACGCCTAGTGACTGAGCCACCTAGGTGCCCCCGAATATAGAATTCTTAATTTGACAATTTTTACTTTCTACACTTTGACTTGTTATCCAACTGCTTTCTGGCTTCCATTGTTTCTGGTGAAAAGTCAGCTGTCAATCATATTGCTGTTCCCTTGTATATCATGAATTCTTTCTGTCTTGCTTTCCAGACTTTTTTTTTTTTTAATGATTTTATTTATTTATTCATGAGAGAGAGAGAGAGAGAGGCAGAGGCAGAGAGAGAAACAGGCTCCCCGCGGAGCAGGGAGCCCGATGCGGGACTCGATTCCAGGACCCCAGGATCACGACCCAAGCCGAAGGCAGATGCTTAACCGACTGAGCCACCTAGGCGTCCCCAGACTTTTTCTTTGTATCTGGATTTAAACAGTTCAATCAAAATGTGCCCCGGGGGGGCGCCTGGGTGGCTCAGTCATTGAGCGTCTGCCTTTGGCTCAGGTCATGATCCCGGGGTCCTGGGATTGAGCCCCGCGTCGGGCTCCCTGCTCAGCGGGAAGCCTGCTTCTGTCTCTCTCCCACTCCCCTTGCTTGTGTTCCCTCTCTCACTGAGTCTCTGTCAAATAAATAAATAAAATCTTAAAAAAAAAAAAAATGTGCCCCGGTGTAGACCTCTTCGTGTTAGTCCTATTCATTCAGATTTTTGGATGTGCAGATACATGTTTTTCATCAAATCTGGGAAATTTTCAGCTATTATTTCTTCAAATATTTTTTTCTGACTCTCTCTCCCATCTCCAACTATATGTATTGTTGGTACAGTTGATGTCCCATGGATTCCCAAAGTTCTGTTAATTTTGTTTCATTCTTTTCTTCAAATTGGATTATTTTACTGTTGTCTTCAAGTCCATGGATTTTCTTTCTGTGTGATCTCCAATTTGATTCTGAGTTCCTCTGCTAGTAATTTTTTCAGTTATTCTACTTTTCAACTTCAGAATTTCCATTTGATTCTTTTTTATAATTTCTATTTCTTTAATGACATTCACTATTTGAGTCACTGCCTCTCCTTTAATTATTTAAACCTGATTTCCTCTAGTTTTTGTTTTTGTTTTTTTTTAAGTAGGCTCCACGCCCAGCATGGAGCCCAACACAGGGCTTGAACTCACGAACCTGAGAATAAGACCTAAGCTGACACCAAGAGTCAGACCCTTAACTGACAGATCCACCCAGGCGCTGCTCCTTTAGTCTTTAAACATGTTTATATTAGCTGCTTTGGAAGTGGTAATTAGTCTTTTAGCTGTATATAATAAAGTATGGTAAGAAATACACTAAAGAGAGAACTGCAGTTTGCAAGAAAAAAAATTTAGAAGACATATAGAGGGCCTATATCTTGCTATACTGGAAAATGAAACTATTCTTCATCTTCTGTCTCTCAAGCCATAAGATTCTCAAAATGAGAACAACCCACAGGGTAAATATCAGATAAAAGATGTGGCTGTAAGTTCCTTTTAAAAACCCCAGAAAATTTTAAAAGCCATGCCTAGTTGACTCTCTCAACTAAGCAAGAAGCCCTCTAAGAAGCTTAAGGGAATTATGCCGCAACAGCCTGATACAACCAAACTAGAGAGAGGCCTATCTTAAAATGAGTTATAATGTTATAGGTTTTGGGACCCAGAATAACACAAATCAGATTCATAAAAAATCCTAGGGCGTCTGGGTGGTTCAGTCGTTAAGTGTCTGCCTTCGGCTCAAGTCATGATCCCAGGGTCCTGGGATCTAGCCCTGCATCAGGCTCCCTGCTCTGCAGGAAGCCTGCTTCTCCCTCTCCCACTCCCCCTGCTTGTGTTCCCTCTCTTGCTCTCTGTCAAAAAATAAAATCTTTAAAAAAAAAATCCTAGAAAAATTTTTTATTATTTTTTAAGATTTTATTTGAGAGAGAGGAAAGCGAGCATGAGTGGGGGGAGGAGCAGAGGGAGTGGGACAAGTAGACTCTGTGCTGAGTGTGGAGCCCGACACAGGGCTCGATCTCACAATCCTGAGACTATGACCCAAGTGGAAACCAAGAGTTGGATGCCCAACTGAGCCCCCAGGGGCCCTAAAAATCCTAGAAATTTTAAAGGAATATGTACCAGCTGGATTAAAAGGGACAGAGACTATTCAAAATGAAAAGAGGCCTCTGGGAGCCCAACTTTCTATAGGAAGGAAATCACTGAGAAAGATATTCAGCTTCCTAAGACATTTCTTATGTAGAAGGAGAGACCTCTCAGAAAGCAGCATTAAGCACCCAGAATGTGGTACCAAGAATCACAGAGAACAACAGACTAGGGAACCATTCCCAGGAAGCAGAACTGGCTCCAGTCAAGGCACATTTCCTGCTCCTGGAGTAGATGACCCTGACAACATGTGCCCAGCTAGATTTCAGAACTGCTAAGAACCAACAATTACTATGTACCTCCTGTTATCTCCCCTTTTTTAGAGGGAATGTCTATTGCCATTATTCCATCCCTGTGACAACAGCGTATGTATTGTGTGTATGGGGCAGATAACTTTTTAGTTCACAGGTCTCTGGATCAAGAGGAACTGCATATGAGGACCACTTGGAGGGGATATTTTGCATGTGATAAGAATGTGAATCACTGTCGTCAGAGGGGTGACCATGGAAGAAACTCGTAATAACGGCTTTCAATAAATCTTAACTCCTTACGGCAATGCCCTTTTGCAATGGGATTTTGTTGTACCTCCCTTCAAAAAGTAGAGTCTATTTTCCCACCCTCTGCATCTGAGTTGACATGGTGACTTAATATGACCGAAACAATGTGGTGGAAGTAACACTGTGTGATTTCCAAGGTTAAGCCTTAAGAGACATTGAAGTTTTACCCTCTTGAAACACTCATACCACCACGTTAAGAAAAAGTCCAGGCTAACTCTCTGAATGATGAGAGACCATGTGGAAAAAAAGAGTACTAGCTGACAGTGACACCCAGGCGTCACGCTGTAAGTGAGGCTATCTTAGACACTCAAGCCCCAGTCAAGCCACCAGACAAATGGAGCCTCATGAGTGACTTTTCCAGCGACCAGCAGAAGTCCTGCCAGGCTGAATAATTAATTGTTTTAAGCCACTAAGTTTTAGAGTGGTTGTTAACAGCAAAAGCTACAAAAACAGGCTCTTGATGTAAGGTTTATGACTCACGATCATAGATTTGAGTACAACTTGAGACATACAAAGGGAGCCCAACACAGGTCAAATATTTTGATGAGAGGAAAATTTTAGTGAAAGATTGAGGATGAAATTTTAAGGGGTGCCTGGGTGGCCCTGTCAGTTAAGCATCCAACTCCTGGTTTTGGCTCAGGTCATGATCTCATGGTCATGGGATTAAGCCCCATGTCCAGCTCTGTGCTCAGCACGAAGTCTGCTTCAGCTTCTCTCTCCCCCTCCCTCCTATGCACTCTCTCTCACTCTCTGAAATAAATAAATTAACTAAAAAAAAAAAGAAAAGAAATTTTAGGGTGCCTGGCTGGCTCAGTCAGTAGAGCATGCGACTCCTGATCTTGGGGTCATGAGTTCAAGCTCCATGTTAGGCATAGAGATTACTTAAAAATAAATTTTAAAAATTAGTAATAAAGAACTCCTCCTCTCCTTAAAAAAAAAAAAAAAAAAAAAAAAAAGAATTTTCATAAAGAAATCCAGAGTTAAAGCTACATAAGATTTTCTTTTCACTATTTTTCCTATAAGTAATTTTTACTGATTATGCCATTCCTTCATTCAACTAACACCAGATGTTTTTCCAATTGGCTGATATTCTTGCAAGAATCTAAGAGGAAAAACATTTTTGTATGGCTAAATAAACCTAAAACTAAATAAGTTTGTAATTCCTCCACCCTACATCTTGTCCCTAGTAGAAATATAATTGCATTTTAAATGAAAACTACAGCCAGTGCATTACCATCTCATGAGTAAATTTATCATAAGAAAGAAATTCCTAGATTAAAAATACCAAGGTAGGGATACACTTAGAAAACAGACACATTACTTAATAGGTCAAACTTTCTGCTTTGGACACCTTCTAACATCTGACTCAACATTCTGAGCTTTCTTTTATCCTGACTTCTGTTTACTAACCAAAATCTATATCCACTACCAATTCACTGCTCTCAGGATAAAATAAGTATATACCTTTATTCTGTTTTCTGTTGATTATTTCTTTCACTTATTCAGTTTTAATTATCCCCAGCAACATTTTAGGGCCCTGAGGACTCCATGAACTTTGATGATCCACTGGGTATGACGAACTCATTTTGGATGCTGCTCAATCCAGGAAATCTTCCATGCCCTACTGAAAATTTCTTTTGAGGTTATGAAGTGAAAGGAAAGAACTGAAAACTCAAAATAACAATATAATTACTTGTCCTTCTCTCTCCTCCTCCTTCACCTCCCCTAGCCCCAACCCATCTATATAAACACTAAAGAACTAAGAGTAGATACAGCCAGGCAATAATGGGTTTGACTCAGGATTAGCAAGTATTTAACCTCTAATCCCATATTCCAAAATGCCAGAGGGGTTGATAAAGCAAGGGAAGGTAGAGTTTGATTTCCTCATGTACAAATTCTAGTCAATGTGCCAGAAACTGAAAACTGGCAGAAGCTGTGGAATTTTCCAAGACATATGTCAGACAGTAATTTTACAATTCACTCACAAACACACATTCTAAATCATCTTACTGTTATGGAAATATTTCCAAAGCAATAGTATTTTAACATAGCCATGGTATTTATTTGTAGAAAAAGCATTCTCCTGTTTTAGATAACATAACAAATAAAGTACACAGCACCCTAGATATCCTAACGCATGTCAGAAATTATATTTAAATTTAAAAGGAACCAAGAAAAACAATGTTAAATTAGAACAAAGACTCTTTAAAGCAGAAGTGAAGAAATAACTTTGTAAGAAAGTCATCAAGGGAAAATGATACCAAGTTAACAGACCAAGGAAGTCTATTAGACTTCTTAGGTCATGATGAGTCAGACGATGGTGCTATTATGAACAAGACAACTAAACAAAGGATGCATGATATAGCTAGATATTTGGCTGGTATTAATTAACTGATAAATATCTGGAAAGAGGTCTCTATAATATGCCATATAATTTCAAGGAATTTTTATATAAAAAAACAACCAAGACAAAAGGACTGGAAAAACAGCTGAGACATCCTTATCCCTACATCCTATAGAATCTTCTAGGAGGTTCTTGTTGCCTTTTTCTTTCCTTTTTTTTTTGCCTTTCTTTTTCTAAATATGCTTGACTTGTCAAATTTAGATTTATCTACAGACATCCTGCCGTGGAATATAAGTATTTAGTTTCAATTTCTACCCCCATCCTCCACATCCCATGTAATTTTATCAGTCTTTGTTTAAATCAAGAGTCAGTGTGAAAGGACTGGAGAGATACTAGCCAGCACACAGTAAGACCATGCACTTCTCTCTCCAAATTAATGACTACCTCATTTTTTTTGTTTTCTATGTATTTTTAGCTTTTCCTCAAAAGCTCCATCTGTCACATGTCTCTCAATATTTTCCATATGCTCAAATACATCAGATACTGTCTTTTTCCTGCAGCTGTACCTTCCCAAAACCTTTTGTTCTTTCTTCGGGCTTTACTCTGTTGGGGGATGCTCTGGACTGGCTACACAGCTATCATCTTGGGCTCTTCCTTAGCTCTTCTCTTTGAATTCTGCTTCTTGAACCTGATTTCTTCTCCCTCGCTATTTAGGGGCAACTTATGAACAAAAAAAGCTCATGAGAACTGGAATTTTGGAGTCACTTGCATGTCTAAAATTATCTTTATTCTAGACTCACACTGATTGATAATTTGGCTAGGAATAAAATTATAGGTAGGATGGGGCACCTGGTGGCTCAGTCCTTAAGCGTCTGCTTTTGGCTCGGGTCATGATCCCAGGGTCCTGGGATCGAGCCCTTCATCGGGCTCCCTGCTCTGCAGGAAGCCTGTTTCTCCCTCTCCCACTCCCCCTGCTTATGTTCCCTCTCTCGCTGTGTCTCTCTCTGTCAAATAAATAAATAATATTTTTTAAAAAATTATAGGTAGGAAATCTTTCCCACTGAAAATATACGAAGACACAACTTGATGCATTTCTATCTCCCTATGTTACTACTGTGATATGTAATGCCATTCTGATTGGTCCTTTGAATGTAACCTCTAGTTAACTCTTTCTCGAAGCTTTTAGTAAAGTCTCTGTATCTCCAGTTTGCTAAATTTCATAATTATGCCTCTTGGGTCTTTGTCTTTTTTACTATTCTTTCAGCTTTTTCAATTTACAAATCTATGACTTGGAAAATACGTTGTAGATTTTTTGGGCATCATTTCTATTTTCTCTGTCCGCTCATATCTGAATTTCAATTAGTCAGTTATTGGACCTCCTGTTCTATCTTTAATTTTAAAAATTATTTCTCTCTTGGGGTGCCTGGGTGGCTTGGTCGGTTAAGCATCTGCCTTTGGCTCAGGTCATGATCCCAGGATCCTGGGATTGAGCTTTGGTTGGGCTCCCTACTCAGCAGGGAGCCTGCTTCTCCCTCTGCCCCTCCCCCTGCTCGTGTTCTCTCTCTCTCATGCTCTCTTTTTCTGCCTCAAATAAATAAAATCTTTTAACAAATTATTTTCTCCTATTTCCCTCCTTTAATCTTTTTGTTCTAATTCCTAGGAAATTGCTTCAACTTTATCTATAATCTTTCCACTATTTGGAGGGGGGGTATAGTTATATTTTTTTATTTGTAAAGGTTATTTCTTATTTGTTGCAAGATTTTCAAAATAACATCCTGTTCCTTTAAAGATGCAACATTTCATTTTAGAGATTAAAACCCTCTTCCCCCTCTACCCCCAGTTTTCTCCCCTTTGCTCTCTACCTTGTCTCATTTGTTTGGCCTCTCATTTTATTTTAAAATATTTATTTATTTTAAAAGACAGTGCGAGTACATGTGAGGGTAGGGGCAGAGGGAGAGAGAGTCTTTTTTTTTTTTTTTTTTTTTTTTAAGATTTTATTTATTTGACAGCGAGATATAGCAAGAGAGGGAACACAAGCCAGGGGAGTGGGAGAGGGAGAAGCAGGCTTCCCGCTGAGCAGGGAGCCCGATGCGGGGCTCGATCCCAGGACCCTGGGATCATGACCTGAGCCAAAGGCAGATGCTTAATGACTGAGCCACCCAGGTGCCCCGGGAGAGAGAGTCTTTTTTTTTTTTTTTTTTTAAAGATTTTATTTATTTATTTGAGACAGAGAGAATGAGAGAGAGAGAGCACATGAGAGGGGAGAGGGTCAGAGGGAGAAGCAGGCTCCTTGCTGAGCAGGGAGCCCGATGCAGCACTCGATCCAGGGACTCCAGGATCATGGCCTGAGCCGAAGGCAGTCGCTTAACCAACTGAGCCACCCAGGCGCCCATGGGAGAGAGAGTCTTAAGCAGACTGTGCTGATCTCACGATCCTGAGCCAAAAACCAAGAGTCAGCCGCTCAACCAACTGTGCCAGCCAGGTATCCCTGGCCTCTTATTTTAGAGGCTTTCCTCAACTAACTGGTTATTCCTTGGTTGTCCATTCCTATTCATGACATTAAGAAGCTAAATGGAAGCTCATTTTTATTTCAAAGACCCAACAGTCTGTATGCAGATTTTCATTTAATTCCTTGGCTCCAAACCCCTATCCTCTTCATGCATCTGATGTTCCCGGATCCAGAACCCTCAGCTTCCATTTTCTTGGAGAAAAAAATCCCCAGTTTCCTAGAGGTGGAAGAAGTAGTTTGCATGACTCAACCACTTCATATAAGACTTTGAAATATTACCTACGTTTTTTTCTTTTGTTTTGTTTTAACATTACCTACTTTTAATCTCAAGCCTCATCCTTGTCTTTTCAGAGACACTTTGCCACCAAATGTTGAGTCTCTGGGGAGGTTGTGTTGGGTAAACTCATTTGCTTGTCTCTGCAGACAACCCAGGGTGTATCTTCCTCCAATCACTTAACATTCTTCTACCCATTTTTTATCTTCTAAAAAATAGTTGAAATTTTGCATCTATGGTTGTTTCTTCTTCTTCCACTCATTTTTGTCCCTGGGGTCTTATGCCTCTTTTTATTCCTTTACTGTAATTTTAGTACTATTTGAAAAGGAAAGGAAATACATGTACTCTGAAACGCCCAAGTTTGATCAAAATTCTCATGCACTAGTTTAAATGTCTTGGATAAATTCATTAAGCATATTTACTAAACTTGTGGAGACCAGAAAACCCATTAGGATAAATAATACCTTTGGTAACAGAATCAGGATTCAATATGATTTATGATTTCTAAAGGACAGTATCAAGAGGAAACTAAATAGGGATAAGTTAAAAAATCTTTCATTTATATTAAGCAATTACCAGTTACATAAATACAAAGCAGGAAGCCTGGTTTCACAAAAAAAATTAGACAGTTTTAGTTTACTATGAGTCATTTATGTGACTTGCTGGAACAAATTTTAAAAGAAAACTATAATCTTAGGATACATTAAGGGGAAGCATAAGGACTAGATCAAGCAAGAAAACTACCCTACTGTATATTCTGAATGGTTGTCAAGAACTCTAATGTCACCTTTGAGAAAGGAAACTGACTAAATACCATTTAGAAGATGGACCTTGGATATTGAGAGGTTCCAAACTAAGTCTTAGGGAAAATGGTAACAATAAGAGGAATATTCAGGGCGCCTGGGTGGCTCAGTTGGTTAAGCGACTGCCTTCAGCTCAGGTCATGATCCTGGAGTCCCGGGATCGAGTCCCACATCGGGCTCCCTGCTCGGCAGGGAGTCTGCTTCTCCCTCTGACCCTCCCCCCTCTCATGCTCTCTCTCTCTCATTCTCTCTCTCAAATAAATAAATAAAATCTTTAAAAAAATAAAAAAAAAAAAAATAAAAAAAAAAAAAGAGGAATATTCAAAGTCTTGAATGGAAGAACATTACAGTTGCTATCAAATATCTGAAGAATTGTCCTTTAGAATCAAATAGTTCTATATTATTCCAGATAGCCAACCTAGAAGAATGAAGGCAATTTGTATTAAGACAAATATGGCTTGGGGAACTGGATGGCCAGTTGGTTGAGCATCTGCCTTTGGCTCAGGTCCTGATCCCAGGACCCTGGGTTCAAGTCCCACATTGGGTTCCTTGCTCAGTGGGGAGCCCGCTTCTCCCTCTGCCTGCTATTGCCCCTGCTTGTGTGCTTGCTCGCTCTGACAAATAAATAAAATCTTTAAAATAGTAAGAATAAAATAAAATCTTTAAAAAAAGAAATAGAGATAAAGGTATTATATATCATTATTATACAGTATTATATATATTATGTAAAATCATTATTATATAATGATAAAGGGGTCAATTCAACAGGATATAACAATTGTAAATATTTATGCACCTAAATATATAAAACAAATAGTAACAGAACTAAAGGGAGAAATAAACAGCAATTTTATTTCTACTCTCAACAACAGAACTGCCAGACAGGGAATCAATAAGGAAACAGAAGATTTGAACAACACTGTAGACCTAATGGACCTAAGAGACATATACAGAACATTCCATCCAACAGCAGCAGAATACACATTCTTCTCAAGTGCACACAAAAACATTCCCCAGGACAGCGGCACCTGGGTGGCTCAGTCACTTAAGCGTCATCAGACTCCTTGATTTCAGCTCAGATCATGATCTCACGGTCTTGAGATTCAGCATCCCTCCTTCTGGGCTCCACCCTCAGCACCAGAGTCTGCTTAAGATTCTCTCCCTCTCCCCCTCCCCCTCCCCACAGATACTGCATGCTCATGCACACACTCTCTCTTAAAAAAAAAAAAAAAGAAATTCTCCAGGACCTAACATGCTAGGGCACAAAACAAATCTCAAAAAATTCAGTAAGACAGACATTATATCAAGTATAATTTTTTGTGATCACAATTGTATTCCGATGTGTGTTTTCCAACACCATCAAGTAATTCTCTAATCCGTAGCAGACACTAACTGGGTATCCTACAAACTTAACTCAATTCTGACACTATCTACAGGAGACAGTATCATAACCCATAGGTTGAGGGCTTAGTCCCACAAGATTCTCCACTTGAGATGCCAATTGCAAACCTACGTTGTTACCTGTGCTTCTGACTAACTGGCTATAAATTGGTAGTTCCCATGATCCTCTCCTCAGGTTCAATTTATTTGCTTGAGAGGCTCACAGAACCCAGAGAAACATTAACTTGCATTTGCCAGTTTATCATACAGATACAGAAGAACACCCAGATGAAGAGGAACATAGGACGCAGTCCAAAACATTGCTGAGCACAGGAGCTACTACTGTCCCCATAAGAACTGGGGTGTGCCACCCTCCTGGTATGTGATGCCACCAACATGGAAGATCTCTGAATCTCATCATTTTGAATTTTTATGGAGGCTTCATTATATAGGCATGATTGTTTAAATCACTGGCCATCTGCAAGTGATTCAAATCCCAGCCCCTCTATCTTCTTCGGGTTGGGGGAGTAGAGGAATGGGACTGAAAGTTCCAACCCTCTAGTCATGGTTGTTTCCTTGGCAACCAGCCTCCATCCTTAGAGGCTACTAGAGGCTTTCCAAAAGTCACTTTATTAAAATAAAAGCAGGTGTGGTTAAAGAGGCTTGTTACTGAGTACAAGATGCCATTTCACCTTCATGGCTCTAAACTGAGGACAAAAGATGGAATACTATAACAAAAGAAGTTTCCATTGCTCTTATCATTTAGGAAATTCCAAGGGTTTGGGGAGTTGTGAGCCAAGAATTGTGGACAAAGACCAATATTTATTTATTATAAATCATAATATAACAAGTATGAAACTAAAAACCAGTCACAGGAGGAAAATCGGAAATTTCACAAAATGCATGCAAATTAAACAACACACTATTAAACGACCATTGGATCAAAGAAGAGATCAAAAGGGAAATCAAAAACTATTTTGAGACAAACAAATAGAAACAACATACCGCAACGTATGGAATGCAGCAAAAGCAATTCTAAGGGGAAAGCTTATAGCTATAAATACCTATCTTAAGATCTCAAATAAACAAGCAAACATTACACCCGAAGAAACTAGAAAAAGGAGCAAAAAACTAAGCCCAAACTTAAAAGGAAATAATAAAGATTAGAGCAGAAATCAAGGAAACCAATAAAAAAGACAAATGAAACTAAGAGCCGGTTCTTTGAAAGGATAAATGAAACTGAGAAACCCACAGCCAGACTAACCAAGGGAAAAAAGAGGACTCAAATAAAATTATAAATGAAAGAGGAAACATTACAAATGATACCAAAAAAATACAAAGGATCATGAGACTACTACGAACAATTATACCCTGACAACCTGGACTACCTAAAAGAAATGGATACATTCCTAGAAACATGACGACCTACTGTTAAAGTAATTCAACAAGAAGGCCATTAGACAGAGGTGGCTTCAATGCCTTGAAATGGAAACCAAAACCTCGGTGGCCTCTGTATGCAAACCAAGACCTAAACCAGAGTTAATGCACTGGAATCTGAAGGAAAAAAAAAAAATCAAACAGAAGAAAAATCTCAAATAAGGCAACCATTTAAAAGATAGCCAATCAAATAATTTCTTTACTTTTCTTCTGCATCTTGCCTCTAGTCCTGTGGAGCACTTCTAAACATCATCTGGGTTAGCACTCTGTGATTTGGATCAATGTTTCCTCAAATAAACTATACAAAACTTTAATGTGTATCGGTTTATTTTTTAACAGTTCCATGACTGAATCACAAAAAAGTAGAAAATCTGAACATACCAATAACTAATAAGGAGATTGGATCAGTAACTAAAAACCTCCTCCAAAATAAAAGCCCAAGGCCCGATGGTTCCACTGGTAAATTCCAGGAAGCATTTAAAGAAGAATTAATGTCAATCCTTCTCAAACTCTTCCCAACAAACTGAAGAGGAGAAAATACTCCCAAAACCACTTCATGAAGCCAGTATTATCCAGTTACCAAAGCCAGATAAGGAAACTGTAAGAAAACTATAGGCTAATATCCCTGATGAATGTAGATACAAAAATTCAACAAAATAGCAAACCAAATTCAACAGCACATTAAAAGAATCATACACGATGATCAAGGAAGATTTATCCCTGGATGCAATGATAGTTCAACATACCAGTCAATGTGATATACCGCATTAATATGCTATATTAATAGAATGAAAGATAAAAATATGATCAACCTCAACAAATACAGAAACAACACTGGACAAAATTCAATATCCTTTCATGATAAGAACTGTCAACAAATCAGATATGGATAGAATATACTTAAACATAATAAACACCATATACAACAAGCCCACAGCTAATATCACACAACAGTGAACAGTTGAAAGCTTATTCTCTAAAATAAAACACAAGACAAGGGTGCCCCCACTCTCACCATTCCTACTCAGCATAATACTAGAAGTCCTAATCAGAGTAATTAAGCAAGAAAAAGAAAGAAAAAAGCATACAAATCAGAAGGAAGAAGTAAAACTCTCTGCAGCGGACATGATCTTATATTTAGAAAATCTTAATAAAGAAAACAATCCCATTTACAACCACATCAAAAATAATGCTTAACAATAAATGTAACCAAGGAGGTGAAAGATCTGTACACTAAAAACTATAAGACATTGATGAAAAAAATTGAAGACACAAACAGAAAACCCATGTTCATGGATTGTAAGAATTAACAGTGTTAAGAATATCCATATTACCCAAAGTGATCTATAGATTCAATACAATCCCAATCAAAATTCCAACAGCATTCTTTCACAGAAATAGAAAAAATCCTGGGGCGCCTGGGTGGCTCAGTCGGTTGAGCGGCTGCCTTCAGCTCGGGTCATGATCCTGGGGTCCTGGGATCGAGCCCCACGTCCAGCTCCCTGCTCAGCGGGGGGGCCTGCTTCTCCCTCTCCCTCTGCCTGCCGCTCTGCCTATTTGTGCTCTCTGTCAAATAAATAAATAAAATCTTTAAAAATATATAAATAAATAAATAGAAAAAAATCCTAAAATTCATATGCCACTACAAAAGACCCCAAACAGCCAAAGCAATCTTAGGAACAAAGCTGGAGTCATCACCCTTCCTGATTTGAAACCACATTACAAAGTTACAGTAATCAAAATAGTATGGCACTGGCATAAAAACAGACACATACACCAACAGAACAGAATCAAGAGCCCAGAAATAAACCCACGCATATATGGTCAACTAATATTTGAAAAGGGACCCAAGAATACTCGATGGGAAAAAGACAGTCTCTTTAATAAATGGTGCTGGGAAAACTGGATATTCACATGCAAAAGAATGAAGCTGGACCTCTATCTTACACCACTGAGAAAAATTAACTCAAAATGGATTAAAGACTGAAATAAATGTAATACCCCAAACTGTTAAACTCCTACAAGAAAACATCATGAAAATGTTGACAATGGTCTTGGCAAAGATTTTTTTGTATAGAACACCAAAAGTACAAGCAAGGAAAGTAAAAATTAACAAGTGGGACTATATCAGGGCGCTTGGGTGCTTAGTCGGTTAAGTCTGACTCTTGATTTCCCCTCAGGTCATGATCTCAGGGTCGTGAGATCGAGCCTTGCATTGTGCTCCATGCTGGGTGTGGAGCCTGCTGAAGATTCTCTGCCTCTGCCCAACCCCCTCAAGTGCACATGCTCTCTCTCTTAAAAACAAAACAAAAACAAAAAAACAGGTGGGACTACATCAAACTAAAAAGCTTCTAGGGGCGCCTAGCTGGCTCAGTCAGTACAGCATGAAACTCTTGACTTCATGGTCATGAGTTCAAGCCCCACACTGGGGCTTTTCTTAATAAAAAATAAAAAGCTTCTATACTGCAAAGGAAATGATCAACAAAATGAAAAGGTAACCTACAGAACAGGAAAAATTTTTGCAAATAACTTATCTGATAAGGGGTTAATATATAAAATATATAAGGAACTCACATAACAGCAAAAAAGCAAATAACCCAATTTAAAAATGGGCACAGACCCTAATAGACACTGTTCCAAAGAAGATATATAAGTGACCAGCAGGTGTATGAAAAGGTGTTCAACATCACTAGTCATCAAGGAAATGCAAATCAAAACTACAATGATACAGCTCTCACACCTTTTAGAATGGCTATTATTTAAAAGACATAAGATAATAAGTGCTGGTGAGGATGTGGAAAAAAAGGAAATCCTTGTGTATTCTTGGTGGAA
Source organism: Halichoerus grypus (assembly GCF_964656455.1). Taxonomy (NCBI): domain Eukaryota; kingdom Metazoa; phylum Chordata; class Mammalia; order Carnivora; family Phocidae; genus Halichoerus; species Halichoerus grypus. Next base: position 187,235,948 of record NC_135713.1, read on the forward strand.
ATGTAAATTGATGCAGCAACTAACAGTATGAAAAACTGTATGGAGGTTCCTCAAAAACTTAAAATGGAACCACCATATAATCTAGCAATCCTCTTCTGGGGACACACACGTACACACACACAGAGGAATATTATTCAACTATTAAAAAGAAGGAAATCCTGCCTTTTATAACAAAATGGATAAGGGCATTATGCTAAGTAAAATGAGTCAGAGAAAGATAAATACTGTATAATCTCACTTAAATGTAGTGGTTGCTAGGGTCTTGAGGGGTGGAGGAAATTGGTGAAGGTTATCAAAGTGTACAAACTTCCAGTTACAAAATGAGTAAGTTCTGCAAATCTGATGTACAGCATGGTGACTATAGTTAACATTACTGTACTGCATACTTGAAAGTTGTTGAGAGAGTAAATCTTGAACGTTTTCACCACACACAAAAGTTAACTCTGTGAGGTGACGGATGTGTTAATTAACCTTACTGTGGTAATAATTTTGCAAAATATATATATACCAAATCTTCACACTGTATGCCTGAAACTTACATGTTTATATGTCAATTACATCTCAATAAAACTGGAAATTAAAAAAAAAAACGGAATAAAGAAACCAAAAACAGAAACAACAGAAATAAAGAAATGTACTTTACCTAAGGATTACAGAATGTACTAAAAATTAAAATCAATACAGACTGAGGGGAAAAAACAGGCCAGTGTCATTACTGTATGTATGATCCAAGGAGGACTTAACCTAGATCATAAGCTGGATAACTCCATTCTTTGGCAGTATGCTTGATCCTATCTCCCCAAACCAGTGGTGACTCCAAGGCAAAATGAAAAAAGTTAAGACAACGAGATTTTTCACAAATCTACATGCATTGTTGAATGTTGGGATTATATCCTTCATATTTGGTGTAAGTTAATCTGTACTTTGTTTTAAAATATCAATAGCATATGATATGTTTTCTAAAATAATATTGGCAACCTTTTATTAGTTAGACCCCTCCCTCTTAAAATTTTTTTTTTTCCATTTTAGGGGCGCCTGGCCGGCTTAGTCAGTGGAATGTGTGACTCTTGATCTCATGGTTGTGAGTTCAAGCCCCACACTGGGCATGGAGCCTACTTTAAAAAAATTTTTTTTTCCATTTTATTAATCTAAGGCTTTTGTAGATTTCCTAGAACTTTTGTTCTATGGGGCAGTTCTATAAATAGTTTGGTCATGAATGACTTCATGCAGTTGTCTGCCAGCAACGTAAAGAATGAACAAAAACATGCTTATAGGTTTGTTTTGTTTTGTTTTTAAATCAACACTGATGGAGCGCCTGGGTGGCTAGGTTGATGAAGTGTCTGCCTTCGGCTCAGGTCATGATCCCAGAGTCCTGGGATCGAGCCCCACATCAGGCTCCCTGCTCAGCGGAGAGCCTGTGTCTCCCTCTCCCTCTGCCTGCCCGCTCTGCCTACTTGTGCTCTCTGTCAAATAAAAAAAAAAAAAAAATCAACACTGATAGGCATGAACCTATTGATACATAAGCAAAATTATTAAATTCAGCTATCTTTTCTTTTGGGGTCATTCTCTTAATAGGAGGAAGATTCTCTAATCTTTTACCTAGGTGACAGAATTCTGGAACTAGGTGAGGGAAGGAGACTGGGAACTTCCCATATTCAGTGTAGCTGATCAGCCCCATCCTCCTCCGGGCTTGGGTTTCTAGGTCCGGAAGTTCTCAAATTCAATTCCTCCAAAGAATAATCTCCTGACTTCTGTAAGGCTGATGACAGCTGTCCAACTCCTCAGGGTGAAAGGGATAAATACTGAGAGGAGGGAAGGGGGCAGAGAGGGATCCATCTCCCAGTACAGACTTTCAGACAACCCCCCTGTTCTCAACCTCCATCTGGTATACAATACTTCCATGCTCTTGAGTTTCTCAGGCAGGCGTCCTGCAAACGAATCATCATCTGCCTCTTGCCAGTATTCTCCTCTATAGGCATTTGGGCTTGACCTTCCTCTCCTCACTATTTCTTTCTGCTTTTCCTCTTCCTATACAAGCAGGATTACAGATGTGTATTATATTCCTGTTTTTATGTGATTTTTCAAATGAGCCTGGAAATAATTTTACTTTGCTGTCTTAAAACCAGAAAGAGGTGATGTTTGTAATCTTTCAAGTCAAATAACCTTGAAAATGAATCAACTACTGTTCAAGGACTAAATGTTTACGTTTGATAATTAACTCCCAAAGGATAAAACAATTGAAATCAAGAACTCAAATGCTCAGTTAAATTAGACTACCTTTTGTTTTCAAAGAGAGCCTATATTTTCTCATCTCTCTGGCTTTTTATCTTCTACCTAGAAATCTATCCATTTTTAATGCTCTGCTCCAGGGGTGACTGGGTGGCACAGTTGGTTAAACATCTGACTCTTGGTTTCTTTTTTTTTTTTTTTTTAGATTTTATTTATTTATTTGAGAGAGAGAGAGCACAAGAGAGGGGAGCGGGAGAGGGAGGAGCAGACTCCCTGCTGAGCAGGGAGCCCGATGCGGGACTCGATCCTGGGACTCCAGGATCATGACCTGAGCCGAAGGCAGTCGCTTAACCAACTGAGCCACCCAGGCGCCCCACTTTTTTTTTTTTTTAAAGATTTTATTTATTTATTTGAGAGAGAGAATGAGAGAGAGAGCACATGAGAGGGGGGAGGGTCAGAGGGCGAAGCAGACTCCCTGCTGAGCAGGGAGCCCGATGCGGGACTCGATCCTGGGACTCCAGGATCATGACCTGAGCTGAAGGCAGTCGCTTAACCAACTGAGCCACCCAGGCGCCCTGACTCTTGGTTTCGACTGAGATCGTGATCTCAAGGTCATGAGATCTAGCCCCTCGATGGGCTCTGTGCTCAGTGTGGATTCTGCTTAGGATTCTCTCTCTCCCTCTCCCTCTGCCCCTCCCCTGCTCATGCTCTCTCTCTAAAAGAAAAAAATCTTAAAAAAAAAAAAAATGCTCTGCTCCAATTTCATATCCTTCATGAAAGCTTCTTTGATCCTCTCTGTTACAGAGGAATGTCTCCCACTTCAGGTTTCCATGAGGAAGAACTTTTTTCTAAACCCACCCCTGGCTTCTCTGTACTTCTTTACTGATAGAGATGGAAAAACTTATCTGAACCTACCTGACTGGTTAATCTTAGAAGCATGAAGAACAAACTTGGCTCATCTGTGTTTCTACCTTTTCAAGGTCTGGAGCAAACATTCTCAACTTCTTTAGGGACAGACTCTCCCCTGTGTAGGAAGGCTTAATCCAGCACAGCACTGCCTGGAACCAGGAGGGTCTACCAAAAGAACTTAGGTTAATAGGCAAAATTTGATTCATACGCTGAAAACTGTATCCTCCAACCTCGTCTCTCTTAGTAATATAAGTGATATTTCGGCCCCTATCTGCCACTCCTGTTTTCTGCATTTGTATAGAACTTTGGCAAGGATAAGGCAGATGCTTTATTTGAGACTACTTCAGAAATCCCAATATTCTGTAAGTAGAGAAGTTCTCTTGCTTCCCTATAATCCATAGCACATTGTTAATAGTTCTATTATAGAGCTTAAATTTTATTAACTGTGTTGACTGTCTTCTAACTCACTAAGCTAGTGTTGCAATTATTTGTCTTCACCTGTCTGTAGCTCCCTGGAAGACTGGCTCAAAAGGTTTGGCTTTATTTTCCTGGACTCGAAAGGAACCTAGTACTAAAGAAACTATCCTACTTTGTCCAAAACATTTATAGGCAAATGTTTTAATCACTGCTGTATGAGGGACAGATAACAGAGCCAACAGCAGACTAAGCAAAGAACTAGGGAGGAACGGACCAGAAAAAGAGATGGCCATAAGGGTGTTAAAAAGCCCCAGCATATTCCTGGGAATCTACTGATCAGCACGGGAGTTTTGACCTGCTCCGTTTCCGACCTGGGCCGGTTCGCCCCTCCTTAGGCAACCTGGTGGTCCCCCACTCCCGGGAGGTCACCATATTGATGCCAAACTTAGTGCGGATACCTGATCGGCATAGCACACTACAGCCCAGAACTCCTGGGCTCAAGCGATCCTCCTGCCTCAGCTTCCCGAGTAGCTGGGACTATAGGCGTGCCCCACCACGCCTGGTTATTCCTGGGCATCTAAAGGCCCCATGCATGCCCCGGGTCTCATACATGCTCAGGAAAGACCTGAGAAGTCCCTAAGCTGTCACTTTTGGCTGTTCTTAAGGGTATGCAAAAGCAGGAAGTGAAGGCTAAGGCATAACTGTGAACTGTCTGAGTGTTGCAGGCATGTCCCAACATATACAAAGAGCCTCTCAGCAAAGACTGAAAATTTTTGGTTCCAGGTGTTTAAGGAAATCTCTGTAAAATTGTTAGCTGACTACTCCACTAATGGAATAGACATTTCAGTGGCTACACATGACAAAGAATGCAGAATTGACAGAATTAGTTCAGAAAAGACACTCAACAAATAATACTACAATAAGCAGGATCAACAAACCCTGGAGGGGAGAGAATATGATTTATAGAGTTGCCACATTTTAATATTCAAGATGTTCTGTTTTCAATCAAAAACTACAAAGCATGGGTGCACCTGGGTGACTCAGTTGTTAGGCGTCTGCCTTCGGCTCAGGTCATGATCCCAGGGTCCTGGGATTGAGCCCTCCATCGGTCTCCCTGCTCTGCGGGAGGACTGCTTCTCCCTCTCCCACTCCCCCTGCTTGTGTTCCCTCTCTCACTGTGTCTCTCTCTGTCAAATAAATTAATTAATTAAAAAAAAAACTACAAAGCATGCAAAGAAAGTAATTGTAAATCATATATAAGATAAAGGTTTAGTATCCAAAATAAAAAACTCTTGGGGTACTTGGGCGGCTCAGTCAGTTAAGCATCTGACTCTTGATCTCAGCTTAGGTCTTGATCTCAGGGTCTTGAGTTCAAGCCCTGCACTGGGCTCCACATTGAGCATGGAGCCTACAAGAAAGAAAGAAAGACAGACAGGTGGGCAGGCGGATGGACAGATGGATGGAAGGAAGGAAAAGAAAAGAAAAAAAAAGAAGGGAAAAGAAAAGAAAGAATTCTTTCAACTCAATAATAAAAACATAAATAACCCAATTAAAAATGTCAAATAATCTGAACAGATACACAAACAGTCAAAAAGCACATGAAAAGATGCTCAGCATCATTAGTCATAAGGGAAATACAAAACAAAACCACAATGAGATACTACTTCACACTCACTAGGACGTTATAAACAAAAAAGGGGGGGAGAAAAAGAAAAGAACAACTGTTAGTAAAGACATGGAGAAGACTAAACCATTGCACATGGTTGGTGGGAATGCAAAATGGTGCAGCTGCTGTGGAAAAGTTTGGCAGTTCCTCAATATGTTAAACATAAAATTACCACACAATCTAGCAATTCCACTCCTAAAGTATATACACATGAGAACTGAATACAGATTTCAAACACATATTTGTTCGTAAGAATATTCATCGCAGCTGGGGTGCCTGGGTGGCTCAGTTGGTTAAATGACCAAGTCCTGATTTTGGCTCAGGTCAGGATCTCAGGGTCGTGGGATGGAGCCCCACGTTAGGCTCCACGTTCAGCGGGAAGTCTGCTTGAGATTCTCTCTCTCCCTCGGCTCCTCCCCCTGCTCGTGTGCACGCACTCTCTCTCTCTCAAAAAAAGAATGTTCAATAGCAGCACTATTTACAATAGCCAAAAGGTGGAAACAACCCAGGTATCAGTTAATGCAAGAATGGATAAACAAAATGTGGTATATCAATACAATTAATTATTCCGTCATAAAATGGAATGAAGTACCGATACATGCTACAACGTGGATTAACCTAGAAAGCATCATGCTAAGATTACCAGTCACAAAAGACTACATACTATGATTCAATTCATATAAAAATTCAGAAAGAAAAAATCTACAGAGACAGAAAATAGATTAGTGGTTGCTTAGAACAAAGGAGTTGGGGGGGTAGGGAGAATAGACAAAGGGTACACGTTTCTAAAGCATAGAAAATGGGGTGCCTGGGTGGCTCAGTCAGTGACGTGGCTGACTCTTGATCTCAGCTCAGCTCTTAACCTCAGGGTTGTGAGTTCAAACCCTGCATTGGGCTCCATGACCAATTTACTTAAAATAAAAATAAAATAAACAGAAAATGTTCCAGAATTAAGTGTAGTTATGGTTTCCACATATCTGTGAATACACTAAAAGCCACTACATTGTGTACTAGAAAAGGGTAAACTTTTTCGTAATGTGAGTATCTCAATTAAAAAATTAAAATGTGTACTAAAAGAGCTCTTTGAAGAAGAAAGAAAAATAAATTCGCAGTAGACTTCTGAGTTACAGTAGGGCTCAAAAGAAAAAAAACAGAGTTCAAAATATAACAGAGGAGGGGTGACTGGGTGGCTCAGTCAGTTAAGCATCTGCCTTCCACTCAGGTCATGATCTCAGGGTCCTGGGATCAAGCCCCTTGTGGGGTTCCCTGCTCAGCGGGGAATCTGTTTCTCCCACTCCTCCTCCAACCCTGTTCATGCTTTCTCTCTCATTCTCAAATAAATAAATAAAATCTTAAAAAAAAAAAAGTTAACAGAGGAATATCTTTAGGGTGCTAAGGGAAAATAAACGCAACTGAGAGCTCTATACCCAGCTAACCTAAGGGGGCCCCAGCAATGAGGAGAAAAGAAAGATGTCCCCACATATATAATAACTGAGTTCGCCACCCATAAGTCCACAGTAAAAGACCTTTTAAAAAGAATCTACTTTCGAAGAAGAAAAGTGTACCAGGTACTTCTGCCTCTGCTTACAATAGTGATGGACTAGATTATTCTCATGAACCCTCCTACCAAGGACCACTAAAAAGCTGGGTGAAGTATTAAAAATGACAATAATAATAGTAGACTTTTTTAAAGCAGGGATTAGGAAAAAATAGTACAAAGAACTATCAATCCAAAATCTAGAATGTGAGAGCCCAAAGAAGTAAGCCCCATACTCAAGAATAAAACTTTATGTCAATATTATTAGATAAAATTTAATTCGGGGCGCCTGGGTGGCTCAGTCGTTAAGCATCTGCCTTCAGCTCAGGTCATGATCCCAGGGTCCTGGGATCGAGCCCCGCATCGGGCTCCCTGCTCGGCGGGAAGCCTGCTTCTCCCTCTCCCACTCCCCCTGCTTGTGTTCCCTCTCTCGCTGTCTCTCTCTTACAAATAAATAAAATCTTTAAAAAAAAATTTTAATTCAAGGACAGAATCATTAAGAGTCAAAAAGAGGTTTTCCTTATAGAAACAATAAAAAAGAAAATTTAACATTCTTTGAAGTTTATATATCTGACAACAGAGCTTCAAAATGTATGAAGCAAGAACTGCACTACAAGAAGGAATAAACAGGGGTGTCTGGGTGGTGCAGTTGGTTAAGCGGCCAAGGCTTGGTTTCGGCTCAGGTCATGATCTCAGGGTCCTGGGATCAAGCCCCGAGTTGTGCTCAGGGCTCAGCACTCCCCAGAGTCTGCTTGTCTCTCCCTCTCCCTCTGCCCCTTCCCCACTCGCTCGCATGTTCTCTCTCAAATAAATACATCTTTAAAAAAAGAAGAAGAAATAAATTTCAACATAGCTGGAGAATTTTAATATTCTTAAAGAAACCAACAGACAAAATAGGCAAAAAGTTAATAGAGACCTATAGGATCTGAATAACACATCTAACAAGCTTGATGGAAGAGATGTTTAATGAACTAGGTCAAATAACAACTTAAACTCACTGATGGACATTATGCACCCGGTACCCTTATAAGCACTTTTTATGTATTACATCATATAACTCTTACAACAACTCTGGAAAGAAGGATTCTATGGCCAGCTCCATTTCATAAGAAAACTGAGGTGCAGAGATTAGATGTATTCCAAGTCACACAATTTTAAATAGTGATCTCAGCCAAAATACGAACTTATGAAAAAATCAGCTTTGCCGTAATTAGACAGTGTGCTGCATGTCAGCAATTAGAAAATAAGATCTTTTTTTTTTTTGTTAAGATTTTATTTATTTAGTTGACAGTGAGAGGGGGAACACACGCAGGAGGAGTGGGAGAGGGAGAGCAGGGTTTCCGCTGGGCAGGAAGCCCGATGCGGGGCTCGATCCCAGGACCCTGGGATCGTGACCTAAGCCGAAGGCAGACGCTTAACGACTGAGCCACCCAGGCGCCCCTAGAAAATAAGATCTTAAGAAAATAATAGATAATAAAATAAAATGTTTTATTGGACAAACGCTATGATCCCTTTCAAAACTATCATCAGCCTCTTGAAGTTTTCCGAGTTTAAACAGACTGCTAAATTTTTTCTAAGTTAGAAAGGTCCACTTTCCCCTTCCCTAGGAGGGGACAATCAGTACGCTTTTCCTCCTCCACCTAAAAGTCTTTTGCTTCCTCTACTTAAGGGTCCTCAGACCATCCTCTTCTGTTGATCCATCATGACTTCATATTCAGATATAAATAGACGCAATTTTGAGAAATGTTAAGAAGATGGGGTATTCTGGTCTCCAGCCTCTGGTTGGTAAGCACTTCTTCCTTTCTGCAATTCAGTTCTTTAAAAAGACAGTCTCATTTTAAAATTTTGTGTCTGTGATCTTTTTTCCACATCAAACCCAAGCACTCAATAAACAGAAAATTCTTTCTTCCAACACAAAATATTTACAAAAACTGATGATGCTCCTGACCACAAAGAAATTTCAAACACCTATTATCATAACTAATATACATATATTATACATAATAAATTAAAATTAGAAATGACCATGAAAACAGCCCCTTAAGATCAATATACCTGAACTTTTAAAATACAGACAGCAAACAGTGGAGCTGAGATATGAACCCAGGTAGTCTGGTTCCACAGTTTTGCTCAAACACTGAACAATAAACCATGGTTCTAATTATTGTGTTCCAAGTCAGTATTATCCAAAGTGTGGTACTCACTTGGGCATCACCTTTATATTTCCTAGAAATGCAATTTTATGGGCCAGGTGATTTGCCAGTTTTCCAGGTGATTGTTAAGCAAAGTGAACTTGGAAAACCCCCTCTCTAAATCATGATTCAAAAGCTCTGCTTTGGATTCCTTATAATGTGAGATAACAATCACCTTATTGTTTAAGCTACTAAACAAGTCTTCTATTACTTGTAGCTGAGAGCATCCTAACTGGATACAAAAACGAGCACACAAAAAATCAACAAACTTTATACCTTTCTAATGATAGTAAATCCTATGAACTCTGCTTTCAGAATAAATCCAGAATCCAATTACTTCTTAAACCTCCACCACAATCAACTTCATACAAGATACAACTATTACTTTTCTGAATTACTGCAAGAACCTTAAACACCAGTTATATACTACTACTCCACAAAGCAAGAATGATCCTTTCAAAACTAGAAATACAGCACGTTCCTCTTCTGACCAAAAATCCCTCTGGCTTCCCTTGTCAGAATAAAATTCAGGGCTTAAAATGGCCAATGAGACCATTCATGATCTGCCCTGCTCTCCATCAACCCCCTCTCCATTCTCAGTCCTAACTCTCTGACCTCCCTCCCTCCCACAGCAACCCAACTTCACCATCATCTGGCCACAGTGACCTACCTGGTGGCCATTCCATGAACACATCAAGCTCACTCCCACCTTCATTTTTTGCATTCCTTTGCCTGTAACGGTCTTTCCTTGCTCCGTCATTTCTTTTTTTTTTTTAAGATATTTTTTCTTTAAGTAATCTCTACACCCAACATGGGGCTTGAATTCACAAACCCGAGGTCAAGGGTCGCATGCTCCACCAACGGAGCATCAGGTGCTGCTGCTCCATGATTTTTTTAAGTCTTCTCAGATGTTAACTTTAGCAGCGAGGTCTTCCTTAACCATTCTATGTAATTATGAACCATGCCCAACTCCCTTCCTCTTTTTTTTTGTCCTTCATTTTTGTCCACAGTACTTATCAGCATCAGACATATTATGTAATTACTTTTTTTTATCAGTTTTATGTCAAATTCCCTTCACTAGATTATTTTTTTTTTAAAGATTTTATTTATTCATTTGACAGAGAGAACAAGCAGAGGGAGCAGCAGAGGGAGAGAGAGAGAAGCAGGCTCTCCGCTGAGCAGGGAGCCCAACGTGGGGCTCGATCCCAGGACCCCGGGATCATGACCTGAGCTGAAGGCAGATGCTTAACCAACTGAGCCACCCAGGTGCCCCTCCTTCACTAGATTTTAAACTCCCATAGGGCAATTCTTGTATTTTGTCCACTTTTATACCCTCAGCATCAACAGCAATCTCATGCACGTAGAAAGTACTTAACAAACATTTGCTGACTGAATTAGTGATAAAAAAATATAAAAGAAAAAAGTCCATTTATAATAATATTAAAAACTATAAAGTATGAAGAAATCAAACTAACAAAAACTGTGTAAAATCTTAAAGGAAGAACTCTATACAAATGTGCTGAAAAAAGCTAAATATGTATAATGCTCATGAATGGGAAAGAAAATATTATGAAGTTATGAATTGCCCCAAATTAATGTATAAGGCCAATTAATCAGAATTGTGGTACTGGCAATAAAAAATAGATGGAAGAAACAGAACCCAGTTCAAAAACAGACCTCTGAATTCATTTAATTAGTTTTATGTTACAAATGGCATTTCAAAACCAGTGGGGAGAAGATGAACTAAACCATGTTAGGACAACTGGGTATCCATATGGGGGAAAAGTTAATTTAGAACCCTATCTTACAGGGGCGCCTGGGTGGCTCAGTCGTTAAGCGTCTGCCTTCAGCTCAGGTCATGGTCCCAGGTCCTGGGATCGAGCCCCACATCGGGCTCTCTGCTTGGCGGGAAGCCTGCTTCTCCCTCTCCCACTCCCCCTGCTTGTGTTCCCTCTCTTGCTGTGTGTCTCTGTCAAATAAATAAAATCTTAAAAAAAAAAAAAAAAAAAAAAGAACCCTATCTTACAAAATAAACTTCAGGTAGATTAAAAACTTAGATTAAAAAAATTTTTAATGTGACAAAATATGGAAGAATATTTATAATCTTGGGATAAGGGACACCTTTTTTATATAAACACAAAAAGCAAATATAAGCAAAGAGACAATCCCACTCAATGAAAATCTTTGCAAATATTTAAGTAGACAAAGGGCTAGTATTCAATATCAGGAATGCCTAGGGGGATTAAAAAAAAAAGACAACCCAATTTTTAACACTTGACAAAGGATAAAATAGGCAATCTATGGAAGAAATAAAAGTGTTCAATATAAAACATCAAAGACAAAACAGGAAGACACTCAACTTCAGTAGTAATGACAAGAATACAAAATAAAGCAATAAAATATAATTTTTCCTCTGTCAACAAAAAATTTTAAAGTTGGGAAACATCATCATGTGTTAGTGAAGATATGAAGAAACAAGTTCACTCATATACTATGGGCCAAAACATAAATTTGGAAGGCAATCTGACAATATTTAATAAACCTAAAAAACAGATTCCCTATGACCCCAAAATCCTTCTCCTTGGTATTTGCCATAAAGGAACACTTGCACATACACACCAGAAGGCCTATATGGGTACTAGACCATTTGTCGCATTTTTGTTTACAATGCCAAGGAGAAAACCTAAAGGTCCATTAACAGCTAGCTTTATAAACTAGAATATTCATAGAATACTATGTAGCTGTTAAAAGAAATACATCTACAGATCTAATAGGACATACTATAGTTAAAATTACAGAATGACAGACACAGTATGAGACTCATTATGTAAACACAGAGAAAACTAATGCTATATAAAAGCATAATAAAAGGCGTGCCTGGGTGGCTCAGTCCGTTAAGCATCTGCCTTCGGCTCACTCATGATCTCAGGGTTCTGGGATCGAGCCCCACATCAGGCTCCCTGCTCAGTGGGGAGTCCACTTCTCCCTCTCCCTCTGCCCTCCCCATGTTTGAGCTCTCTCTCTCAAGTAAATAAATAAATAAAATCTTAAAAAAAAAGTGAGAAATAATGTAAACACCTTAGAAAATGATGTTTCTTTGTACTTTATATTAAAAACATTTTGATTATACTAAACCTACCTAATCTTTTATCTAGAAATGTTTGTTTGTTCATAAAATACTATATCCAAAATTGTTATTATTTTAACTCAACAGTAGCATATTGCTACTTTTCATCTTTAACAACACACTATGTGAAATTGAGTAAAATGCTGCCCGGACTTTGTAAGTCAAACCGAAGAACAAAACTTGCAAAAAGGCTTAATATGAAGCTTCATAAACTTATATTCAAAGGTTCTACAAATACTTATTAAACTGTTTTAATATCTCACTCCTAGTCTTCATGAAGAAGAATTATAGTAAAGAAGGTAATCAGATTAGTTTTACTAGACCATATGGATTATATACTAACAGCTTTTGGTCCAACTATAATTTACACAGGTACCTTGGTATTTTTTACACAGAGTATTTGTTCATGGCTGTTTAAAAGAGTTATTTAAGTTGGCTAGTAAGTACGGCTAATAAGCCAAAGTACAGGTTCTATTCCCATACTCTGCAATCCCCCCACACAATTAACTTTGCTCAATTCTTTTTTATTTATTTATTTATTTATTTGACAGAGAGAGACACAGCGAGAGAAGGAACACAAGCAAGGGGAGTGAGAGAGGGAGAAGCAGGCTTCCCGCTGAGGAGGGAGCAGGACCCTGGGATCATGACCCGAGCCCACCCAAGTGCCCCTAACTTTGCTCAATTCTATGGCCACAAACTCAAGTGTTAAATCAGTTCTAACCAACATCTCATAAATGCCTGTTATGGATCAAAAGAGGAATGAGGAATACATTGTCCAAAACAACTCATTCTTAGCATACACTAGAGACAAGTATAACAGACTTCAAGTCAACTGGATTAAAGTTCTGGCTTTTATACTTAGCTATTTAATGTTGGGAAAATAACAGCCTTTCAGAGCATCTGCTTTCTTATCTATAAAATAGCAGAGAAATATCCTCCATCTAACACACAAGATTTTTTTTAAGTTCAAATGAAATCATAAATAGGAACATGTTCTTTAATATGTAAAATGCTATGTTAGTTACTTGAGAAATTCAAATATCTCTCCTACTGAAGGGGGGGCGGTGAGCAGGATGCCCTATATATATGAGGGTCAGCATTATGCAGTCATTCATAAATTCCTTAACGAGACTTATTATTTATTGCCTGAAAAACAAATGGAGCACCAATGTATAACTACAAAATTTATAATGAATTCCTGGAACTACTGCTCAAAGAGTTACTTTCCTGTTACTTTTTCTAACCTTGTTCAATTTCTGTTTAAATCTCAGAGGAATGTCCGACTTTAGCAAGGAGCTGTTACTCTGATTAGCTCTACCATTAGTTGGTGTCACTGTTTTGTTTCCCTAAAGATGGGTCAGCAAACCCAAAGAAATTACTAAGAAAAACCTATCTTTTCCCTTGGTCCTCTCCTGTAAAAATGCAGAGAATGTCACAGAAAAGGATAAGTAATTCATACTTGCATTTTTAAGAGTTCACATGTGACAGTAAAGTGCTAATATTTTTAAAAGCAGGGTCAATGGGTTTTGTTTTCTTTTAAAAGCACTGTGAATGCTTTTCATGAAATTGGTTCTCCCATACCTCTAACACTGCATTTACCAGAACCCACTAATTATCTTTCTTACTAACTAGACTACAAACTCCCTGAAGCAGAGACAATGTTTTAGAGCGGCTTTGTACCTTTAACACCTATCAGTATCTGACACACAGATGGTAGTTACTTTTGAATAGTACTGAACTCCTACCAGCAGTGTACCTTGGTTTTCTATACTGAGATTTTTCTGAGCCTAGACAAGGTCAGATAAGCTTTCCTGAGCTCCCAGATGTTTTTTGTAGCTTGAGAGGCTGTATAGTGCGTTCTGGTTGTTTCACTGGTGAAACTGAATGTATCTGATCATGTAAAACATACAAGTTATAAAATAACTATTTTAGGTGCTGGACATTAGATACTGTATCTTGTTTCTAGGACTAAAACATCTATGATAGGATAGAAACCTGATAGGGCGCCTGGGTGGCTCAGTTGGTTAGGCGACTGCCTTCGGCTCAGGTCATGATCCTGGAGTCCCGGGATCGAGTCCCACATCGGGCTCCCTGCTCGGCAGGGAGTCTGCTTCTCCCTCTGACCCTCTCATGCTCTCTCTGTCTCATTCTCTCTCTCAAATAAATAAATAAAATATTAAAAAAAAAAAAAAAAAAGGATAGAAACCTGATAGAAGGCGTACTGATTGTAAGATGTCAAATTCATGGTATTTTAAATCTATTTCTCCATGGAGTTCAGGTTGCAAATACAAGCTACCTTTGTATCCCTTATCCCAGTATTTCTTTAACAGAAATTTACATCATTGTCTCTAAGGGAACTTCTGAAACTTGCATGCCAGATCCAACAGTTTTAAGGGGTCAGTATTGGGCAAAAACTTCACTGATGATTCTAATAGATTTTCAGGTTCTTCCTTATTCATTTCTACTATGTCATTCAGTTTCTATAAATGAAATTTAGTTTCACTTATTCCTCCTTAATAATGTCCACTTAACTCAGGGATTACTATTAGAAAGAGTTTTAGGTTTATCTTTTTTTTTAAACTGAGCTATAACTGACATACATCATATAAGGTTTCATCTTTAACATTAATCTAATTTGTATTAAGTTAGGGAAATACACATTGGAAATCTTATTTTAGAGGTCTAAAGACAAAGAGAGGTAAGTGGTTTCTCCGAGGGCTCAGTCTAAGTTCACAATAGTGCCAACAGTAGGTCTCTTGAGATCTTGACTCCTATTATTTGGCCAAACTTTTCTGTCTGGCCCAGAGACTGATGAGCTCAGATTAAATTTATGTCACTTAGGACCTATAATCCATATTTGAGGCATATAATCTAAATACAATTATTCTTTCTTTTGAGGCATATAATCTAAATACAATTATTCTTTCTTTTGAGGCATATAATCTAAATACAATTATTCTTTCTTAAGGAATTTTTGACCTCGGTGAAACTGCATTTTTTGTTGTTGTAGAGATCTAGGTTTGGGAAACTTCTTTTGTGTACCCATCAGCTGTGACTAAGAATACTATTAAGTCCCTTATCTTCCTGAAGTTACATTCATGAGAATATGTTAGGAAAGTTATAGAATTAAATAAATGTTTTAACTTATCGAAGGAGAATTCCAGAACAGGTCAGGTTTCTTTTCCACAAATGGGTTGCAGAAATAAGTTAGCATGTGATTTTTTTTCAACATGGGCTTCTTTACATGAAGGATGTGAACAATTTTCAAAAAACTAGTAAGGATGAGTGTGGGGAAAGGTTATTAGCAATGCAGAGTTCTTTTTCAAAAATGAATACATCTCTACTTGTCTGAGTTCAGTCATGCCATAGCTTTATTTTCCACAAATCAGGGAAGGAAGAATGACCGGTTTCTGGGTAAAAGCTGACTGATCTAGTGTTTTAAATGTCAACTTACAATTTAGTGCCAGATTCTCATCTTAGGAGGCATTTACCCACATTTGCCTAACCATGAATAGAATAACGGTTGCAGTATAAAACTCCAGACTAAAACACTGCTAAATTACTACTCTTCAACTACACAGATTAAAATTCATAGGTGTTCCTGTTTAATAAATCCAATATATAAAACTGAATCAGATGAATAACGAGGTAATTAGTTACATTCTTTCCTTTGGAATAGAATTTTTCCTTTAAATAGTAAATTCCTTTAAAACATTTAAAATAATGATTTATAAAAAGTCTAATTAAAAACACTTCTACTCCACAAAGTAATACGAGAGTCATCATTTACTGAGTGCTTATTGTGTGGTGGATTCCACAGAGTAATATAATAATAGGCATTATTTATTGAGCCCTTATTGTTCAGTAGACAACTTGCTAAGTGCTATGCAAACATTATAGAATTAAATCCCCACAATCCAGTGAAGTAGGCATTATACCCATTTTAGATATTGAAAATCTGAGATTCAGAGAGATTAAATAACTTGCCCAAGCTCACATAGATGGTAGGGGGCAAAGCCAGGGTTCAAACTCAGACTTCAGAGTTTGACTCAGAGCTCAGACAAAGCTAATGCTCTTAAATAGATTCTCTCCATATAAATATATAAATTCCATATACCCTAAGAAACTGAGTCACAGCACACTAAACTCCAGGATATCATACAATCATTATATCCGTTCTTCACTCCTTTGGCAAAGGTGTTCATTTGGACAGATATACACCAGTTTGTTTTTTCCTTCTTCAAGTGTCTACCTCCACTTCTATCATAATTCAGAGCAAAAACAAGCAGGAATCCAAAGGAGAATATGGGTTAAGATCACACAGACTGTTCTGTCTTTATTAGCAGTTGTAAGCAAAGAAATGTAAGAACACTGGCCATAAACTGAATAATCTCTAATCTGCAGCAAATTGGGGGATTTATTTATAGAGAATCACAGAATTTCTATGCTAGAAAGGAACTTACAATTGCAGTAATGGAGGTCCAGAAAAGACATATAGATACCAGTACACACATACACATTGCTATATACATATTATTATATATACATATAATGCATTTATAAAATATATGTATGTAGTACTTATTTCATAGTTCAAAACGGTATTATTTCCATTTGTAAAATCCTTAAGACATAGACTTAACACTTTCATCCTCTTTTTACTCAAATTAATTTCAAAATTAGAACATTAAAATATAGGGCGCCTGGGTGGCTCAGATGGTTAAGCGTCTGCCTTCGGCTCAGGTCATGATCCCAGAGTCCTGGGATCGAGTCCCGCATCAGGCTCCCTGCTCCTTGGGAGCCTGCTTCTCCCTCTGCCCCTCTCTCTGTCTCTCTCTGTCTCTCTCGGTCTCTCATGAATAAATAAAATCTTTAAAAAAAAAAAGAACATTAAAATATATAAATGATCTGGTTCAAAAAATAAGATGACAAAGAATGATTTAAAAACAAAACAAACAAAAATAACATGACAAAAAAAGGATTATATTCTAACAGAGAACTCTCGAAAACTTTGCAGCTACCATTTACAGTTAACATTAAATTGTTAATTTGCAGGCAACTGCAAATCCTTTCTTTTCTTTTTCTTCTCCCCACCCACCTTGAAAGAGGAGAAAAGAAAACAAAAAAACATAACAAAACTGGCTCTTTGTTGGTAAACTGCAATTCAGTATACACAGAATTGGGAATGACCTTCCCTGGGCCTGAACTGTCAATCAAGGGTTGCATATGCATAAGAATAGGTACTCTATATTTAAAAACCTGCCCTAATCTAGATATTTTACTATTTTCTTTTTGCCGGTCTTCCCTGCCACATAAATCACCTCATTCTGCAGATAGTAAAGCAAACTCGAAGCACCCAGAATAGCTATACCTAGGGCTTCTTCTTATTATTGCAAATTATAAGTAAAACTGAAAATGCTTTTCCATTTTTTACTTTTAAACAATTATGAAAATTATATCTGCCTGCATCCTCTATTTGATAAGGAAGTCACACTAACCAACAAATACCCTAATAGTTGGCATATCTGATTATATAAAATCAGGCAGGCATTTGAATTATTGCTAACTTTCAGCCCCATGTTGTTAGATATGATTTCTGTCTTAGCACCAAAGTAATGCATAAGATCAATCTGCAACTTGCTTTCATGGTATTCTATTACCTTTTTAGTTTTTACTAGAAATTCCTGGGACAGGGGCACCTGGGTGGCTCAGTTGTTAAGCGTCTGCCTTGGGCTCAGGTCATGATCCCAGGGTCCTGGGATCGAGCCCCACATCGGGCTCTCTGCTCCACGGGAAACCTGCTTCTCCCTCTCCCACTCCCCCTACTTGTGTTCCCTCTCTCGCTGTGTCTCTCTCTGTCAAATAAATAAATAAAATCTTAAAAAAAAAAAAAATTCCTGGGACAAAATTCAAGGGCAAAAATGGAAGAAGACATTGCCAATATATGTTTCATAATTGACTAAATTCTTGTCTACCATGATTTAATTGGTTTAACCTCATAGCAACTTAAGACACTGAGCAAAAAATTACATTTCCACCTGATTACAACTGTCAGATATGAGGCTTATTACATCCAAGAGAATATCATAAAATCAAATTAGAGGAAAAATGATTAGGGAATAGAGGTTACTTAACCTACTGCTATTAACTCATATGTGCTGAAAATGAATATCCAGCAAAGCCATTCTTTTAACAGAAAGTCTTCAAAAGCTAATGCAAATATGTTTTGGATTTATTTACATTTGAATACATACCTTCATTTTTAAAAGTTATATAATTAAGCAAGATGAATCAAGCACAAATACCACTGCACAGTTCAATACCACCACCTATTCTTAGTTGTTACTAAGTTAAAATCTTTTATCAAATGGGTCCAATGCACTAAGACATAAAACTGTAAGACCAAGTTGTATGCCTTCATTTTCCTGAGTCAATTTTCGGATACGGGTCTGATCTAAGAATCCATCAAGTCTGGAAGACCAAGTAGGAAAACAGTATAAAGACAACTACGCACAAGCAGCTAAATTTGGTCAGTTTAAGGGCATTCTTTCTTCTTCCTCCCTCCCTTGGATTTTCCTGGTGTAACGGAATATTTTATTTTGAACATCTAAAAATACCCTTCCAAAACCACAGTACTAGTTAAATTACCGAAAATTTTAATTCAGTTCCCAATCTGCCACCAGTTGGGAACCTGTAATCTAAGGGCTGGGAATGGAATCCCTGGCCTGTAACAAAAGTACTTAATAATTTGCAAGAAAAACATGACCAAGATTTGAAAAGAGACACTTGGGAGATAAAAATAGAAGGATTTCATTTTTTAAAATATTTTTATTTATTTGTCGGGGTGTGGGGGGAAGAGAGCATAAGCAGAGAGACTGGCAGGCAGAGGGAGAAGCAGACTCCCTGCTGAGCAAGGAGCCCATGTGGGACTCGATCCCAGGACCCTGGGATCATGACCCAAGCCAAAGGCAGACGCTTAACCAACTGAGCCACCTCGGTGTCCCCAGAATAGAAGGATTTTAGACATTAAGATTAAAAAGTGATATCAACACTAACAGCTAAAACTGACAAATGACCTAAAACATAAGAATATAAAAATTTAAAAGTGTAAATACTTCTAAACACTTCTAATACTGATTCAATGAATGAAAATCTTCGATGCAGAAACAGATTACAGCTAAGAAATAAGAATGCATGACTTAGGGGCGCCTGGGTGGCTCAGTTGGGTTAAGCGACTGCCTTCGGCTCAGGTCATGATCCTGGAGTCCCGGGATCGAGTCCCACATCGGGCTCCCTGCTCGGCAGGGAGTCTGCTTCTCCCTCTGACCCTCTCATGCTCTCTCTGTCTCATTCTCTCTCTCAAATAAATAAATAAAATCTTAAAAAAAAAAAAAAAAGAATGCATGACTTAAATATCAAGAACACACTTCGTAAAGTTTTTGCCAAATTAAAAAATTTTAACAATGGAAAACAATTTTCAATATGTAATGATTTATCTTGGGGCGCCTGGGTGGCTCAGTCGTTAAGCATCTGCCTTTGGCTCAGGTCATGATCTCAGGGTCCTGGGATCGAGCCCCACATCGGGCTCCCTGCTCGGCGAGAAGCCTGCTTCTCCCTCTCCCACTCCCCCTGCTTGTGTTCCCTCTCTCGCTGTGCCTCTCTCTGTCAAATAAATAAATAAAATCTTAAAAAAAAAAAAAATATGTAATGATTTATCTTATGTAGACTGCAGAAGGAAACATATGTTGATTTTTAAATAATGAGTTACTACAGTAAGTACATGATACAACATACCATGCTTCAAAAGGTAAAAGGGAGGGACACCTGGGTGGCTCAGTCAGTTAAGGGACTGTCTTAGGCTCAGGTCATGATCCCAGGGGCTTGGGATCGAGCCCCACATCGAGCCCCACATCGGGCTCCTTGCTCAGCAGGGAGGCTGCTTCTCCCTCTCCCTCTGCTGCTCCCCCTGCTTCTGCTCTCTCTCTCAAATAAATAAAATCTTTTTTAAAAAAGGGTAAGAAGGACCCATAATTATACAATAAACATCAATAACACTATTTAAAAAACACACAGATTGTCTGAATGGGCCCAAAAAGCCTAAACCTCTAATTTGGACCTTGTATAATATTAGATAACTGCTTTCAAACTAATCTCTAAAGTGTTAAATACAAAATCCCTTACTTTTACTAGTTCTCTTTCCCATTGCAAGGTTTTTCAAATAGAATGAAACAAATGGCTGTCAAACACTGGAAAAACGTATAACATTTTCCACGAGTACCAATTAGGAAAAGATGGTCATTTACTATGCCAAATGTAGAAGATAAAACCTTACAGGAGAAAAAAGGTAATTACTGCAGCCTTAGCAGTACTGTGCAACTCTGCCCACAAACTTTAACAATATTGGAGTTGCTGTTTTAGAAGAAACAGCCAAGGAAATGTGGTCCTCTGCTTTTATTTTAAAAATTACAGATTCAAAAAAAAATTGACAGATTCATAGGATTTTGGAACAAAAGGAACCGAAACAATTGATTCTAATTTCTTTGTTTTGCAAAGGAGGGAAATGACCAAACTGGAGAAAAACTGGAGAAATAAAAAGAAATGACCAAAGTTATAGTTAATTGGTGGCAAAAATCAAGATTAACTAACATTCAGTTCTTTCAACTCCCAATGCAGTATATTCTTTCTGCCATACCATATTTTATGATTTTTCTTATTTTGGACAAACTGACTTAATAAAATGAAGCAGGCAAGTAAGTATTACAATTTAATCTTACAGGCTGTAATATTATACATTTATCAAAGCAGCAGTGAGATGTAATGAGAAAACAATAATGAACAGGGATTCAAAGTATCCAAATTGGAACTTATCATTTCCTATGTGAATCTTAACATTCCCAGGCCCTGATTAAACTGTAAATAGTTATCTGTGATGTCGGTTAATGTTTTCACAATAGATAATGCTAGACTTTTTAATGAACCCAAATAAGACAGAAACGTCCCCCCAGTATCATCTTATGATGGAGCTACTAAGAGAATGATGAAATGGAGAGGCTTTACTGAAAAAAAATCTAAACTTAAGATTCAAGGGCTACCTTAGATTATTTATACATGTCTGTCACGAATCTCACCGAGTGTTAAGATAACACACATAGAGGCACCTGGGTGGCTCAGCTGATTAAGCATCCAACTCCTCATTCTAGCTCAGATCATGATCTCAGGGTTGTGAGATTGGGTCCTGAGTGAAGCTCCACACTGGGCATGGAGCCTGCTCCTGCTTAAGATTTTCTCTCTCTCCCTCTGCCCCTACCCCCTCTAAAAATTTTTTAAAAAGGTAACACACTATTATAGTACTTCAAATGAAGAACAACTTCATTCTTGATAGCAAAGACAAAATAAAATATACTGGATGAAGAAATTTAGGAAAGTTCTTGCCCACACATTTTATGGGCTTTTATGCTATGTTATGCTAAAAACAGAGCAGAATAACAGAGTGAAGTTAAAAAAAAAAAAAAAAAAAAGGCAGGTTGGAATCTTGGCTCCGCCACTTACTAGCTGTGCAACTTGAGCACTTCTTAAGCCCTAGCTTTCCTCAACTGTAAAACAGAATTGTGAGAATTAGAAGTAACTGAGGTAAAACATCTAGCTCAGTGCCTGGCATGCAGGATTCAGTAACAATTATTAAGTCTGCAAGGAAATTATCAAAATTTGCCACAAAACAATGTATACTGTAAGTAATGTAATAAAAAGTATTTAGATGAAGAATTTCAACTGAGAGACACATTAATCAGCACTCATTATATTAGCTTATAAGGGTTATTTTTGTGGAAAGTTAATGTCAAAGTGATACAGCAAAGAACAACAATATTTTCATCATCTCTGTATCTCTTTAACTCTTTTACCCAACTATCATCTACTTTGGCTATTCTACAGGATGCTACATATCTGGCTAACAAGTACTCTACTCCCTTTATTTTAACTTTAAATTTTTTTCTACAGCTCCAGATCTGAGCATGAGATTTAAAGTATGTGGCCTGAAGTTACAACATCCAAAAGCATAATGCACATAATATTCCTTATAATGAATGAACTATAGAAAGATAAACTTTAGTTACCTTCCACCCAGAAAAAAAATGTGACCAAGAAAAAGAAAACAATTATTTCACTTTCTGTATTAACCATAATTTGACATGACTTATTATTTGCTACAAAAATTTCCTCCCCTCACAAAAATTCTCAGGGATTGGCTATCTACTTACAATCATAAAATTATCAGTCCTTTAAAAACCATTCTGTAATTTTGAGAATTAAAAAAATAACTTGATGTAAATATTTTCGACATGAAAAGACTGCTTTATTTTGTCTACATGTTTTATCCATTGAAACTAAATATTTAAAATGTTTTCAATGAATTAGCAGTAAGTTTACTACTTCATAAGAGACCTAACAGTTTATTGTTTTACTACTTGTAAATTAGGTCAGTAAAGAGGTAAATGGGGGAAAAAAAAAAAAAAGAGGTAAATGACTTTAAGAAATACTCAGATAATTAAACTCATTAACATATATCATTTCCAAACTTTCCCATTTGCGTTCTGGCATGGAACCCCCTTCTTATCATAAAAGACTAAAATATTTATAAACCAAAAGCTAATCATGAATACTGTAGAAGGAGGGTTTTTTAATCCCCTCTTATTCTTTATCTTATCAGACACCTTTAGAAAGCTTCAACTGGTTTAGTTCAAGGTAAATAAATATACTTAACAAGGCAATAAACTTTATTATGATACACTACTACAGGTAAACTACAAATTAAAATATAAGATAATTACAAAAACAGGATGTAGCAATGCAATTTTAAAACACATACTACAAAAGAACTCCTTCCAACAGTATCTCAATCTACAAGAAAATAGCAAAATGATAAAGAGCAGACTTCAACGGCAAAAGGCTATCCCCCACTCAGATCTTAAGTATTTGGGTTTCTCTTTCAAGATTCCTGTTAACTGCTAAAAGTCCACTCAGTAATTTTAATGACGGTCTGGACTTTACAGTACAGTAGTACTAAATATGAAACCATCCTAAATTAAGCTTATTGGATCTCTCTACTTTAAGGCAACCTAAAGTTCTGTCAAACACCAAATCATATCTACTATATTTTCTTCCTATGATTAAGTTAAATATGAAAACTCTGAAGAGATCAATTTCTCGATTTTCTCCATTCCTCACCTCCAACAGTAATACCGTAGAGTTCTGAATTTAAACTTCTCCCCAACACTTGCTACCTAGATCTTTGTGGATAAATTAAAGTATTTTCCCCATAAGCATAAAAAGAAACCAAGAAATAGACTAAACTGAAGAAAGACCCTTAGGTAACAATTTCACCCTGGGCACCTAGTGGACAAGTTTCCTGAAACTTTTGTCTCACTGTCTTACCCCCTCAGTAAACCTTGGGGTATATTACCACACTACTGCAATTCATCCGTAGTTAGAATACTTCACTTCCCAAAGGAATCACTTCCTTAACACGGTGACTACTCACTGAAGACGCTTTCAGGTGTTTTCCTGTCTCCTCATCCATTCCTCAATTCCATTAGCTATAAACCTTTCTCGCCAGAGGAGAAAAAGTTGTTAAAGAGTGGATTTTCTGAAGTCTCGACCGTACACATCTAAGAGTTCCCAGAAACAATGAACTACAAAAGTACAGACTAAACGGGAAAGAAGAGGAAGTATCAGAACAATACCCACACCAAACAGCACCGAAAACTCGTGGTCGTCTCTATCATCCCAGTCTAGCACCTCCACTTCCCTAGTTTAACCAAGGTCTCTCAAACACAGAGAAATGGCCCCCTGGCCCATAATGTCCCTCTCGCTTCATGAAGAAGGTGGCAGAAAGAAAAGAAGCCAGCTCCGGTTGATCGGAGCTGTGATGCTTTTTCTGCCGGGTGGAGGGAGAGAAGCCAAGGATTGTGTAAAGAATGGAAAGCTGAGTGATACTGGGGGGAGGGGGGAATTAGGGCGCCAGAGTAATCCCTTGCCCGGGCCCGCTGGTGGAACAGGCTGGAGGCGACCAGCCCTGAGGACTACGGAAGCTGGGCTGCACCGGGCTTTCAGGTCGCGAGAAAGGGGAAAGAAGTCTGGCAGCCCCAGCGGTCGGTGGGTGACGGCGCCAGGCAAGGGAGGAGGCTCCGTGCCGAGCGAAATTTTCGGGGCATAAGAGCGGGAATCGCCTTGCTCACGCCGCCCCAGCTCCCCCAGGCTCACACCTCAAACCTGCTCTTGGTCACTCCGTTCACGTCCCTCCTCATGGGGCCGGCGGGTGCGGCCGGGGCCGGGCGCTGCAGCGTGCGGAGTGCAAAAACTGGGGGCCCGGGGCAGGCCCCGGAGTTCCGGGACCGGGAGGAGGTAGAGGAGCGGCGGGCAGGGGCCGTCAGCGGGGAGGGGAAACCTCTCGGCTCCGGCGGGGCCTCCTCCACCTCCCGCAGAGCCGGCGGCAGCGACGACTGCTCGTCGCTAGCTCTTCTCTCCCCTCAGCCTCAACTTCAACCCAAAACAAAAACACTCCCCACCTGCCAGCAACGCCGCTCCTCATTGGGCAGAGCCGCCCGGGCCTCGGAACGGCGTGGGGAGGGGAGGAGGAGGAGCGCGCGGCGGCGGCGGCGGCGGCGGCGGCGGCTGCGGCGGCGGCGCGGGACCACCCCTCCCCCACTCCCGGGCGCAGCCCGCGAAGGTCCGCCCGGGAGCAGCCGGAGCGCGGCGGCGGCGGCGGCGGCGCGAGCCCGCTCTTGCCTCCGAGGCACGCAAGCCCACCGCGAGGAGAGGCAGGGAAGTGCCTATCTGTCTGTGTGTATTTGTGTATGGGAGGGGCTGTGGGGAGGGTGTGAGTGCGCGCGTGCTCGCGGACTCGCGAGTGAGGAAAGCAGGACAACTGCACACAGTACCAGAGCCCATCTAATCCCCTTCGCCGGCAAACAGCACGCACCCACCCAGCAAGCACTTGAGCTTTCTGTCAAGCCCTCCCAGCCCCCTAGTCTTGTCGCTTCTTCCCCGGTAGCCTGTGCAGCCACACATGTCCTTCCCGGCCACCCAACTCCTTTTCCCTATCACTCACTGTCGCCTTGAACCCAAAGTGCAGCAGGCGGTCCCTGCTCGGAGCCATTTTCCTCCTCTTTCTGGTTGTCTCTAGATTGAGGCAGTGCTGCCGCCGCCGCCGCCGTCGTTGCTGTCGCTGCCGCCGCCTCCCCCGCCCCCGTGGATTGCATTACCGAGTGTTGCAGGGAGGCCTGGGGGGCCGCGGCAGGGCGTGGGTCTCCCTGTGCATGGATCAGGAGGACGGGAGGAGGGGGTAATTGCGCTACCCTCTGCTCCAGGAATATGCAGCAAGGCCGCACCTCGCGCCTTGGGGTCAGGGGGTGCAGCGCAGGAGCTGGGCGACCATTCCTTTTAGCTGGGGGAGGGGCGCGCTTTGGTGGTTTGGGGGGGGGGCCGTGCGAGGCTGAAGTGCCTTTGGCTTCCCCCGCCCCTCCGCCACCAGACTGCTGCTGGCGCCCAATGGGCTCTAGTGCCTGCCCGTCCTCCAATCAGGGCTCTGCTTGGTGAGAACCTGATCCTGACGCCACTTTGGCGGGAGAAACAAGCGTGTCTTAACTAGTAGGCGGGGGCGCTGGCTCAGTGGAAATTACATTCATCTGACTCCTTGGCTCCTTCCATAGAAGCTAGTTTGTGTCATTATATTATTATACTTTAGCAACACCAGCCCTCAGGGTCTTGAAATTTATTATCGAATTTCCATGGACGAAGGAATAAGTTTACCCTCTTTTAGAGCGACAAACTACAGAATCGTGTACCCAAGATGAAATATTAGAAACTGTATCATAAATTCCAGCAGTCCTGGCAGGATCACTGCCCCTAATCGTATTCCAAAGTAAGTATGTTTGTCTTCATACCTCTTTTAATTCATTTTAGTGACTGGCTTGTTACGAATCTGATTTAAGAGAGATTACTGGGGTACCTGGCTGGCTGAGTTGGTGAAGCCTACCACTCTTGATATCGGGGTTGTAGGTTCAAGCCCCGTTGGGTGTAGAGATTACTTAAAATATTTATAAAAGAGAGAGGAGCTTACTTAAGAGCAACTTGTGCTGGAGATTTTTTTTTTTTTTAATAGGCATATTCTGGGGTGCCTGGGTGTCTCATTCGGTTAAGCATCCAACTCTTTCCCCTCCGGTCATGATCTCAAGGTGTGAGATCCAGCCCCTGCTTGGGCTCCCAGCTGGGCGTGGAGCCTGCTTGAGAGTCTCTCTCCCTCTGGCCCTCCCCTCCCGCCAGCCCAACCCCTGCTCCTGCTCTTTAAAAAAAAAAAAAAAAAAACAGTAAAAATTATAAAAATAAAATAGGCATATTTAAGCTGGAAGCTTTATTACCCAACTCTTCAAGCACCTTTTTTTCTTAAACTTTCTCGTGTTTGTCTTAGAAACAAAGGACGGAACCTAGCTTCAGAAATTCATTCTCAGGCCCACAAACCCAGGTCTAGATGTTATATTCTGTCTGCTACTTCTAATGTTATTTCACTTCAGCCATATAAACACAGCTTTTTAGTCGTATCTGATCTAAGAGCAGTTTTCTCCCAACTATTGATGAATTTGGTGACTAAGACCTGCAAAAGATAGTAAAACTGGCTCAAGCAGATAAATCAAATGAAGCAAACTTTCACAGGTCTTTTACCAGGTTTCAGTTATCCTTTATGGTTAACCTATTTTGAGTAATACTCAGGGAAGACTTTTATTTCCTGATTGAATTTTTTCTGATTGGTGGACTTTTAAAAAGCTGAATAGGGGTTCTCTGGGTGGCCCAGTCGGTTGCACTGCTGACTCTTAATTTTGCTGATTCTTGATTGGCTCAGGTCATGATCTCAGGGTTGAGCCACCCCTGCAGGTCCCGCTCAGCAGGGAGTCTGCTTGTCCCTCTCTCCCTGCCCCTCCCCCCACCCCCTCTCTAAAAAGAAATAAAATCCTTTTTTTTTTTTAAAGATTTTATTTATTTATTTGACAGAGAGAGACACAGCGAGAGAAGGAACACAAGCAGGGGGAGTGGGAGAGGGAGAAGCAGGCTTCCCGCGGAGCAGAGAGCCCGCCGATGCGGGGCTCGATCCCAGGACCCTAGGATCAGGACCTGAGCCGAGGGCAGACGCTTAACGACTGAGCCACCCAGGCGCCCCATAAAATCCTTTTTAAAAAAAGCTGAATAAGTGAAAATTACTCAAAGGTTAAAAATTTACTACACAAAGGCATAATACTTTTTATCAAAGAAATTTATTTGCATGTAAATAAACAGGTTCTTTTGTAATGTTTCGGGGGGAAAAATCCCAGATTTTGTCTACTTTCAAAAAAATGAAAAACCCCAAAGTATTTACAGAACGGCCATACGCACAGAAAATCAAATTTGAAAGATTTTTTTAGAAAAGACCCTCCCCAACTGCTCCTGATGTACATTTCTAAAACACAAAATTTATAAAGCTCAGCTTTTACAGCTGAGCATGTTTCCCAACCTAGCTCCGAGATGTTAGGTACTTCCTACCCCTCAAAAAACTAACTCATGGGTAGAAATAAGGGGGTAGAGGGATTGAAAAGGGAAAAAAGGGAGGGGGGAGAAAATGAGATTGCCCAGGGATTGTGAAAGTTTCCTATACTGTCATCTGCTTTAAGTGACTTGACTGGATACTGTATGACTCACTGGCTCCCTTGAAAGGGTTGCTTCTGAGAATTCATGCTATTGTTGCACTACATTTTCAGACCTAGGCCTTAAGGAAAATCTTTCCGAGAGTCACTAACCTCAAGGCCAGTTTTGGCAATTATATCCTGCTTCATTTCTCCCCCGTTTATAAAATACCTGTTTTAAAACACATGGATTTTGAACCTGAAATCTTCATGTACATCAGAGCAGGTTTTGACCAAGAACCCCTAACATGAAGCCAAAAGACAGAAGAGGAATCAGGTCAAACTAAGAATACATAAGACACCAGCAGCAGAAGACAGGTAGAAGTTGACTTCATGTCCTTGCAGTCTTTTGAAACAGAAGAATGAGTACACCTAGACAGGAGGGAGGTGTCCCAGGCTTGGTTTATTCTGCCTCTTCTCCTCCACCCTGTGGAGAAATGCAGTGCTCCCTGGTTCTCAGGCAGGGTGAAGCAGGTTAGCCCCGGCTCCCTGTTAAGCAAGTTCAGATGCTGGGTCAGTGTGTGGGGTGTGCCCATCGACAATTCAGGGGCTTATCCTTCATCCAGATCCTAACTCGGGATTCTTTGATCTGGGATGAAGACAGAAAGAGAGAAAAAGCTTCCCAGTTTACTCATTTTGGAATCTGTTGGCTCTGCTTGGGGAAGCTGAGCCCCTGATATGTAGTACATTCCCCATAAGATTTTCCCCACCCAGAACAAACTTAAAAACCACGTAACATTTTTTTTTTCTCTGCAGAAACCAATGGGATAGGATTCAAAACTAGGTGAGAAACTTGTGAGAAATCCAACCTGGTTATATGTCTGAGAGGCTGCTACTGTGTCAGCATCACAAGATAAAGCACTCTGGTATCACCTTGCCCATGTCCTCCTTAGTGTCACCCAAGACATTTGACTCTGATACGGTAACCGATAACTTTTCTTGCTCCACTTTGCAATGTTTCGTTTCCTACTTCTTATTACCTTGGGACACAAAAGTGGCAGAGTTGTTGAGAGCTGATGACCAGAAAAGGGAGAACACTAGAGGAAATCAGAGACAGTCAGGAAAGAACGCCAAAGCTGATTTTCCAACTCTATGCTAACTCCAACCTGCAGAAAGAGCTGAATATAGAAATCTTCTTCAATATCTGATGAAGTCACTTCCATTTATCACACACACACACAAATGAATCACCTGGCTTTTTTTTTTTTTTTTTTAATCCAGAAGAGTTGTGCTGGGGACTGTGCCCCGTCCTGCTGATACAGATCCTGAATGGAATCATCAGGAATGGCACAGTGCAGGTGTCAAAATCAAAGTAAGGCCGCAGAATTTTGAGAGGACCCTCCAAATACTGAGAACTTGTGTTGCACTCAAATGGTCTCCTGGATTTCTATATTTATGAGAAGGGCTTCTTATTGATGTCCCCCAGAATCCAGACTCAGACCTATTCCTCCAAAAAGGTCCAATTGGGTTGCTACATAGTAGCAAGGGTTTATCTTCATGCCCACCTAGCATTCCAGGCCCCCATTACTTCAAGTGAGCTTGAAATTGTTTTAAGTGAACTATGGCTGCAAATTTTTTACTGTTTTATCTAAGGGAGCATACAGTGGAGCGACTGAAGTCTGGACTCCTTCTCCATGTGATGCAGAGAAACAAGGAGCCCAGCTCTCAGGAATGGCATCAGTTCTCCTACAAACAAAATGCTGGGATGTGGACTTTTGGCACATTGTGGAAATAGGAGAACTATTAATTCTGTAATGGTTTTCATGCCACTGGGTCAGGGAGGCTGTACATTAAAACTTACTGCATCTGAAAACATGTTTACATCCCAAAAAGCCAGCCCAGCCTTTATTAAAGGACAAAGAGACTATAAATCAGTACCTCCACAGGGAGGTAACTCCTAATATTCCTATGATGTCTGAACCCTATGATAAACCTCCTAAAACAAAAATACCATTTTGGTTTTTCTACTTAACTCCAAAGGTGGACTCTGACTAATCTGCTTGGGCTTAATGCTACAGTACCAGCACAAGCTACAGGCTCCCTACCACCAAATAAGCCTTGCTCTTCCACCTCCCATCACTTTGAACCCTGAACCTTATAGAATTAGAAACACTGTGTAAAGACAAACAGATAAAGGGTTAAAATATTACAAATAAATAGCTAAAATTATCTTCCCTCCCCCAATCACTCCTAAGAAACAGACACCAAACATTACTTAAGTGTCCAAAATGACCAAAGTCCTTCATTTGTCCATGCCTCAAATGGACAACTATCCAAACAAAGTGAACAACCTTCATGCAAATGCATCAAGGAATGTATTGCTTTTTCATTTGCTGCCCAGCCCTTCAAATACATGCACTAAAATGAGTTAAAACATGGCCTAAAAATGGAAAAAGGGAGAAAAAAATATATATGAATATTTCCCACAAAACTGTTTCCCACCCTTCCCTCTCCCTATGCCCCACCCACCCCCTCCCTTTCATAAGCAAGTATTTTAACTTTTTTTTTTTTCTCTGGCAAAGGAAAAAGTGATTCTTGGTAACCAGAATCAAACCCTATGGTCTCTTTAGTAGGGTCTGGCTATGCCTTTCTAAATTCACCCAGCTCGGTGTCAAAGCCATGCCATTTAAGATTCTTGAACACAAAATCAGACCTGTCTGACTCACCCCTTATGGTGGTTTGCCTATAAACTTATTAGTTTTTCTCTGGCCATTTTTGTTTTAAAAAGTAAGGTTCCTAATTGCCAATCAGGGCCACATCCATAAGATCGTCATCTTCCTCCCCAATCATAAAGTCAGGGCTGAGCCTTGAGGGCCTGTCTGTAGATAAAATTGTGTTGCTTGTCAAAGACAAGGACTGGTCTGAAGAGATGGGTGATTTAGACCAACTCTCTGGCTTGATGCTATGAGATTTTTTCTTGTCCCGGTCTTTGTCCCGGTCCCGGTCTCGATCTTTGTCTTTTACTTTCTTCTTTTCTTTTTTGTGCTTCTTATGCTTTTCTGTGCTATATTCTGGAAGAGGTCGGATACCATCATCTGAGCTGGGACTGTTCTGGTAAGATTTTTCTGCTATGGAGGAGCCTGATTCACTTTCACTGTCCAGATTCTGGGGGGTATATGCTGGTGACTTACTATGGCTAGGAGAGCCACGCTCATGTTTTGGAGTGGAACCACTGATGAGTGGAGAGCCATAGTTTTTGGAAGAGGCCATCTGAGGCCTGAGCCCTTCTCCACTACTTTCCCCAGGTTTCTGCAAAGTCACTTTGGCTTTAATGCTGGGAGAACCCCCATCATGCTTGCTGATGATAATTTTTGCCACACCTGTGCTCCCCACATTTTTTGACTCTGAGGTCTTCTTAGACGAATCCACTGAACCCCCCGAGGTGGAAACCTTGGATTTTTCTTTATCACTTTTCTCACGCTTACCCTGGAACTCTCCTCCTGACATGTTATGTTTGGAGGACATAGGATGGCTAGAAGAATTTGTGCTCACCCCCATCTGGCCATCCATTGGGTCCTCACCTCCAGGGCCACTGGTGACGACCCCATGCTTCAGTTTATCTATGACAGCTGTTAAGGATGGCTTCTTATTTCTGCTGGGAGATTTTCCTTTGGAACTCCCATGCTGGTTCTGAGAGGAAGACATGGAAGAGCCACTTGAGGAAAAGGAAGAGGAAGATGCTGTACAAGAATTAGATGATGGGGGAGTTTTCTGAGACAATGAGCCTGAAGATCCTAACCCTGAAGATGACTTCATGCCAGTGCTTGAACTAGTTCCAGACATATGAGAACCACCAGAACCTGAACTGATGGGGGACTTGGCTTTAGAGGATGGGGGAGTCCCAGGAACAGCCTTCATTGGAGAGGCAAGCTTATCAGAGCCTGCAGGTGGCCTTGAATGAGAAGGGGATATGTTTGGTTTACTTAAAGAAGGATTCATAAGTGATGATGGCTTCCCTTGAGGTTTCAGCTTAGTGCTGCTGGAGCCACTGCTCAGTCCATGCTTGGTAATGGGAGAGGAGCCTGGCTTCCCCCCAGACTGGGATGAATTTTTGGACTGGCTAGATCCAGAAGACCCTTGGCTGGAATATACACTGCTGCTTAACTTGGAACTTGAGGAACCTTCTGATTTACTGCTTTTCATCTTGCCTGAGTTGGAAGCCGAAGAGGAGGAAGAGGAGGAGGAAGAATGGCTATGGTGGCTTTTACTGCCTGAGGAAGACACAGAGCCACTGCTGGTATACTGACTGTGGGAGGGCTTGCCCACCATCACGGTGCCTTTAGGAATCTGAATAGTGATTTTGGGAATAGGTGGTGTGGCAACACCTGGGGGAGTCTGCGATCTTCCTGAACTGCCTGGAGATTTGGATCCGCCCGTACTGGTAGGTGGGGTGAAAGGTCGATTAGAAGAACTGTGAGACGGAGACTTTCCTTCAGTGTCCGCCTTCTTCCGCTTTGGAGGTTTATCTTTGCTTTTGCCATCATTAGAAGGGGTCCGACTGCGCTTCCCTGGTTTGCTATCTAATCCTGGCCCTGACAGACTACTATTACTGGTGCCGTTGCCCTCCTTTACTCGCTTTTGAGTCTTTTCTTTCCCTAAGTCCCCAGTAGTCAGTAAAGGACTCTGGCTACCACTATGATGCTCCATAAGATCTGCAGGACCCAAAGCCTTACCAGCCACTGATATAATACTGAAATCAACTGTGTCAGCTTGGCTATTGCCTTTAAACTTAGTCTCCCCATTATCACCTCCAAGCATTGGCACCCCCAGAGTATTTAGCGCCTGAGATGCAAATCCTTTGAAGTCATCATTATCTCCACTTTGGCTGCTTTCATCAAAATATTCTTCTCCAAAACCACCTTGGCTCTGGCTGTTCAACAAATCAGGATTAAAATCTACTCCATCAGGAAAAAAGTGATTGGTAGGAGAGTCACTACTAGGGCTTCCAGCAGCATCTGCAATTAGGTCAGCTGGATCTGTGTATGGATTTTCATTATTATTGGTTTGAAAGACATCAGGGTCAAAGAGGGCACTCTGAGAATGCCCAGAGCTTGAAGAATCTCGAACAGGGGTACCAATGGGTGGGCAATCATCACTAGTGCTGGGAAGCTTAGAGGCTTCTTCTGCAATGTCTGAAAGGATATCAGTTACATCTGGGCCAATGCTGTCTGAACTGGATAGTCGGACCATCCTTTGAATACTGGGTTGGGGGTGAGGTACTGGTTGTGGGTAAGTTGTTGGGGGAGTACTACACTGGCTTGGAGCTGGAGTGATGTGTGGTGTATCCAGCGTGTCTGCTGTCATGTTGACATCAAAGATAGGGTTCTGTGAGTCAACATCCATTGAAAATAGCTCCCTCTGAAAGTCATCTTCAGTCTGGTGTTTGGGTTTGTCAGGTGGTAATCTTGATGACTTCTTCTTCTTTGTCTTGTTGCTTCCCGGGCATATTTCCATCCGGGGTGAGCCGGAAGAAGAGTTCTGCCTTTCTAAAGGGCTGCTTCCATAAAGGGTTGAGAAATCCTGGGCAGGGTTATCTTTAAGAAGGTTCATGAGCATCGGGTGGTTCTTGGTGTTGCCGGCCATCGAAGAGACAGGTGGCGGCGTGTGATGAGGAGGGGTCGGACTCGAGCCAATGGTAGACCCCCCGTTCCCTGTGATTTGCAACAAACTGGTAAGAATTGGGTTCTGAGACACCTTGCTGAAGTCCTCCCCATGGCCCACCGACTCATGCCGATCTTTGATGCTCATGCTCATATTAAACAAGGTGGTAATGGGACCCCCCGGAAAGGTGTTGGTTGGTGTAGTGGTACCACTCATTGGGTTGTTGCCTGTGGTCATGCCATACCCTGGGCTGCTAGCCGGGGGCAGGTTCTTTTTCACCATGTCTTCAACTGTCTCTGCAATGAGGGACAGTGCTGGGGTGTCGGCCTGAATGGTTTCAGCTTTCCTCCGAATAGCCCTCATCGTCACAGGGATGGACATACATCTGTAAAATAAGATAGAAAAAACAAAGTTAGCAGTGTATTAGCTGCCTGGATGAAAACAATTTTTACTTGGGAAAACAGGCTTTAATTCTGCCTGAGATTCAGATATGCCCTCAGAGGTTTGCAGTAGGCAATTTTCAGGTAAGGCAAATAACCCGAAAGGCAGAAATAGTTCTGTAAAATGCCAGAGCTTTGGGCAAATTCATTCTAAAAAGAATCTGTACCAGTAGGCACTCTCAACCTCTTTCGAAGCACTACCAAAAACCAACTAACCACAAACAAGAGCCCAAATTAGATGTCATACTGAACTAAAAGAAAACTGATAGTAATGAACTCAGTAAGAAAATATCTTCCTTTTCGGGCTTCACATGTGATTAATGGGATATGCTATTTATCTTAATTAATGAACCACTAGAATAATCTCTTTTTTTTTTTTTTTTTTTTTTTAAAGATTTTATTTATTTATTTGAGAGAGAATGAGAGACAGAGAGCGTGAGAGGGAGGAGGGTCAGAGGGAGAAGCAGACTCCCCGCCGAGCAGGGAGCCCGATGCGGGACTCGATCCCGGGACTCCAGGATCATGACCTGAGCCGAAGGCAGTCGCTTAACCAACTGAGCCACCCAGGCGCCCTAGAATAATCTCTTGAACCATCAAATTCTAAACCTTGATGCCTTAGATCATCCCAAAGCTATACCGTGAAAGATGCTATTATTGGTATAAAATCTTGATTACTTTAAAGCAAAGCACTTTTTATCTTACAGATAAATTTAACAATACATTTTAGAAGACACTTTGCTCTAGAACATTTTAGCAACCTTTCTTGAAAGACCGAACAGTAACATTTTAGGCTTTTGAAGATCCCATGGTTTCTGTCCAACTATTCTGCCATCTTAGCTCAAAAGGCACCACAGACAATATATAAGGACACGTGGGTGGCTCAGTTGGTTGACCTGATTTCACCTCAGGTCATGATCTCAGAATCCTGAGATCAAGCCCCGCATCAGGCTCCCCATGCAGCAGGGAGTCTGCTTGAGATTCTCCCTCTGCCCCTCCCCACTCTGCACACTCTCTCGCTCTAAAAAAATAACTCTTTAAAAAAAAAAAAGGCACAGACAATATATAAATGAACAGACATAGCTGTGTTCCAATAAAATTTATTTATAAAACAGGCCACAAGCACCTATTCTAGAAAAATCTCAAAATTACATATTAATATTTCTGGGAAGCTGACTGGCTTAAGTTATCTTCCCACATGCCACCACGTGACATATTACATATGTTAAAAAGTGATGCAAAGTTAAAAAACAACAACAACAACAACAACAAAACCTACATCTTATTTCAGCTGTCTCCCTCCTAAAAGAACCCTAATACTAGACCTAAAGTTACCTACCTTATTTCCTATTACTCTCATGATATTTAAAAAACCAAAGCTCACATTACTTTTGAATCCCAAAACACAGAAATGTGAATTCAAAGCAGTGACTGAATGCTTTCCTCCTAAATTCCCATTCACTCTAATACTGAAAACAGCGTTCCTTATACATCTCTTAATGGGACTCTGATGGAAAAGGGCCAGTGCTACCTTTGAACAACTTTGGCAATGAAGTCATCTGTGCAGATGAGTGCATCTGACAGCCCCTTGTACAGTTTACAGCTCACATGTGTTGAGTCCTGCACATCCATTACCACTGAAAGACAAAATACATAGGAGTTGAGAGAAATTCAGCTTCTGACTTCAAAAAGAAGATAAGGGACCAAACTACTGCCCTAAGAAAAGTGCTAGCCCCCTCACAACTCACCACACACCAGGGAGTCATTCACAGGGTGCTGAAAAGATACGCTGAAACGGGACTCTGAGAGAGGACACACTTCGAATTGGAGGAGGCCAGGAGAATCTAAAAGGCAAAGAAAGGATCATAAAATAATCAACCAAATATAAGACTAGACACTAGTAAATAATAATCCCTAAGTATACAGGATGAAATTCTCTGCCTCCTTAGAAACTAAATTCCACACATTTTTTTTTTTTAGGTAAGTTAACTTTTATTTTTATTTTTTTTAAGATTTTTTATTTATTTATTTGACAGAGCTAGCGAGAGAGCACAAGCAGGGGGAGGGGCAGAGGGAGAGGGAGAAGCAGCCTCCCTGCTGAGCAGGGAGTCCGATGTGGGGCTTGATTCCAGGACCCTGGGATCATGACCTGAACTGAAGGCACACGACTGAGCCACCCAAGCACCCCAATCCTACATATTTTTTACATGTAAAGCCTACTATATCATTCACAGGTGACAGAAGGAATCAGATTCCAAAAAATATGTCAGCTGATGTTATAAATACTCCAAAGAAATAACTAAACTTCCACTTTCTAAAATGAACACCATTTAATCCCTAAATTGTTAAAGACCTTGACAGATATAAATGCCTTACCTTGAAAGTGAATTATGAAAATAAACGTGGCCAAGAGTTTTTCATTCTATTTGATAAGACATCCAGAACCACTGCCATAAACCCTGCTTTCTATCAGTGTTTGCAGATGTTAGCTATGTGGCCCATAGTTTGGTAAGCATGGATGTAGGGCCTATAATCTAAAATGATATCCTTGGGGCGCCTGGGTGGCTCAGTCGTTAAGCGTCTGCCTTCGGCTCAGGTTGTGATCCCAGGGTCCTGGGATCGAGCCCCGCATCGGGCTCCCTGCTCAGGCAGAAGCCTGCTTCTCCCTCTCGCACTCCCCCTGCTTGTGTTCCTGCTCTCGCTGTGTCTCTCTCTGTCAAATAAATAAATAAAATCTTTAAAAAAAATAAATAAATAAAATGATATCCTTGGGGTGGCACCTGGGTGGCTCTGTCGGTTAAATGTCTGCCTCCACAGGAAGCCGTCTTCTCCCTCTCCCTCTACCTGTTGTTCCTCCTGTTTGTGCTCTCTCTTTCTCTCTCTCTGTCAAATAAGTAAATAAAATCTTTAAATAAAATAAAATAAAATCATATCCTTGGGGTGCCTGGGTGGCTCAGTTGGTTAAGCGGCCGACTCTTGATTTTGGCTCAGGTCATGATCTCAGGGTACTGCAGGGAGTCTGCTTAAGGATTCTCTCTCCCTCTCCCTCTGCCCTTCCCCCTGCTAGGGCTCTAAAATAAAAAAAATAAATCTGTAAAATAAATAAATGAGTAAATAAATAAAATGATATCCTTATGCCAAATATACATACAATATCTATCATCATAGGTTCCTAAGCCAAACATGCTGGAAGCCCAGAGACAAGGATCACATACTTTCTTGGGAAAATGCATGCATCTTGCAGGACTAACTTCATAAATGGCTTACAAAAACTAATTTCTAGATGCCCTGAAACTACTTGGAGAATTCTCCCAGGATTCAAATACATGAAATAGTAGGGCCATAAGCACACTTGCACACGCTCAGTGTCATTACTCTCTCTAAAATTTCTCATTTCTAAAGCAGTTTTTTTTTTTTAAGATTTTATTTGAGAGAGTGAGCAAGAGAGAGAGAGAGAACACAGCGGGGAGAGGCAGAGGGAGATGGAGAAGCAGATTCCCCGCTGAGTGGGGAGCCCGACATGGGGCTTGATCCCAGGACTCCAGGATCATGACCTGAGGTGAAGGCAGATGCTTAACTGACTGAGCCACCCAGGCACCCCTCTAAAGCAATTCTTATTCCCAAAAAAGAGATCTCCTGATTTGCCTGCCTTGTTTCTTTTTGCCTGCCATTCGCATTAATACATCTCTATTACTGAAGTGCTTTACAACTAAGGTAAAAAATTAATTACAGTTAACTAGAGCAGCCAAAAGTCTCATCAGGGATTCTAACAGCAAACTGTGTTTGAAAAATATCAGCATTCCAGAATCTAGGGAGAAAAAAGGGCATGGGTCTTACCCCTTTTTAAGCTATATGCTTAAGTTCCTCAAAGAATGGGGACAGGAAACATACTCAGGCAGGACTAAAAGCTGGGAAGCACTGTCCTAACAACCTAAAATTTAAATCTCAAGAAATCGTCTCTGGGGCACCTGGCAGAGCATGCAACTCTTGATCTCAGGGTTGTGAATAAAAGCTCCACACTGGGTGTAGAGATGCCTTAAAAAAAAAAAAAAGAAAGAAAGAAACAAAGAAATCATCTCTCCCCACAGCATCCCAAGTTCTACCTTCTATACCTACTGTAAGGTTCAGGCCTGTAGGTACCTAATTATATCACTGTATGCAGAAAAAGAGTAAGTCCGTTGCAAAAAAACAGTGGTTTCCAAATGCCAATTTATGGATTAGTTCCATCATAATTATATGTGGAGCTTAAACCAGATTCCCAACTCCTCCCACTGAGGTTCTAATTCAGTTCACTTGCGAATGGAAACCAGTTATAAAAGCTCCACAGGAGATATAAGCCACCAAATTAGAGAACCACAAGAACAAAGAGCCTCCATTTGCCAGTAAGTATATTAAAAGGAAAGGCAATACCTTCTTTCAGAATAGTTCTTTTGACACAACTTCCTATTAGGGTGTTATAGGCCACTTGATGTCTGATCAGATTTAGGATAAGAGGAACTCGGCCAGGGTGCTGAAAGGTGATTTTGCTAACTAGAGTTCCCTGTAGACTTCTGCCATCTGGAAGAGGAGCATCCTTGTTGAGGAAATAGCAGTGCTGCTGACCTGGAAGAGCCTGGGCAAAAAGGACAAAGGAAATGAACACTATTTACTCATCCATGGTGCTCCAACCACAAAATATAAAAAACCCCTATTCCTCAAAAATCAGCAGCAGTTTCTCAGTGAATAATAAAACTCCACAGTGAATTCTTTGGTCAGCTGATGTTATAAATGCCAATTACTAACTTGGCTGAAAAGACCCCTTTTCTATAAATGTTCTATTAGTGGTTTCCTAACCTAACTAACAAAAATTACGTCAGAAATTTGTATAAAAGAGGCCCCTAAACCATAAGTGCAAAATCTGCATTTTTAATAAAACACCTTGTATAACTGTAACACAGAGTTTGGAAACTACTACTTTAGTCTAGACTATCCTCAAACATTCAAATAAATTCAAGTCCAGATGAGGTTTTGGAACCTTTCTTAATTTATTCATTCTAGCACTTTCTTCTCTATATGTACTTGAAGGACCTTTTCAGATTATAAGCTCATGACACTTGAAAGAATTAAACATTAGGAATTCTTTTTTTTTTTTTCTTAAGATTTTATTTATTTATTTGACAGAGAGAGACACAGCGAGAGAGGGAGCACAAGCAGGGGGAGTGGGAGAGGGAGAAGCAGGCTTCCCACCGAGCAGGGAGCCCAATGTGGGGCTCAATCCCAGGACCCCGGGACCATGACCTGAGCCGAAGGCAGACGCTTAACGACTAAGCCACCCAGGCGCCCCAAACATTAGGAATTCTTAACATCTACTTACAAACTTACAAAAGTTCAGGATACCATTAAGAGAATTTCATCTGAAATTCTGGCCATGAAATGTACATTGTTACTTCCTGACTTGGAAGCTCATGCTTTTTCTTCAGTATGTTTCAGAAATTTCTGTAATTTCCTGCCTGAATGAGGAACTAGGAAATGATCCAGTAGTCCAAAAGAATGTTTCTGACCCAGTAATCCTATAAAGGAAGATTCTGATCTTGGGTTCAAATATAACCTACAACAATCTATGGAGCCTTACTTACAGCATAAAATCGCATGTTGTGATTCAAAGGTATGGGGTCAGGGTCCTTTGACAGCTCAAACTGAGTGATCAGTTCATAGAGGGGTACATAAGTTGGTTGAGTTTCAAACAATGGAATTCCTGGAAAAACAAGAACATAATGATCGTAATAACATCAAAATGCTGACAGCTCAGTTTTCCCTTCATGACTTCTATTTCATTCATCCATTTATTGAAAAAGTACTTACTAAGCATTTACTAGTACAAAGCACTATGACATTTATACCCATCGGTACTTTTTTGAAGACAAGACTGAAAGAGGTCTAAGATCATCTGAATTTGAAGTTTGTTTTTCACATTTTTAACAAGAATTAGCTCTTGATACTTAAAACTCACCTGTGCAGTTCTGAAGTTTCTGAACAAATGCTCTAGATACTGGGATTGGCTGGGGAAATTTCAAGAAGAAACAGGCAGGAAGATCAACACTGTTGGCACTGGTGATGGAGGAAAAGGAGGGGGTCCTTCAAAAAAAAGAAGGGTGTGGGTTGGATTTTGACTTGATATAAAAATGAAAAATCTAAACACCCATTCTTAGACATGTCCGTATCATTTAACAGAAGTCTATCAAAAGTTCACTCTTTTGGGGCACCTGGCTGGCTCAGTCGTAGAGCATGCAACTCTTGATCTTTCAGGCATGAGTTTGAGCCCCACACTGGGTGTACAGATTACTTAAAACAAATACTTAAAATGTTTAAAAAAAAGTTCACTTTTGGGGCACCTGAGTGGCTCAATTGGTTAAGCATCTGACTCTTGATTTCAGCTCAGGTCATGATCTCAGGGCTGTGGGATCAAGCTCCACATCGAGCCCAGCGTCGGGCTCCACACTCAGGGTGGAGTCTACTTGTCCCTCTCCCCTGCTCGCGTGCGTGCACACACACTCTCTCAAATAAATAAATGATAGATAAAATATATTTTTTTAAGATTTTATTTATTTGAGAGAGAGAGAGAGAGAGAGAGGGAGAGAAAGCACAAGAAGGGGGAAGGTCAGAGGGAGAAGGAGACTCCCCGCTGAGCAGGGAGTCCAATGTGGGACTCAATCCTGGGACTCCGGGATCATGACCTGAGCCGAACGCAGTCACTTAACTAACTGAACCACCCAGGTGCCCCTAAATAAATAAATCTAAAAAAAAAAAAAAAGTTCACTCTTTCAACTTTCTTTCCCCAGTTCCAAAACATCCTATTTATTAACCCTAAAGTATTTAATCAAGCATCTATCTCGAGTCTCTAGTTATTAATCCAGTCAAGAGAAGTCCCATGATAACATAAGAAAAAAAAAGCAGTCATTAAACCAGTGGAATTAGTACAGTTCTTCTCTTTCTCTCTCAGGATAGACAATGTGTTCTATAAGCAGACTTCAGAAAGGAACATTCAAATAGATTTGAAAAGAGAAATTAAATGGATAAAATAAAAAGCCAATCTCTAGAAAGTCAAGTGAGGAAAGAGGCAAGTCAAAGTAATACTTGTTTCGTACTGGGCTTGAAGTTGAAAAAATGAACTTTGCTAGAATTATACTTAACTTACCATTTGTTGTCAACTGGATGTGACCCCATAATTAATGGTGCAATTGGGAGTTTATACATAGCAGACGTTCCTTCAATTGTTACTGATGCGTTCATGCCCAATGATCGAGGAACTGAGAATAGGAAAGAAAAAGGGTTTTCTCCAAAGTAACACAAATTACAAGGATCTTAACATTTAAAAACAAAAACCAGGCTAACTTCTGCATAATTTGTCAGATACTGTAATACCTATATGACTTAGAAATTCGAGAAACTACCTTTTACAACCAACATTTCTGTCAGTAAATAAAATACAGAACACAATGCAGTCCAAAGAAAAAAAAATTTTTAAAGGTTCATTACCAACACTTAATTATTTTCTCCAATTCCAGAATGCATTTAAATAGAATTATGATTATAGGATAGTCAATGACTAAAGTTACAAGGGG
This sequence comes from Halichoerus grypus, assembly GCF_964656455.1. Lineage (NCBI taxonomy): Eukaryota > Metazoa > Chordata > Mammalia > Carnivora > Phocidae > Halichoerus > Halichoerus grypus. The sequence goes on from NC_135713.1 coordinate 187,277,371, forward strand.
ACCAAATGAGGTATTAGGCCATTTCTCATTGTTTTAGTGTATTAAAATGCAAATAGAGGGGCGCCTGGGTGGCTCAGTTGGTAAAGCATCCGACTTTTTTTTTTTTTAAAGATTTTATTTATTTTTTTGGCAGAGAGACACTGCGAGAGAGGAACACAAGCAGGAGGAGTGGGAGAGGGAGAAGCAGGCTTCCCACAGAGCAGGGAGCCCGACGCAGGGCTGGATCCCAGGACCCTGGGATCATGACCTGAGCCGAAGGCAGACGATTGATGACTGAGCCACCCAGGCGCCCCAACCATCCAACTCTTGATCTCATCTAAGGTCTTGATCTCAGGGTTGTGAGTTCAAGCCCCACATTGGGTTTTCTCATTCTTCTAATGAGAAATAAAATTTTAAAAATGCAAATAGGAAACAACATCCATTATTATATTCTTTAGTAAGTTGGCTAATCTCTTCACCTTTGAAGTAATGATTAAAGGAGATTATTTCAAGTCAAATGGTTTATACCTTTTCATTCATTCATTCAACTTGTTCAAAAGCACCTGTTAAGCTTTTATTATGATGTATGTGTACACATACATGTGTATATATTAAGAGTATGTGTGTGTGTAAGAATCAGATGCAAAATCTGATAGGAACAGCAAACTTTGGTATGATGGCAAACTTATTAGAAAGTAGCAAATCAGGGCGCCTGGGTGGCTCAGTTGGTTAAGCGACTGCCTTCGGCTCAGGTCATGATCCTGGAGTCCCGGGATCGAGTCCCGCATCGGGCTCCCTGCTCGGCAGGGAGTCTGCTTCTCCCTCTGACCCTCCTCCCTCTCATGCTCTCTGTCTCTCATTCTCTCTCTCTCAAATAAATAAATAAAATCTTAAAAAAAAAAAGAAAGTAGCAAATCAGGAAATACACAACCAGGCTCAGGCATTCAAATTATTTTAAGTATTTTTAAAACACTGAACCAAACCGTCAGTTGCTTTTCAGTTAAAGTCTTACCATTATTCTCATGCAAAATGATGGGAGATGTAGTCTTATCATCCAGCAGGTCAGAAGGAGAGGCATAGTACTTCAAGTTCATTAAATGACCTATGCAAAATAAAACTTATCACTATTTTTATCAGGTAAATTGCAAATAAAAACGTTCCCATTTTTACAAAACTGTGTATGAGAAAATAATTCCATAGATAAGAGGACTCATGCTCCAAAACAACTTATGAAATATGATAGAAGCGTAAGTATTGATTCTAATAATTTACTTCACAATTTAAAAATGTAACTGGGGGAAGGCAGGTGTTAACACCTTAGAAACCATTTAAAAATAGGGCGCCTGGGTGGCTCAGTTGGTTAAGCGACTGCCTTCGGCTCAGGTCATGATCCTGGAGTCCCAGGATCGAGTCCCGCATCGGGCTCCCTGCTCGGCAGGGAGTCTGCTTCTCCCTCTGACCCTCCCCCCTCTCATGCTTTCTCTCTCTCAAATAAATAAATAAAATCTTTAAAAAAAAAAAAAAAAAAAAAAAAAAAAAAAAAAAAAAAGAAACCATTTAAAAATATACAAGTGACTGGTAATTTTCTCCCTCTGCTTATAAAACCAAGGTATAAATGTAATCACCCCTTAACTAAAATAAAAAATTTTTACATTTTTCAGGGTGCCTAGATGGCTCAGTGGGTTAAGCGACTGACTCTTGGTTTCAGCTCAGGTCATGATCTCCACTCTGTGCTCGGTGGGGAGTCTGCTGCAGATTCTCTCTACCTCTCCCTCTGCCCCTTCCCCCGCATGTGCACTCCCCCACTCTTTCTGTGTCTCTCTCAAATAAATAAATAAATTAATTAAAAAAAAAAAAAGATAAATAGGGATGCCTGGGTGGCTCAGTCAGTAAAGCATCTACCTTCAGCTCAGGTCATGATCTCAGGGTCCTGGGATCGAGTTCTGCATCAGGCTCCTTGCTCAGCAGGCAGCCTGCTTCTCTCCACCCCCCCCACCCCCCCGCTTGTGCACATGCTCTCTCTCGCTCTCACTTTCTCTCTCGGACAAATAAAGTCTTTAAAAAATAAAATAAAATAAATAAAAACAGGGACGCCTGGGTGGCTCAGTCATTAAGCGTCTGCCTTCGGCTCTGGTCATGATCCCAGGACCCGGAATCGAGTCCCACGTCGGGCTCCTTGCTCAGCAGGGAGCCTGCTTCTCCCTCTGCCTGCCACTCCCCCTACTTTTACTCTCTCTCTCTCTGACAAGTAAGTAAAATCTTAAATAAATAATTTTCAAAGTAAGCAAAGTAGGATCACATACCCCCACTTCTTGGAGTAAGATAGCCAACACTTCCATGAAGAATCTTATCCAAGGGACCAGCATTGGTTGCTTTCCTGTGAGACAAATGATCTATGTTTGCTTGTATTAAAGCCCTGAAGGTATTAGTGCACAATGTGCTAATGAGAAGCTGTTAAAAGTCTTAGAATTCAATCTTAATAACTTGTCCTATAACTGGACGTATAGCAGTTGTATTTCATTTTCAAGGTAAAGAGCTTATTTACAAGTGTAAAACAGTTTGTGATATGGTGAACAAAAATTACAACTAGACTATTATTTATCAGATGTGAGGCCAGGTTTGACAAGACTTCAAATAAAACTGATGGAATATCAACCAACAACTTAGACATACTGAGAAAATGGAATGCAATCACTTGGGAAGTAAAAAGAGATGGGCAAGATATACGATATAGATAAAATACATAATAATATGGGTCTATAATATGGGACCCTAATAACCCCCTAGATGAAAAGCTTTAAGAACAAAGTATCCAGAGAGTCATATAGAATTGACACCTTAGCCAGTCTTACCAATACATAACTGCCATTTTAGATAGATCCTGTTCTAAGGATTGGAGAGCCAAGTACATTTTAGTCTTCAGTTTGCTAGAAAGTAGATGAAGAGAACAAGAGTTAAATAGTTGAAAAATACACATATACACACACATACAAACATTAACATAGCCTAGAGGGCAATTCTGTTTGAAAGAGCCAAGCTAGTTAACAGAATCCCAGGTAGGTTAAAAATAAAAATGATGAGCCAGTTCCACAACCACTAATTTCTTTTCAGCTTAAAAATCAATTATGTTGAAGACATCTCAAGGATTATAGTCTCTGTTAGCATTATATCCATTAATACAGAAATTATTTATTTCAAATACCTTCAAAAGATATGAAGTTGGAAGCTATAGGTTGTCAGTATGAGAAGAAACCACAAATAAGATAGGGCAGAAGACTTGGCAAATTTCTAAGCACAAAACGGTTTACATCTATACTGATTTTTCCAACAAAAACAAAATTTAAAAATACTTACTTGTCCCCTGGAAGGTTATAAAGATTAACAAGACCCTTAAGGTGCTTAGAAAATTCATCAAAATTTTTTTCCCTATAAGGAATTCAGGGGAGAGGGAGGAGAATAAAACATACAATTACTACTCAATGCAAAGTGCCAAAAACCATGGCTACATAAAACTAATTTTAATAATTTGCTTTACTCTTTTCCCCCAAAGTTTTCTAGAATTAATCAAAAGCAAAAGAAAATGAAATGTTTTCCTTTCTCTATCCCATTTATCTAGAGAAGGTGCTTGTAAGCACTATAAAAAATGTCAAAAAGACCTAATAATTCCTATACTACAATAATTGGATCCTAAGTAATGAGACTTGGTTTAAATAAATCACTTTCTTTTCCTCTTAATATGTAACTGAGATGATTGGATGTCGTGAGGAAAACAAACTTTTGATTGGAGAGGAAATGGAAATAAGTAAATTGGGAAGACAGAACACTTGCATGTATGTATATGGCAACCTAAAAGCAAAGAGGAAAATGAACACTTGGGAGAGAGAGGGGAGACCAAGAGAAAAGGAGGTGAGTACTGTGGAGGCAAACCACAAATTCTACAATGTTCCTATGACTAGACCTGCCCCAGGAAAAAGAACTACTACCTAGACCCCTCGCATCCTAGAACCCAATATTCAGGCTTGGATTCTTAGTCAATTGGGTTCTGTGGGCAGGCTCAGGAATCCAACACAACTCAACAATTCTAATTCTCTGTATCTTTTTCAAACTTAAAAAAAAAGAAAAAAGTCTCTTAAAGCTAAATTGCCCTAACAATGTCAGATATTTGGTCAGGCATTTACCGAGCATATATTCAACACTTACTGCCCAAAATGCCATGAAGACAGTAAAACAAAACAAAACAAGAGTAGCAGTAAAAATGCCCTCACCTTAAAATCACCATCTATACAAAGTGACTAAAAATAGCATGTAAAGGCTAATATTATTTCTGAGCTTCCCACTTCAAAACATGCTTACAAACTAACTTTAAAACACCACCAGTTCATAAACTGGTGCAGTTTCCTACTCCAGATTAGAACCAGAAATATTGGCTTTCTGGACTATTCTGGCAACACACCTTTGCTAGACTTAACTGATTCAATAAACTCATAAAAAGGCTGTCTTTATGTTGCATTGCAATTTTTAAAAGGTGGTTCAAATGTGGCACACTTGGCTATGAACACATTAAAATGATCACTGCAAAGGCCAAGTATAAAACTTATTTCCTCAATATTAACATCTTAAGACATCTCCACGTAGTATCTGAGAACTTTGCTATATTTAAGACATAAAATTGATGTAATGGCTTTCTCAAAATCCAGAAAGTAAATTTCCACTCAATTTAAAAGGAAAGGATAATCCAGGGGGAAATGCCATCAACTGCCAAGAAACTCTTCATGTCTAGCGCTTCTACTATGATGGGAGTTTATCACACATATACCTTAAATGTAAAACAACTTTTCTCAAAGTGAAAAAAAGTTCTTTCCATGGTATAGACTCAATTTTCTCAAGCCTTCTCTGATTCAGTAATTAGGTTCTATTTATTTTTGTTGCACACAGAATTCTTGAGGCTAGATCAGTAGTTTCCAACCAGAAGTGATTTCACCCTCCAGGGAACATGTGACAATATCAAGAGATATTTTTGATTGTCACGGGTCAGGAGATACTAATGGCAACTAATGGGGAGAGACCAAGGATGTAGTTAAACATCCTATAATGCACAGGGCAGCCCCCTAGAGCAAAGAATTTTCCAATCCAAACTGTCAATGCTACCAAGGTTGAGAAACCCTGGGATAGACGGAGTAGGTTAAGAAGCCAAGTCAATTCTGAAAGTGAACAAATATAGACTCTGAAAAATCCTGATCCAAGAAAATAAATATGTTCCTTAGGAGAGTAACTTTTGACCAGCCTCAAGACTAGCTATAAAGAACAGCACTGTCTGACAATATCAGGGAATATAAATGTCATTTGCTTACCTTAGCTGCTGTACAAGTTCTGGACAGCTCTGAAATTAAAGAAATCACGTTAAAACCTTAAACTACTTTAAGGCCTCTGAAGACATCAAAAGTTTTTCTCTTTTGTTAAGAGCACATGCTTTATAACAAAAACATTAAAACTACAGAAAATCCTTCTATTAAGATAATCAAAAAGCATCTTCCTACTTAGTAAAACCATTGGGGTGGGAAATTAAAGATCAAAACATATGAACTAGTTTATAAAGGAATCAACTTTCAGTAGCTTAAAATATTAGGACCTCCCTTTAATGCCATCCTTGGAGTCCATATTCAACTATCTGGTTACACACATTAAACATTCATCTCTATTACAGGCTTTTTCAGAGACATTAGCTATGTATGAGATTATCTGTCCTTGATTATTAGCTCTTTGAGGATAGGAACTTTAAGGAATTCTGTATCCCCAGCATCTATTGTTCAAATGCGGCTCATGTTTGTTGATATGAAATGGAAAGCGTTCCTCTAGTGTCTCCACTTGTCGAAGCCTTTGGATGATGTCAGAGATGGACCCATGTTATTCTAAATTCTAGAGCTATTGATATTATAGCCGATCACATCATCTCTACAGTGGCTCACGAAAAAACCTAAACCCAAGCTATTTCAAACCCCAACAATTCATTTTAATGTCCCTAAGTAAACCCCACAGATTCCAGTGAAATATCAACAACACATACCACAGGATTCTCCCCATGGTGAGCCACTTTTACATCACAAAGCTGTCCTGCAGGATCTAACTGCACTTCCACATAGAACATATCTGACGTGATGTAACATTCAGTGCCACTGGCACTGAGATGAGAGCCCAGTCTAGCAGGAACAAATCAAAACAAAAATTAATAGAAGACACATAAATAAAGCCACCCAAAGTCAACACTAAGTTAAATACTTCTGCCTGAGATAGACTACTTACCCATTCTGTCTTGCTATAGACTCCAAGCGGTCAGTCATTGCTGGTAAAGATGTAACTAGGAAAGTAAAAAAGGGAAATCACAAAATGATCCAAATACTTAAATTTTATTCTTCAGAGACTGCAACATCCTAAGGAGTATATCCATCCTTCCAAGCCATTACATTCAATAGTTCAAATGCTTATGATTTGTACAAGTTCATTAGTAAGACTTAGCTGTGACCTAGGCAGTAGTAAGGATCAAAAAAAAGATCTATTTGAGGGGCGCCTGGCTGGCTCAGCTGGTAGAGCATGCGACTCTTGATATTGGGGTCGTGAGTTCGAGCCCCATGTCGGCGGGGCTTACTTAAAAAAGATCTATTTGAAAAAATTATTGAGAGGCGCCTGGGTGGCTCAGTCGTTAAGCGTCTGCCTTCGGCTCAGGTCATGATCCCAGGGTCCTAGGATCAAGCCCCACATCGGGCTCCCTGCTTGGCCGGGAGGCCTGCTTCTCCCTCTCCCACTCCCCCTGCTTGTGTTCCCTCTCTTGCTGTGTCTCTCTTTGTCAAATAAATAAATAAAAATCTTAAAAAAAAAAAGAAAAGAAAAAATTATTGGACCATTCTCCTCTCCCTTTTGCATTCCTCATCTGGGATAAGTTATCTTTAACTTCAAAAAGACAAATGTATCTGCTAATGCTAGAATAAGGAAGATTAACATCAAAACCAAACCAACATAAAAACAAATATTCAAGGGATGCCTGGGTGGCTCAGTCGGTTAAGCATACGCCTTAGGCTTAGGTCATGATCCTGGGGTCCTAGGATCAAGTCCCACATCAGGTTCAGCGGGGAGCCTGCTTCTCCCTCTGCCTGCCGCTCCCCCTGGTTGGGCTCCCCCACCTCTGACAAATAAAATCTTTTTAAAAAAATTAAATTTTCATAGCAGCATTATTCACTACAGCCAAAAGATGGAAACAAACCAAATGTCCATTCATGGATGAACGTAGAAATAAAATGTGGTATATACATACAAAGTATTATTTAGCTTTTTTAAAAAAAAGGAAATTCTGATACATGCCACAACATGGATGAACACTGAAGACAGTATGCTAGTGAAAAGCCAGTCACAAAAGGACAGATACTGTTTGATTCCACTTATATGAGGTATGTAGAGTAGACAAATTCTTTTTTTTTTTTTTAAGATTTTATTTATTTATTTGACAGAGAGAGACACAGCAAGAGAGGGAACAGAAGCAGGGAGAGTGGGAGAGGAAGAAGCAGGCTTCCCGCCGAGCAGGGAGCCCGATGTGGGGCTTGATCCCAGGACTCTGGGATCATGACCCGAGCCGAAGGCAGACGCCCAACGACTGAGCCACCCAGGCGCCCCTAGAGTAGACAAATTCTTACAGACAGAAAGTAGAATGATGGTTACCAACAGTTGACGAGAGGGAGAAAGAAGAAGTTATTGTTTAATGAGTATAGAGTTTCAGCTTGGGAAGATGAAGAAGTTCTAAAGATGGATAGTGGTGATGATGGCTACACACAATGTGAATGTACTTAATGCCACTCAATTATAATTTAAAATGGTTAAAATGGTGAAATTTATGTTATGTATATTTTATCACAATTTAAAAAAAAGTACCAGTCTCTGCCTCTACATACTATGGTTATTTCCACAGATTGGGAAGGGTTACCTTTCAAGACTGAGACTCTGTGTTGAGTTGGAAGAAGCAAAAGTGGGATCCTCTACATTTTGATGAACTAAACAAGGATCCTTAACCATCAGAGAAAGAAATGTTAGAACGGGCGATGAGAGTCGTAGAAACCCACTCTCAGACTTGAGATTTTAAAGGAAACCCAAGGGGCGGGGGGACAATATTCAGCTGAATCAGGTTCATTTGTGATGGATCAGAGTAAAATCTGTTTTTACTTTAATTTTTTCCCCCAAAATACACAGAACTAGCAATTATAAGCATGAATAGTCAAGCTCATGATTTAAATTTTATTTGCTTTCCTGAAAACACTGTCCATAAACAATGTAAAAATCTTTTATTAGAGTTAAAATGTCCATCTTATTGTGAGTTAATTAGAAGAGAATATGTGAAGAAAAAAGAGAACTTTCCCCTCCTATCTTATAGTTACTCTCCATCAATTATCTTTTGAATCTCTATCACCCTCCAAAATAGATTAAAAATAAATGTTTCAAAAGTTCAGGTAAGAGCTCATCTCAACTCCATAGTGAAAGCAAGACAACACCTAGCATAGAAAGTTGATCTACCTCAGTTTACATTTCTTCTGTAACTATAAAATTGGGTGTTTTAAGAAAGCATATTTCAAACACGTTTACAAACCTTTGAGAGCTTTCTGCAAAGTCTCCAAACAGCTGACCAAATGTTGGTGCCCTCCAGAACTCATCACAACCCTCTTCTCCTGTATTAAGTAGGAAAACATTTGAGGTAGAAATTAACCAAGCCAACAGTGTTTCAGGTAAATGTACTTCTCCTAGTAGTAATATTTCAGGATAATCTACAGACCAAATGCTGTAGTCTATATACTCTATATTCTCTATATACTCAAGATAATCTATAGACTCCTATTACTCTGTCCATTCATCCACAGGAGGACAAGTTCATAAACATGGATACTTCCATATCCATATACATGAAGGTAGAAAAAGGTATGCCCAGATCTTATTTTAGATTAGGAAGAATCAAATATAATAAATGAGATCAGCCTCCTGCAGAAGTAACTACATCCTAAGTTTAGTCAGTTAAATGAGGTGGCTCAGGAGATTTGACAATTCCCAAATCCAACAAGGTGATTCGCATGTAATCTAAGAAATAAAACCAAACCTTAGTAAAATTAGATTGACTCTAAGAAACAGAATGTGTAGTCCAGAAAAAGGGACTCCCAAAGAGCAAAAGATTTGACAGTTTTTCTAACCCTATCCAAGGAAGTTTCTTCCTGCACAACATTCCAATCCCTAGAAATGTGAAAAGTTTTATGATAAAAGGATAGTTTTTCAGGCTTTTCAATGCCCTAAATCCATCTCTTTGTTCTAATCCCACCTTCATAAAACAAACATCTGATTAATAATCGGGCTTCTCTTGTACCTTGAATAGATAAGGGGTTGCTCTGGACGGTGGATACAAATATTTTGCTAAGTGGAAAGATAAACCCTCTGTGGTAAATTAATAAATTGGCAGTCTGATTTACATTTTAGTCTACTAAGATTTTGTTACTATGTCAGTTGTTGAAAAACTTTCAAAGTCTTAATACACCAATAAAATCAGGTTTCTGAATATGCAAAGTGAGAAGTAGACAGTGGAAGCTATGGTAACCAAACCAAGACACTGGTTCCCCATGAGAGGGTCTTGGTAGCCACCTGGAATTCCTCTATCTCATGATGTCTCTCTAATGACAATATCATCTACAGAACATATTTCAAACTAGAATATGGCTACCTGGTAGTATAAAAATGACAACCTCTAAATCCCCAGACTGGAAAAACTGCCATTATTTTATTTAAGGCATTAAATAAAATAACACAAAACAAAAACCCACATTCTATGTACATAATCCTCAGCCAGAGATATACATACATTTGTCAAATTTACAGTTACAGAAATACACAGAAATGCACAAGCAGGGGGGAGCAGCAGACAGAGGGAGAGGGAGAAGCAAGCTCCCTGCTGAGTAGGGAGCCTGACATGGGGCTCAATCCTAGGACCCTGGGATCATGACCTGAGCTGAAGGCAGATGCTCATCCCACTGAGCCACCCAGGCGCCCCTACAGAAATCTTTCAGCAACACAACACTGTAATATCCATTATCTCACCTGATTCGTACAACAAAACTATGTGGAAAAGCAAACTGGTATTGTGTGCCTCTATTTTCCAGATGAGGGAACTCAGAGAGTCAATAATTTGTCCAAAGTCACATAGGTAGTAAGTACCTCAAATATAGGTCTTTTGACAGCAACTTCAGTTCTTTTGCTAGGGCTATACTGATATGATCATTTTAAACACTAATAAATCTACTAAACTGAACTTACTCTGGACCCAAAGTAAGATTTGTTGGGGAGGAGGGGGCACTTTCATTGAAGTATAACATATATACAAAAAAGTATATGAATCTTAAGTGAAGAGATCCATGAATTATCACAAAGTGAACACATCCATATAACCATTGCAGAGGTCAAATCATAGAAGTAAAGTTTTCCTACATCATTTGACTACTACTGGAATCATATGGATGAAATTTTAACAGCCAGGCCCTACCCCCTGTCTTCCACTTAACTTTCACTTAAGGTCTCCCCATACTGGTAAATGACTCTAGTACTATAGAGGAAAAGGTAGACAGAATGAACAGGTGAAGCTAATTAAGAATCAATTGCAGGGGCGCCTGGGTGGCTCAGTTGGTTAAGCGACTGCCTTCGGCTCAGGTCATGATCCTGGAGTCCCTGGATCGAGACCCGCATCGGGCTCCCTGCTCTGCGGGGAGTCTGCTTCTCCCTCTGACCCTCCCCCCTCTCATGTGCTCTCTCTCATTCTCGCTCTCTCAAATAAATAAATAAAATCTTAAAAAAAAAAAAAAAAAGAATCAATTGCAAACTCTAGGGGTGCCTGGGTGGTATAGTCAGTTAAGCATCCAACTCTTGGTTTTGGCTCAGGTCATGATCTCAGTGAGATGGAGCCCAGCACAGAGCCTGCTTGAGACTCTCTCCCCCTTTACCTTTGCCCCTCCCCCCATGCTCACATGCTCTCTAAAATAAATAAATAAATCTTTTTAAAAAATCCATTGCAGGGCGCCTGGGTGGCTTAGTTGGTTAAGCGTCTGCCTTTAGCTTAGGTTATGATCCCAGGGTCCTGGGATCCAGGCCCACATCGGGCTCCCTGCTCAGCAGAGAGCCTGCTTCTCCCTCTCCCTCTGCTGCTCCCCCTGCTTGTGCACACCCTCTCTCTCTGTGTCAAATAAATAAAATCTTAAAAAAAAAAAAAAAATCAGTTGCAAACTCTATTAGTAGTATAGATACAATGAAAATACTATCTCATTAGAATCAAGTGGCTGAGGGCACCTGGATGGCTCAGTCGGTTAAGCGTCTGACTCTTGATTTTGGCTCAGGTCATGCATGATCTCAGGGTCATAAGATCGAGTCCCACATCGGGCTCCGTGCTGGGCATGGAGCCTGCTTAAGATTCTCTCTTTCCCTCTCCCTCTGAACCTCCCACCCTCGCACCCCCCTGCCCGCTCACGCTCTCACACTCTCTTAAAGAAACAAACAAAAACTGAGGACACACAATAACTAGTTTGAAAAAAATCTACAGAGGGAGCTTAGCTTATTAAATAATTATCTAAGCACAACACTTTATCCACCAGCATAATCCTCACCATGACTTGACGCACAAGCTTAATGGTTTCACTCCAAGGTCTATTTTGGTTAAATTTTGCATGGAGCCGTTCCAAGAGAGAGCTCATCTTACTCAGCTTCTCTGACTCTACGATATAAATTAGAAAACAGCATTAGAAACTCTTCTTTCAAGACCCTCCACAATTTTTCTTGCAAAAGAAACCCCCATACTTCATCCTGGTAAGAACTCAGTTAAAATATTTTTCAACGCCATTTACTTCAAAATATACAAATACTTTACTTTTAATAACAAGAAGACAGAAATTGGGGTCTAATCAAAATGAACACCATAGAACATAAATGATTTCTATTAAGTCTTTTAATGAAAACCAAAAAAAGAACCACCTCTAATTATGTTTCAGGATCAAGACTATGTTTGGTGACAAAATCATTTCATGATATGCATGAAATCCCTTGCAATGATATATGTAGAACATACATTTGAACATGGCCTTACTATAGTTAGCTGGTTTTCAATGTGAAATACAGACTTTCTTAATTTTTTGACATAATTCTAAGAGATCAATGTAGAAGTAGTATCAAGAAAACAGGCTGTATTTGCCATTTTAATTTTTCCTGTTTGAATTCAAACTAAAACCATATGGATAGGGAATATGTCAATGACTAAAGGATGAGTTTCCAGCAGAGGTAAGAGAAAGATAGAAAAGTCCTCAGTTTCCTGGACTGAACAACTCTTATGCTCTCCAGCCCTCCTAATTTTTATTACTGAAATTTAGTTGATTTTTATTTATTTTTGAATTTTTATTACTTTTCTTATTGAATTATAGTTTTTATTTTTATTAAAATTTTTACTTTTGAAATATAGTTGATCCTTCCTCTAATTCTTATACTTCTTAGTATGAGCGAGGACCTGTTCTAGAGACCGTGGCAGTGCAAAAACACACAATACGCCTGAGATGATATCTGTGAGGGGGTGTGCATAAGTTAAAGTGTAAATAACCATCACAGAAAGCAAAATGAGATATGCTGTTAAAAACAGAGACACATTACAATTGAAACGCAAAAAAGGAAAAGTTCATTATCAGTCCTGGGGATGTTACAGAAAAGGTGACAGTTGATGTTGGCATTGAAAGATGAATAGAATGTCACCAATCAGAGTTAAGGCAGTGACATTTTCTAAATCAAGATTCAAATTCCTTTCTCCAATGTCCTCATCTTCTGGAAAACCAGTTTTGGGACTGTTTCAGCCAGCTTACAGTTCTGGACACATTGTTGGCAATTCCACTTTCAAGACTCACTCACTCAAGCATTGCTTTATGTGCTGGGGATACAGAAATGAGCAAACTAGACAAAATTCCTGCCTCATCGAGTTTCCATTTTACACTCACCAATCCTCTGCATCCAAGGAGTAAACCTTTCTTCTTCCTCTCCTTTAAAATACACTCCCCACCCCCCTTTTCCTCGAGAAGCCTGATGATAAGTACTTCACACGAATGCTCAAACACTTTTTGTGCCAGGGTCTACACAATGATGAGTAAGACAAGGTCCCTGATCTAACAAAGCTCAAAGTGGGGAAGATGGATGGGTAAACATCAATACAGTGATCCTTATTAACAGAACTATATCCAAAATACTAAGGAAGCATTTAAGAGTGTAGAACTTCAGAGAATCTAAGTACGGTTCCACAGAAAAGTTGTTTTTTCAGCAGTTTAAGTTAGTCCAAGCACTGAAAGGATGAAATTCAACGCATTTTACAAATATACAATAGTACAAGATCTGAACATTGTGACATTCTATTAAACTACTGGCTTTTACAATCATAAGGTCCTAATCATTTCACTAACGCCAAAACATCCTTCAATACTTGACACACAGCTCTGTATTATTTTTTTTAATGTCATTATTCAGACATCTCTTCCGAAACGAGATGTAAGTAGGTTTTAGATTCACTCGCCTGGTCTTCCATCAACTTTAGGCTGAAAATGTCCTGAGGCCCAACTGATTGTCCCTAGCTAAGCAGGAAACCTTCACAGAAGTTGAGAGCCCACATCATCCCAGAGTCAGAGCCCTCCATCACCAAGGAAGGCACAGTCAGAAGCTATACCGCCTCCCGGACTCCACGACCTCGGGAACGTTGCCCCGGCGGAGGCATCGGCCCCCCCAGCTCCTCTCACAGATTGGCTCCCCCAAGCTGTGTCCCGCCCCCTGCTTTCCCCCTCAAGTCACTCACCCTCGGTTTCCCCCTGAGCCTTCATCCCGACGGTGGGGAGGTCCTGAATCCTACACAAGAGGATAAGCCCTTCCCCACCACTAACGAAGGAACCAAGTTGGTTCGGGCTCCCGGGACGCAGGGCACCAGCCGTCCCCACTCTTCCAGGGAAGGCTCAGTCTGAAGTCCCCGGCGGCAAGAAGAGAAGGGTGCTCCCGGCCGCCGCCATCTTCCCAACGGAACTTCCCAAATATCGCGAGATTAACCGTGATCCTGCGAGAGATAGGAAAAAGGCTGGGCACCAAAATATCGCGAAAAATAGTGCATGCGGTGCTTCTCGCGAGATTTTTCCAATCACGCCTCCCCTTAGCGCTCGGTTGTCTCCAGACTTACTGCTTCTAGTTACGGTGTTTGCTGTCAGCACTTGATTCAGGTTCGGCATGGCAAAGGAGTTCGTAAATTAAAATCCCGGGATCTCTTTACTGAAAGACTAGTATTTCAAAGAATATTGGTATCAGAAATATTTTATTAAAGATAATACTATTTCTTGAGATACTAGATGGAAAAATTAAAATTATATTGGCTCTTTGTAACACGACGTTCCAAGCCAGCCCAATTCACTTCATTCCCGTTTCCTAATTTCTTTCTCAAATTTCAGAAATACTTCTCACGCAATTCCAATTTTTTTTTTTTTAAGATCTGGGAGATTTGGTATTAGGATTTGGTATTAGGGTTACCTTTGGATTAAAGTAAACTTGTAGCAGTTCAGAGCATCGGATGCTTTTATTTATATACCAAGGTGTATCACAATTGGTAGTGTCCCTATTTTGTAATCATAGTAAAAACAAGCAGTTTAGCTTGTACTCTATACTACAAAGAATGTGTAGTCCTGTCTCTTCTATCAGTAAATCCACACGAGAAATTTTGAGTAATGCTGAGAAGTTTGTGGCCACTGGAATTGAAGAACCAGGCTAAAATACAAAGCTAGTATTCCTTCAAAGTTCTTAACATAGTCAAGGCTTGTTTTTTGTTTGTTTTGGTTTTTGTTTGTTTGTTTTTGTTTTAATGTTCTTTTTCCAAACACATCTTTGAAAATAACTGCTCTAAAGTTAGATTTTACCTAATTCGCTGCAAGGATATTTAGTGGATTTCTACTGGCTTTTCAGTCTCAGACTTGCCACATTTCAAAAATACTATTCAAACATCCTCCAAAACCATTCCAGCAGATAACTACAGTTGAGATGAGCAGGCACAGCAGTGTAAATTCAGTAACAAATCTTTGGAAGTGTCTGGGAACACATTTACTACCACAAAGATATCTATAACCATGTTCTTTGAAAGTAGGATTCAATTTTTATTTCTTACCTTTTCCTCTTTATCTTCATTTCTTTGAGTCACTATGTAGTGAGTTTCTTAGGGCAGGATTTGGCCTTCATTTCTGAATCCCCACTGCCTACCTACCACTGTACTTGGGCCCAGTAGGCAAATGTTTTACTGGCCGTACAAAACCATGCTAGACCCACCTCCTCTCCCCTTGCCAATTTCTTCTTTCTCATGCAGAAAATTGCAGCACTCAGGGCACCTGGGTGGCTCAGTTTGGTTAAGCATCTGCCTTCAGCTCAGGTCATGATCTCAGGGTCCTGGGATCAAGCCCCACATTGGGCTCCCTGCTCAGCGGGGAGCCTGCTTCTCCCTTTCCCTCTGCTGCTCCCCCTGCTGTGCTCTCTTGCTCTTTCTGTCAAATAAATAAAAATCTTTAAAAAAAAGAAAAGAAAATTCCTGCACTCTTTCCCAACGTCCTTGAATAGGCCTTTTTAACTGCTGGGAGAGGCCTTCCTCCACCTGACCCTTTCACATCACTAAGACCTTCTTATTCAGACGTCATTGTCTTCCTCTAGACTAGAGAAGCCTTCTCTAGCCCCTGACTGGGTTAGGTCCTCTGTTACATTATTTCAAACTTTTCTTTCTCTCTCTCTTTTTTTTTTTAATTTATTGGGCGGGGGGGAGAGACAGAGAGAGCACGAGCAGGAGGAGGGGCAGAGGGAGAAGCAGGCTCTCCGCAGAGCAGGGGGCCCGACATGGGATTCGATCCCACGACCCAGGGATCATGACCTGAACCAAAGGCAGACACTTAACTGACTGAGCCACTCAGGCGCCCCCCACTTGTGCTTTCTCACTTGCTCTCTCAAATAAATGAACAAAATCTTAAAAAAAAAAAAAAGTGTGTTCCAAATATTATGTAATGTAAATCTAGCAACTTTCAAATTGATGAGGTACAGAGAGCATTTTATCCAAGTGAGAATATTCAGATAATTCATATTTATTTTTTTAAAGATTTATTTATTTATTTGAGAGAGAGTGAGAGCGCACAAATGGGGGAGGGGCAGAGGGAGAGGGAGAGAAAGAACCCTCAAGCAGACTCTCTGCTGAGTGCAGAGCCCACCTCAGGGCTCGATCCCACGACCCTGGGTTCATGACCTGAGCTGAAATCAAGAACCAGATGCTCAAGAGACTGAGCCACCCAGGCGCCCCTCAAAGATAATTCATATTTAAAATGCTGACAAGCCTCGGGCGCCTGGGTGGCTCAGATGGTTAAGCGTCTGCCTTTGGCTCAGGTCATGATCCAAGGGTCCTGGGATCGAGTCCCGCATCAGGCTCCCTGCTCAGCTGTCGAGCCTGCTTCTCCCTCTGCCTCTCTCTCTCTCTCTCTCATGAATAAATAAAAAATCTTTAAAAAAAATAAAAAATAAAAAAAAATAAAATGCTGACAAGCCTCTATGGAATCCTAATACTTGTGTATTAGGTAGGATCTGGTAACATAAACAGGAAAACATAGCACCAAACTTTGATGAACTCACCTGATTTAGAGTTCTGAAAATATGATTGGTCATAATAATCAATGACTCAAAAATTTTTGTTAATTTTTTATTGTGCCCAAAATATCAGTACTAGATATACAGCTACATTTCCTCATGGAGACCGTATACAATAATGTCTATACCAAGTGTAGCTAGATAATTTTAAACCTTATAAGCTTGAGGGGCACCTGGGTGGCTCAGTCATTGGGCGTCTGCCTTCAGCTCAAGGGGTCCTAGGATCAAGCCCCGCGTCGGGCTCTCTGCTCGGCAGGAAGTCTGCTTCTCTCTCTCCGGCTCCCCCTGCTTGTGTTCCCTCTCTCGCTGTGTCTCTCTGTGTCAAATAAATAAATAAAATCTTTAAAAAAAAGAAACCTCCCTTTAAAAAAAAAAAAACCTTATAAGCTTGAAAATAAAGTAAACTTTACCAAATTTTGGTTACAGAATAGAATAAGAAGTTATTTCTCATTGGAAAATGTGGATAAAATGACATTATTGAATAATTTGTACTCTAAAAGTAAAGATAGGAGAGACATGTCATTAAACAAGAAAATCATCCAAGGTGCACATAGGAGCAATCTTTGTATATGGCATAAAGGGGACAATGGTCAAATTTTAAATGACTAAGCTTTGAGGGAGATTTCAGAGGACTCTTTAAACCTAAAATCTAAACTAATAAATTGATCCAGGATGGGGTTGGGGGAGTTATTGACTTTAGTTAAATATTTCCTCTTGAGTACAGCCTAAAGAGAAGCTCTCTGACTTTCTCTGAGGGATTTACAGGGAAGTATAGTCTTCATCTGACTGATTACCTTGGGGTTCATAGAGTTGCCCTAACTCCCCGCCCTGGGAGGTCATGCAAATAAAGCAAATTGTGCAGTCCTGGAATTTCTGAGTTCAAAGTTTTTCTGTAGAGTGAAGCAACCCTTATTTTATAAAAGCACTATTTTTGCCAATTGTTGGACAAATTTCTGCAGTTTACACTTGATTTTGTATTTAAACACTTGGACAAAATATATTTCCTAGAGTAGAAATTTTTTCCCAGCTTTATTGAGATTATTGACATTAGAGTACAATTGTATCCAACAAAAAGAGAAAGTGTACTGCAATAGAAAGAGTACTGATCTAAGATTAAAGAAAGAGCTGTCCCTGCTCCTGGCATTTCCTACACTTAATGGGAACGTTCTCTAACTCCTGAGTCTCGGTTTCAACTTTTAGTAGATGCATGTAGTAATACCCATCTTGGCCACCTCACCTGATTATTTGTTCAACTGATATCTATTGACAGACTTAAAAGAGTTCTATGGAAAATTGAACTGTGCTATAGAAATATATTATAAAAATTCAGTAAAATCTTCATTCATTCATCAGGAGTCTCTAGTCTTCAGTAGGCAACCATTAGATAATTAAGAAAGTTTCAACTACTGTTTAATTTATTTTTTTTTTAAGATTTTATTTATTTATTTGACAGAGAGAGACACAGTGAGAGAGGGAACACAAGCAGGGGGAGTGGGAGAGGGAGAAGCAGTCTCTCCACTGAGCAGGAAGCCTGTTGCTGGGCTCGATCCCAGGACCCTGGGATCATGACCCGAGCTGAAGGCAGACGCCCAGCAACTGAGCCACCCAGGCGCCCCATCAACTACTGTTTAATTTAGATGATGAATTTTATTCAAGATTTATTTGACATATTACCATAATTCCTTCTGCTGTCCCCACTTTTCCATTTTACCGTGGGTGTGGGTGCATCCTGGGTCAAAAACTTAATCTCATTTAAAAGATACAAAAAATCAGAGTAATTTTGCTGAACTCATGCCAATGTTTGATAAGGTAGCTCAGTCATTTCATCCAGTCTGCCACTAAGTCATGCCATTGGCTATCATGTCAGACACTGGTGGGGACTTTTATATTTTTATATCCAGGCTCTCTTGCAGCAGTGAATGAGGAGTTAGCATACCTGAGTTCCAGTACTGAAGTCTATCCTTTTTTTCTTGATGGCATTACATTTTCTTCCATGGTTAATTAAAAAGTTTACCTTTTTCATTTTTAGCCAATGTTTATGGACTCAAACATTTAGGTAAAAAATTTTCTTTTTGGTACCCATGTGACCAAAAGCAACAAGAACATTTTCAGGGAGTGATTTTGAGAGTAGATTCTTCTGCCTACATTCAGGGTGTTTTCTGGCCCCTATTTTACTGGCTGATCTTCCCATCTTTTTTTTTTTTTTTAAGATTTTATTTATTTACTTATCAGAGAGAGAGAGCACAAGCTGGGGGGGGCGGGGCAGGCAGAGGGAGAAGCAGGCTCCCTGCTGAGCAAGGAGCCCAATGCAAGACTCAATCCCAGGAGCCTGGGATCATGACCTGAGCCTAAGGCAGACACTTAACTGACTGAGCCACCCAGGTGTCCATGATCTTCCCATCTTTGCATATACATATCCTAGTCTTCGTGATCCAACTCAAATGCCCTACTTTTATAAAGCTTTTCCTTAACACTCCCAACCTCCTTTAGAACCTTTGCAGCGCTCTGTATCATTCTTATGACATTTATCATCTTATATCTTGTGGTATGAATTTTCTCTAGATCTTGCTTGATGGCCTTATGGGAAAGGACACTATTTCACAGAGGAGGGCCTTAAATTCTCATATAGATAAATTTGATGAAGAAAAGAATGAAGAATTTTGGATAAGTCATTTAACTTCTTGGTGCCTTAGTTTCCTCACATACACAATCCTATTTCAGATGATTGTTGTGGAGATGGAATGAGCTAATGTGTGCAGAGTTCTGAAAAGTAAAAAATGAAGGGCAGATATTATTTATTTTCTTGCTCATGAATACTATATTCTACTTTTTCATAATTATAATCTTCTGTGTGAAGATAAAAGGCTAAATGATTCCAGAAAAGCCACAGATGATCCCAAGAGTTGATGAGTTTTCAGGTTAAGATTTTAAACAGAGTGGAGAGAGGAAGTGCTACACTATACAAGAGCTGCGCTTTGGTGTTAAGACAATTTGAATCTCGTTTTTGGCACTTGCTGGACTAGCTTTGTTACCTCGAGTAAGTTATTTAACTTCTGTGACTCTGAGTTTCCTTATCTGTAAAATAGGGAAGAGGATATCGTGTTTTGCAGAGTAGTATGAGAATTAGAGATAATGCTTATAGTATACTCTATGGAAGTGGGAAGTATTGTTAATACTTAAGGACTTGGGTTGAAATGTCCCCACATTCGCCCTTTGTCCTGTTGACAATATTTTCATCCTGGTAGTTGAAAGAGTTGTTATAAAATATGCAAAATTAGTTTTGTGCCGGAGCCTGGGAGTATTTGTTCAATGAGTTATCAATAAAGTTTCGAATAAAAAAAAAAATTCTACCGCCGTTTCAATAAAGCTTTGCTCAAATGGAGAGCGGGGAGCTTATCGCGAGAATCTGGCGGAACGCGTTTCTTGTTCAGGATCTAGTCTCGCGTTGTTTGAGCAAGCCGTGGTGAGAGGTGAAAGGGAAGCACGAAATACCGCGAGAGTCCACAGGATTCTCGCGGTATTTCCTGGAATTGCCCCCTCCCCCCCTCGAGTGCCGTTTCGGTTTAACCTAGTGTGTGACTGAGTCTGTGTGAGGGAGCGAGTGAGTGTGTGAGGTATCGAGGTGAGGCGGAGGCAAGAAGAGGGGCTCCCTCAGGAGCGAGGGACAAAGGGGGCGTGAGGCACCTAGGCCGCGGGACCCCAGCGACAGGAAGCCGCCCCGAGCCGGGCTACCGGGTAGGGGAAGGGCCCGCGCAGTCTTCACAGGGCCCCAGAGCCGGAGTCGGCCCCACAGCCCGGGGCCGTCGGCTTCCTACTTCCTCGACCTCCCCGGCGCCCGGGCCTGAGGATTGGCTCGGCGAGGGGAGGAGGGGAAACAGACTTGAGCAGCTACCCGTTGTCTCGCAACTCCACTGCTGAGGAACTCTGGTTTCTTTTCTGGCTCCTTCACCCCCCACCTCATGTAGGAGGGTGCTGAGGAGTCGGGAGGGAGGAGGAGCCTGGGCTACCGTCCCTTCCCTCCCCACCCCCTTCTAGGGGCGCTTTGGTAGGCGTGGGGTTGGGGGGGAGGGTGGGGGTTACTTTTTGGAGTGCTGGGGAACTTTTTCCCCTTTTTGAGGCCAGGCGAAAGGGAATGCCCAATCCAGAGAGACATGGGGGCAAGAAGGACGGGAGTGGAGGAGCTTCTGGAACTTTGCAGCCGTCATCGGGAGGTGGCAGCTCCAACAGCAGAGAGCGTCACCGCTTGGTGTCGAAGCACAAGCGGCATAAATCCAAGCACTCCAAAGACATGGGGTTGGTGACCCCCGAAGCAGCACCTTTGGGTACAATTATCAAACCTTTGGTGGAGTATGATGACATCAGCTCTGATTCAGATACCTTCTCTGACGACATGGCCTTCAAACTAGACAGGAGGGAGAATGATGAACGTCGTGGAACTGATCGGAGTGACCGCCTGCACAAACATCGTCACCACCAGCACAGACGTTCCCGGGACTTACTAAAAACTAAACAAACAGAAAAAGAAAAAAACCAGGAAGTCTCCAGCAAATCGGGATCGATGAAGGACCGAGTATCAGGAAGTTCAAAGCGTTCAAATGAGGAGAATGAGGACTATGGGAAGGCACAGATATCCAAAAGCAGCAGCAACAAGGAATCCAGGTCATCCAAACTCCATAAGGAGAAGACCCGGAAAGAACGTGAGTTGAAGTCTGGGCACAAAGACCGGAGTAAAAGTCATCGGAAAAGGGAAACACCCAAAAGCTACAAAACAATGGACAGCCCCAAACGGAGATCCAGGAGTCCGCATAGGAAATGGTCTGACAGCCCCAAGCAAGATGATAGCCCCTCAGGAGCTTCTTATGGCCAAGATTATGACCTTAGTCCCCCAAGATCTCACACCTCTAGCAATTATGACTCCTACAAGAAGAGTCCTGGAAGTACCTCAAGAAGGCAATCAATTAGCCCGCCTTACAAGGAGCCTTCGGCCTACCAGTCCAGCACACGGTCACCCAGTCCCTACAGTAGACGACAAAGATCTGTGAGTCCCTATAGTCGGAGACGTTCTTCCAGCTATGAAAGGAGTGGCTCTTACAGTGGGAGATCACCCAGTCCCTATGGTCGAAGACGGTCCAGCAGCCCTTTCATGAGCAAACGGTCTCTGAGTCGGAGTCCACTCCCCAGGTGAGCTATTTGTCTAACAGCCCTTTCTTACTTAGGCTGGCAGTTAGTCATGTTAACGTTTGGTTGAAGCCCCCAGTCTTCCTTATTGACTGGAACACTTAGTTATTGGCTAGTTACTCAAGTAGGTGAATCTGGTCTTCTCTTAATCCAGAATTTGAGAAGTGGAGAGTTCACATGCCTAAAACTGCTAAAGGTAGGTACTTCCAGGGGTGAAATCTTCAGTTGTAAGCTCCTGCTTATTGAGTACACAGAGTTGATAACTGAGCTTATCCCAGAGCTTATCTAGCAATTTCTGTTGCATTGTCTTAAATCACCTTGGTATTCGTGCTTTAGACCTCACTGGACCTGACTGGCGATGTAAGAAATTATAAATTTTCATTCGTATTATCTTGAAGCTATTTGCCTAGGTCATCTATCATTTGTGCGTGTGCTGTCCACTGAGTCTCCAAAGCTGTAAGTTTATTTCTTAATTCCTGTCTTTAAACTGATGTTTTAGTGGAAATTCAGCTGTTTAGTCCTTTTTCCTTTTACTGATACATAGCTTAGCAGAAGTTGGTTCCAAGGATAATTTGATTTTCTTTACAGCATCACCATTGACCTACCCTGTGATCAACATTTTTCTCTAAAAAAATGGTAATAGTACCTTTACCATATTTTAGCAAGAAAGGCATGTTAGTTTGAAATTTAATCATTAAAATGAATTAGTACTGAAAACTGTTTTTATTTCTAGATGATGAGATGTACCTCCCTCTTTGTGGACTCACTTTGTCCACAAAAGAACATGGGCTTTGGGGTTATACCTCAATGAAATCCTAATCTTGCTTTGTGAACTTTGGCAAATAATTTAATTTTTCCCTGCCCGTGTTTCTTCATATGTAAAATGGAAATAATAACTACCTACTTCTAGAGTAGTTGTGAGGATTAAATTAGCTAGTAAATATGAAGTGTATAGCACAGTTTCTGGTTACCTGGAGCAGGTCAGTAAATTCTGTCTTAGCGAAGAAATATTGTTGGATGCTAGGGGAGAAATTATGCTAATTTGTAAAAATCCATGCATGTCTTTTATATGTCAATATGAGTAATTTTTGCTGACTTAAAGTTATAATTATTCATAAATTAGTTTGAATTAATCAAACTGCAGAGTTCTTACCTGTCAGGGTCTAAAAGTTCCTTAGTCCTCCCCCTCCCCCCAACCACCCCTCCATTTTATCACAATTTTTCAAACACAGAAAAGTTGAAAGAATTATAGTGAGGACCCATATATGTACTACCTAGATTCTACAATTAATGTATGCTATATATTTTATCATACCCATCCATCTCTCCATCAGTCCATCTTTTGTTTTGATTCATCTCAAAGTTGCAGACATCAGTATACTTCACTGTAAGCATTTTAGCGTGTTGTGTATAGCATTAGCTAGAGTTGGCTTTTTTTGAAGGGGTGAGAGTAAAATTTATATATAGTGAAATGGATGGCTTAAGTGTACTATTTATAAAGTAGCTTAGTTGTTTAAGGAAACATAAATATTCTCAGAATACTTGTTTTCTTGAGGAGTAGTTTCATTAAGGCTGTTTTGAGAATTTTTATTGTCATGAGTTTTGGGAATATGGAAGTGCACTTAAGACTAAAACACTAAAACGACTTTCACAAAGAACTTGCTTTGCAGTGATTCCTTTTGGATTCATATCTCACGTTCTCTCTTCCTCTACTCAGTTAATTGGAATTAGTGCAGTAATGGTAAAAAATAAATCAGGAACGAATTGGAGACACAATATGATAGCATAGGACACAATATATAAACATAATATAATTTTAGAGTCACATGCATATTTTTAGTTGGGTTTTAGAGAGTGTTATATGTTTGTATATGTGCACTACAGATTTTTTCCTCATTCATTGGAATTCCAGACAGTAAGTACAAAAATTTCTTAGAGTAGAGCATACAGATCCCTTCTGTGATATCTCTGTTTTTTCCTTGGGAGACAGTAAAGATTAAATAAGCAACATCAGGGGCGCCTGGGTGGCTCAGTCGTTAAGCGTCTGCCTTCGGCTCAGGTCATGATCCCAGGGTCCTGGGATCGAGTCCCACGTCGGGCTCCCCGCTCAGCGGGAAGCCTGCTTCTCCCTCTCCCACTCCCCCTGCTTGTGTTCCCTCTCTCACTGTGTCTCTCTCTGTCAAATAAATAAAATCTTTAAAATAAATAAATAAATAAATAAATAAATAAATAAGCAACATCATTTTAAAAGACTGAAAATACCTTGCCAGAAATGCAATGTCTTTGCATCCTCCAAATTAGTAGTGGTTAATAGTAGCAATTTCATTTCAGATGGATAGAACCTAACTCACATCAGGGGGAAAATACATTTGTTTTTGAGAAGTTTTTACTGTTGCCTGCATTTACCTATTGGTTGTCTCCTCTTGCCACCCCCCTTCCTTGTCGCTTTTTTTCTTGAAGAGTGGATCTTGACCTCAAATATAGCATTTGTATCACTAAAAATGCCATAAGTATATGGCCATCAGAATGTTCTATTAACAGTAGGCTTCTGTTCAGAAATTGAAGGGTTTGTAGCAGAGTTCCTTAGGAAGATTTAGTAATGCTGAATGATTAAAGAAACTAGTTTTTAGAGCATGTGGTTCTGACGTTACTTAGTGTTTGGGACTTTAGAAGTTTATCGTGGGATAATAGAGATGGTAGTTTTATCCCAGCTCCAATTCAGTGAGAGAAAACCTCTGGTTTCATCCAGTTATTTACAAAAGAAGTATTAGTTTTCTAAAGAATAAGTGGATGTTTCGTAAATCCACTTAACCACTTTTCAGTATTCTATATCCTCATGTTCATATATATGTTGTTATTGCTGTTTTGAGTACTTCTATTCCAATAATGACTTGCATTTTAACTAAAACTTCCAAAAAGCAGTGTAGGTATAAGAAAACCACGGCTAATATCATGTGAGTTATTTTGCCTACACATATGTACTATTTGTTTTGAAACATTTTGAATTATGTCAGTACTACTAATGACCAAAGATAAAAGGAGATATTGAAGATCTGGAATGGGAACAGTTTATTTTAGACTACTGGGCAAATTATGTTTTGTTCAGTCACGTTTTTAGTGCTATTTTTTCTCCCCTCACATTGAGGCCTGAGCACATTAGGCTTTATGAAAAGGCAAAAAGAGGGGCGCCTAGGTGGCTCAGATGGTTAAGCGTCTGCCTTCAGCTCAGGTCCTAAACCCAAGGTCCTGGGATCCAGCCCCACAGCGGGCTCCCAGCTCAGCAGGAAGTCTGCTTCTCCCTCTGCCTCTGCCACTCTCCCCTGCTTATGCTCTCTCATTCTCTGTCTCTCTCTCAAATGAATAAATAAAATCTTTAAAAAAAAAAAAAAAAGAAAAGGCAAAAAGAATTAATGAGGGTTGGGTTTCAATTAAGAATAATTTGGGGGCTCCTGGGTGGCTCAGATGGTTAAGCATCTGCCTTCTGCTCAGGTCATGATCCCAGGGTCCTGGGATCGAGCCCCACATCAGGCTCCTGGCTCAGCGGGGAGCCTGCTTCTCCCTTTCCCTCTGCCTCTCCCCCTGCTTATGCTCCCTCTATCTCTGTGTCTCAAATGAATAAATAAAAAATCTTAAAAAAAAAAAAAGAATAATCTGCCTCATGGATTTCCAAATTCTTAATAATGAAGAAAATAAATTGAACATGCAACAGTACCTTGCTTTATGAGTTCCTAAAAAGTTGATTGGAAATCATTTTATATATGAAAATACCAGAAGTCATTATAGTTTTGAGAACTTCTGATAAATTATTTGGTAAGACAACTTTTTCAGCTTATTTATTTTGCAAATCCTAATAACTCTTGTATCTTAGGGGTTGTTTAATATAGGCACAACTTAATTATCGACTGAGGATTCAGGGAACAAAATCTTCCTGGGATCTGTCAAATAGTTCTCTAGTTGAAACAATTAGGTTTTGGTGAAGCATGCTAGTTACTTTTAACTTCCTGATTGGTATAACCCACCTTTAATATAAAGTGTGACTTTTTTTTTTTTTTTATCATGTTTTCACTTCATCAGATATTTGAACCAAAATTCCAAAAAAGTAATCATTGTAAATATGGGTGCTCTCCAACATGGGAAAAAAATACCCATCTTCTTGAGTTGGATAAGTAATGGATAATTTTAGTGTTATATGAATGAAATGTGTTGTCCTACAGGATTTAGTTCCTTGTAATCTATTTTTTAAGTAAACTTTATTTTTTAGACCAGTTTTAGATTCACACGCACAATTGTGACGATAGTACAAAGAACTATTTGTCCTTGCATCCAATTTCCCCTATTATTAACATTTTACAATGGTCTGGTACATTTGTTACAGTTAATTAACCAATATTGATATGTTGTTGTTATTATTATTATTATTGTTTGATGGTACCTAATTCATTTTTAAGATTGCTAAATTACTCAAAGTAGCTTCTTTAAGTTACAGTGCTCCATAGCTTAACTGATGTATTTTCCTATATATTGCTGTCAGCTATCCATTTTAAACTGCCTTTTTCTTTTTCCAGTAGGAAATCCATGAAGTCTAGAAGTAGAAGTCCCGCATATTCAAGACACTCATCTTCTCATAGTAAAAAGAAGAGATCCGGGTCACGCAGTCGACATTCCAGCATCTCACCTGTCAGGCTTCCATTGAACTCCAGCTTGGGAGCTGAACTCAGTAGGAAAAAGAAGGAAAGAGCAGCTGCTGCTGCTGCAGCAAAAATGGATGGAAAGGAATCCAAGGGTTCACCTATATTTTTGCCTAGGAAAGAGAACAGTTTAGTAGAGGCTAAGGATTCAGGCTTGGAGTCTAAAAAGTTAACCAGAGGTGTAAAATTGGAAAAATCTGCCCCAGATACTGAACTGGTGAATGTACCACATCTAAATACAGAAGTCAAAAATTCTTTAGATACAGGGAAAGTAAAGTTGGATGAGAACTCTGAGAAGCATCCTATTAAAGATTTGAAAGCACAGGGATCAAGAGACTCTAAACCCATAGCATTGAAAGAGGAGATTGTTACTCCAAAAGAGGCAGAGACATCAGAAAAGGAGACCCCTCCACCTGTCCCCACAGTTACTTCTCCTCCACCTCCTTTACCAACTACTACCCCTCCACCTCAGACACCCCCTTTGCCACCTTTGCCTCCACTACCAGCTGTTCCACAGCAACCTCCTCTGCCTCCTCCCCAACCAGCATTTAGTCAGGTTCTTGCTTCTAGTACTTCAACTTTGCCCCCTTCTACTCACCCAAGGACATCTACTTTGTCCTCTCAGGCAAATTCTCAGCCCCTTGCACAGGTTTCTGTGAAGACTCAAGTATCTGTAACAGCTGCTATTCCACACCTAAAAACTTCAACGTTGCCTCCTCTGCCCCTCCCACCCTTACTACCAGGAGACGATGACATGGATAGGTAAGTCCTGTAGTTAACTGGAAAACTTTACCCTCTTGATGTACATGTAATGCATTTTCTCTTCTCATACTGTCAAAACTGCTCTAATACATGGCTGTTTAAAATGCTTTTATGAGTCGGAAATGCTTTTGGTATTTGGTTTTCAGTGGACAAGTTCTGATTTATAACATTATTACTTAGGAGGAGAAAATTACAAATTGAGGCCTAGTAACCCTTTTTGTTCATAAGTTTATTTGATAAAGCTAACTTTTGGTTCAAGTTTTTAAAAATCAATGGTGCTTTTCTCCCTAAAGTTTTATGTTGAAAAATTCTTTTTTTTCTTTTTCTTTTTAGACTTTTTCTTTTTTTAAGATTTTATTTATTTGGGAGAGAGAAAGCACAAATAGCGGAGGGGCAGAGCGAGAGGGAAAAGCAGACTCTCTGCTGAGCAGGGAGTTCACTGTGGGCCTGAATCCCAGGACCCTAGGATCATGGTCTGAGCCAAAGGCAGCCGCTTAACTGACCAAGCCAGCCAGGCACCCCAAGATTTTTTTTATTTTTAAGTAATCCCTACACCCAGTGTGCGGCTCAAACCCATGACGCTGAGATCAAGAGTTGTATGCTCCGCTAACTGAGTCAGCCAGGCACCCCATGTTGAAAATTTTAATAGCCATAGAAAAAAATGAAAGAATAATATAATTAACTTCTTTATACTCTTCACCAAGATTTACCAGTTAACTTTTTGCCACATTTGCTTTTATTTTATATATCATGACACTTGACTTCTGAATACTTTATTTTTTTTTTTTAAGGATTTTATTTATTTGGCAGAGAGAGAGACAGCGAGAGCAGGAACACAAGCAGCGGGAGAGGGAGAGGGAGAAGCAGGCTTCCTGGCTAGCAGGGAGCCCGATGTGGGGCTCGATCCCAGGACCCTGGGATCATGACCTGAGCTGAAGGCAGATGCTTAACGACTGAGCCACCCAGGCACCCCACTTCTGAATACTTTAGCATGTCTCTTCTAACACTAAGAACATTTTCCTAAAGAATCACAATACCTTAATCACCCAAAAAACTTCTTACTGATTTTTTTTTTTTTTAAAGATTTTATTTATTTGAGAGAGAGAGCACATGAGAGGGAGGAGGGTCAGAGGGAGAAGCAGACTGCCTGCCGAGCAGGGAGCCCGATGCAGGACTTGATCCAGGGACTCCAGGATCATGACCTGAGCTGAAGGCAGTCACTTAACCAATTGAGCCATGCAGGCGCCCCTTACTGATTTAATAATATAATATCAATAATAACAATATCAAATATCCTTAGTGGGCCCCCAAAATGTCTTTTATAGCTGGGGTTTTTTTTTCTCCTAATCCAGGAAAAGAATAAACTAGGTTTATCTTGAAAGACACTGCTTTTAAAAAAAAAAAAAGTTACCCTATAAGAAGCAGAAGAACAGCATGTAGAATCTTTACTAATTAGAATATAAATTCACAATGGGATGATGGGAAGAACTTTAATTTTGATGCGTCCTCTTAATATTGAGAAGTGAAATGATTATGAAACATGAATCTGATTTTATGGAAGGCATTAGGAAATACATTCTATATCTTGGCAGGACTAGCTAGGCAAAATACCATCAAACAAATTGATTTAGTGGTGATATAGGCCATGGTAGTCTGTGTTACTGGTTTTTTCCAAGGAGATTCTACCCTCTTGTTCTCTAGGATATGAGTTTAATTTATTGCAATAAACTTTCATTGTAAGCATAAAAGTAAGTACTACTGATCTTACATCCCAGACCAATTCCCAAGCCTTCATTATTTTCCAAGTGACATCAGTAATTTGAATGATGATACATTTCAGCTCTTTACATTTATATTTTTCCAGACTATGCTCTGTGCCTTTTAAGAAGGTACAAATGCAATTAAAAAATTTTCTTAAAGAATAAGTCCATTACTATTCATAGTAGTAAATCTTATTTTAAAGAAAAATTCCACTGCTCTTTCTAATATCAGTAATTATTTGTCAATTCTGTCATATCCTGAGAATTGCAAAGGAGAAGGATAAAACCTGAAGTTTATGTAAAAAAATCTGTTTAGGTACACAGTATACTTCTCATAGATACAAGCTACGTGTTTCTGTGGTTTTTGTTGGAAAAGGAAATATCAATTGAGCATTATCCAATGGAACTCTCGGCCATGATCTATCTACAGGAACCTTGTTTAAATATTAGTTTACATAGTGGCTAGAACGATGTCAGTGTGGCTGAGAATCTTCATTTTGAAATGTTTACTTGGCTAACCAAATAATTATTGAACTGACCTACCATGTGTCAATGCAGAGTGCAGATTTCCAGAGGTGGAATAATTTTGATAGGCACATAGGGATTTCTCTTTTAGATTGGGATGAAAGGTAAAGTAAGACCATTCAGTGCTTATTTGAGTATGTGTGGCTGTCTTTAAGAATGTGTATGAGAAAATGAAGTGAACAGAAGTATTTTTTTATTTATCAGTTCTGACTGTGAAAGTATAACTGTTTCATAGTCCAATGGAATTTATTTTAATAGTGTGATAATTATGTAAAAACCCATACACAAAACAAAACATCTGTTTTCTATGGATACATATATCCATATATATCCATATGAATTCACACCAAAAAATCCAAAAAGATATATATTTTTTATAGGTTTTTTTAAAGATTTTATTTATTTATTTGAGAGAGCGAGAAAGAGAGAGAGAGAGCGCACATGAGAGGGGGAGGGTCAGAGGGAGAAGCAGACTCCTGCTGAGCAGGGAGCCCGATGCGGGACTCGATCCAGGACTCCAGGATCATGACCTGAGCCGAAGGCAGTCACTTAACCAACTGAGCCACCCAGGCACCCCGAAAAAGATATATATTAAGCTGATAATAATGGTTATCTCTGTGGATGGGACTTAGGATGAGGATCAAAGGTAAAGGACCTTATCTGCAAAATTTTGGAATGCTTCACAAATCTGCTTGTCATCCTCGCACAGGAGCCATGCTAATCATCTCTGTCTTGTTCCGATTTTAGTATATGTGCTGCTGAAGCGAGCACCAATGTAATTATTTTTAAATGTATGATTATTATTAGTTTTTCACATAAATATAAACAAATTATTAAAGGCAGAAAAATGGAAATGAAGATATCTTCCACAATTTTAGTTTCTCACTATTTTTTTTTTAAGATTTTATTTATTTATTTGACAGAGAGACACAGCGAGAGAGGGAACACAAGCAGAGGGAGTGGGAGAGGGAGAAGCAGGCTTCCTGCAGAGCAGGGAGCCCGACGCGGGGCTCGATCCCTGGATCCTGGGATCATGACCTGAGCTGAAGGCAGACACTTAATGACTGAGCCAGCCAGGCACCCCATTTCACTATGTATTTTAAATTCAAGATGGTTTTTGTTTTCGTCTTTAATTTTTTTTTTTTTTTGGTGCCACGCTATCCATGTATCATACCAGCTGCACCTGTTTTTCACATGAAAAATAATTTTTATGTAAGAAAACTTTTCAGGAAGAAATCTGAAAGTTGCATACGGAATTCATTTATATTCTTGATCTTCTCATGTGAGATTGCAGCAGCTTAATTGTTGAGAATGTGATTTATACATCTTTCTGTTGCCTACAGTGCTTTAAACAGAACACAGAATGTGATCAGTAAATATTGCTTATTTGAATGAGTAAGACTAGTGAAGGAGACAGGATCAGGGCTTGTGTGAAATGACACTGGGAATGTAGTTAATTCTGTTGGCACATGGATGATGTAAAGCTTGTATCAGATGATTTGTCTTCTTTTAAAGTCCCTTTGGGAATAGAATGAAACTTCTTTCAAAGGTATATATAGGGCCAGGAGTGTATTAATCCAGGTATCAAATGCAGGAGTGAATTTAACTAATGGTATTGCAAAAGCCTAATTCGTGGTCTGCAGTTCTGTTTCAAGAAATGAAGGCTGCTAAACTATCCATTCTTCATGATTCTTAGTACATTCTTCATGAACATAGCTATTCATGGGGATCACCTGCTTTTTTTTTTTAAGATGTTATTTATTTATTTGAGAGAGCAAGAGTGGGAGGAGAGGCAGAGGTAGAGGGACAAGCGGACTCCCCACTGAGCAAGGCTCCACCCCAGGACCCCTGAGATTATGACCTGAGCCAAAGTCAGACGCTTAACCCACTGAGCCACCCAGATGCCCTGGGGATCACCTGCTCTTAAGGAGAACATCTGTATGGGGCGCCTGGGTGGCTCAGTCATTAGGCGTCTGCCTTCGGCTCGGGTTGTGGTCCTGGGGTCCTGGGATCGAGCCCCACATCGGGCTCCCGCAGGGCTCCCGGGCTCTGCAGGAATCCTGCTTCTCCCTCCCCCACTCCCCCGTTAGTGTTCCCTCTCTCGCTGTGTCTCTCTCTGTCAAATAAATACAATTTAAAAAAGAAGATCATCTGTATACTCTTTTTTAAAATTTCAGTTAACCGGGGTGCCTGGCTGGCTCAGTCAGTAAAGATGCAACTCTCAACTCTCAATTTCAGGGTCGTGAGTTCAAGCCCCACGTTGGACATGGAGCCTACTTCAGATAAATAAAATTTCAGTTAACCACATAGGGTTTTTAAAATCTTTGTTTCCAGGGCACATGGCTGGCTCAGTTGGTAGAGCATGCAACTCTTGATCTCAGGGTTGTGAGTTCAAGCCCCACTATGGGTGTAGAGCTTACTTAATAATAATAATAAAATAGGGGTGCCTGGGAGGCTCAGTCATTAAGCGTCTGCCTTCAGCTCAGGTCATGATCCCGGGGTCCTGAGATCGAGCCCCACATCGGACTCCCTGCTCCACCAGAGGCCTGCTTCTCTCTCTCCCACTGCCCCTGCTTGTGCTCCCTCTCTCGCTGTCTCTCTCTGTCAAATAGATAAAATCTTTCAAAAAAAATAAATAATAGGGGCACCTGGGTGGCTCAGTTGTTAAGCGTCTGCCTTCGGCTCAGGTCATGATCCCAGGGTCCTGGGATCGAGCCCCACATCGGGCTCCCTGCTCCGCGGGAGGCCTGCTTCTCCCTCTCCCACTCCCCCTACTTGTGTTCCCGCTCTCGCTGTGTCTCTCTCTGTCGAATAAATAAAATCTTTAAAAAAATAATAATAATAATAAAATCTTCATTTCCAATCAGTTTTTTTGGTGACCTGCTTCATTTGGATTTTATCAGACTTAAGTAGAGTCTGTATTATTTTTAAAGGCTTTATCTTTAAAGTACTGAGCTCTTACAGAAAAGAAAGGATCTTTGTGAGCATTCAAATTTGATTTAGAATTTTGCTAATGGCATGCTTAGTTCTCATTTCTAATGTATTCAGCTCAAATTTTTATTAGAAGTTTGTAAAAGTAAATCACTTTTTAAACAACCTGCTTTAAAAAGGGGAAAGGGATAAATGATCATATTTAAAGTAGTTTATGCTATTAAATTGTGAAAAATATTAGGAAATCTTTTTAAATAATTGATATGTAAATTTATATTCTTTATTAACAGTAAAGACTTCTTATCAGTGGTATTGATACTATATAGATTAAATCCCATCATCATAAATTCCAAGAGACTATATAGATTTTAAAATTTGAGCAGTCATGGAGCTTGGCAACTTTTTTTGTAAGAAAATTATTATACATGAGCATTTATGCAACTACTCACCATATGTGAACCCAACTACAGGCATAAATGGGGAACCAGGAAATACTGATATTGGCAAGATCAGCACTTCCTGGTACTGAATCTTCATAACAATGACTTAGATGTTCAATATCTGCTCTCCAGTGTTAGACCCTCTGTACCATATGTCCTCTGCACTGTATAGAGGAATAGATTAGTTACCGAGTGCTGTATACTGAAGGCTAAAGACCATAATGTTAAGCGTTGCAATTTTATGAGTCATCATTATTCCATGATTTTTGGTACATTGGAATTTGTTGAAATAGGATTTGACCTGTATTCAACTTGTATGCCCTGAACTGGTAGTACATAGCAAACATTCATGCTTTATGAAATAAACATGCTAAACATGTAATTTTTCAGAAGCAATGTACATTTTCATAGTAGCGAACTGAACATGAACCTGTAAAGCCAACCGTGGAGAAAACAAGACCTAAATATAAAACATAGACTGAACTTATATGAAGTGATGGTGAGAAAATTCAGATACTTCTAGTGAAGCATAACCAAGAAGTAATCTATTTCTGAATCATGAAGAATTAAAATTTATAAAGAGTATTCTGACATTAGTAGTTGAAAAATTGGGAATTTTCATTCCCTGAATGTCTTAAAAATTGGGGAAATTTATTTATTTTTTTAAAGATTTTATCTATTGGGGCGCCTGGGTGGCTTAGTCGTTAAGCGTCTGTCTTCGGCTCAGGTCATGGTCCCAGGGTCCTGGGATCTAGCCCCGCATCGGGCTCCCTGCTCCGTGGGAGGCCTGCTTCTCCCTCTCTCACTCCCCCTGCTTGTGTTCCCTCTCTCACTGTGTCTCTCTCTGTGAAATAAATAAAATCTTTAAAAAAAAAAAAAAAAGATTTTATTTATTTATTTGACAGAGAGACAGCCCCCGATGCGGGGCTCGATCCCAGGAGTCTGGGATCATGACCTGAGCCGAAGGCAGATGCTTAACGACTGAGCCACCCAGGCGCCCAAAAATTGGGGAAATTTAAAATCTGTATTGTGTCCTGCCTGAAGAGTTTTCTGGTAAAGGGCTTTGTTCCCAGGGTAGAAAAATCTTAGTTCTAATTATAATAATGTTGTGTATTTATCTCTATCAGTTATTGAACAGAAAGTTTCAGATGATCATTTTGCCTTTCCTAGTTCTGGTTGACCATGACCATCCTAGTTCTGGTTGATATACACAAACTAATCTAGATTCTTTTCTGCCTGATTTACAAGAGATTAAAATGATGAAAATTGGTAGAAAGTTATACTTTTGTGATTGTGTTTTTATATGCAATCTTTAAAAAGATAGATTGCAAAGGATAGATCTTTATGGTTTTATGGAAATATTCGTGAAAGAATACATGTTTTTGTAACCACTTATTTAAAAAAGTGGAGGAAGCTCCTTCTGTGGTTAGGAGGATTCTCAGCTTGTTTTCAGGCTTCTGATACTGTGATAGAATAGAAAAGACTTATTATCTAGCATGGTTTTATTTGTAGGCATGAATTAGTATGTTCTCTTTTTTGAGGACATGCATAGCACAAAATCTTTTCTTATAAATAAATTGAGATGGTTAAAAAATTGGAACTGTACACTGACTTTCCTAATCTATTCCAGAAAAGACATCCTTTCTCCCTGCCCCCTCTTCCCCCCACCATTTTGTTGATTATCATGAGAGGCCTGCTACCAGTTGCTTTAATGATTCTGAAATAGTTTACTGGACTCTCTTCTTAGATTTTTAGTTTGAAAATTATTTATCCATTTGGCCTTTTGCTTCCAAACCAATAGAATAGCTCAGTATATTCACTAATTTTGATGTCCAATTTAACTATTTTTTTTTTTTTTTTACAAAACTGAAATACTATTTTGTTTTCCAAGTTCTGTCTACATTTTCTATAACATAGTAGCATTACATTGTTGAACTTTCATTCCTTATGCTGGTCAAAATATATAGAATAGATTTGGTGACTCCATGAGTTGCAGTGGTACTTTGGGAATTTAAGGTGATTACTTCCTGTATTTTATTTCATCTCAGTAAAATTACAGTAGAATCTTAGGAAAAACGTTAAAAAAGTTTGTTATAGGATCTACAAGTAATATCACAAATTTTTTGTTTTATATACTATGGATTTCTTTTTGTGAAATCCCAAGTATCTTTGACTGTGATAAACTTCAGTTCCTTATATTATAGGGTTTTATCTCTTAAAAGAAAAATCTTTATAATCTTTTGATAGCCAGACATTAATAAGCTTTGAAAAGTTTTATTTTCATATTTTTTTAAGTAATTATGATCTTTTTCTTCTCTTCCTCTATTATTTAGTCCAAAAGAAACTCCACCTTCAAAACCTGTAAAGAAAGAGAAGGAACAAAGGCCACGTCACTTACTCACGGACCTCCCTCTCCCTCCAGAACTTCCTGGTGGGGATCCATCTCCCCCAGACTCTCCAGAACCAAAGGCAGTTACACCACCTCAGCAACCATATAAAAAGAGACCAAAGTGAGTTTTTAGAGGGATATTTTATTTTATTTTATTTAAGAGAGAATGAGCGGGGGGAGGGGGGCAGAGGGGGAAGGAGAGAGAGAAGAGAACCTCCAACAGACTCTGCACTGAGTGTGGGGCCCGACCCGGGGCTCCATCCTACGACTCCTGAGATCATGACCTGAGCTAAACCAAGTCTGACCCTTAACCGACTGAGCCATCCAGGTGCCCTTGGAGGGACAGCTTCCTTCCTTACTTTTGGGCCTAAATCTCACACTTTCTTCCACAACCTACACTGGTAGGATTATATAAAATCGGGCCTAATGTGTATCTTTTATATTAATGGATAAAGGCCTTTCTGGGAGACCTGTTCATCTGCACCCTCAGATACCTACTGTTTTTAGAAAAGCAATGATTTCCCAAATTCAGATATACCATGAACATTGATCCCATTGTATCTTTTGAGTTTGATACTTAGAATATTAAAAAAGAAAAAAAGCTCTTTTATTCAGGGTGTATCAACCATGTACACATAAATGAAAAATTAATAGACGTGGGATGTTTTTTCTTAAACCACATAAATTGCCATGTGATAAATGTAGTAGAATCTGGGTTTGATCTACCGTTAGCAGTAGATTGTTAGCGTTTCTCTTTTTTTTTAAACTAGGCTCCACGCCCACCGTGGGGCTTAAACTCACGACCCTGAGATTAAGAGTTGCGTCCTCTACCAACTGGGCCAGCCAGGCACCCGAACATTCCTCTCTTAATAAGAAAAATAGTTACCATTTATTGAGTACATCGTATTGCCAATGTTTTATATTTTAATAGTAGCCCTATGATGTAGGGATTCTTTTCCGATTCAGTAGGTGAGGAAGCCAGTACTAAAGAGAGATTAGAAAGTAAGCAGCAGGGCGCCTGGGTGGCTCAGTTATTAAGCGTCTGCCTACGGCTTGGGTCATGATCCCAGTGTCCTGGGATCGAGCCCCACATCGGGCTCCCTGCTCTGCGGGAAGCTTGCTTCTCCCTCTCCCACTCCCCCTGCTTGTGTTCCCTCTCTCTCTGTCAGATAAATAAATAAAAACCTTAAAAAACAAAAAAAAGAAAGTAAGCAGCAAATCTATTATTTTATTTATTTATTTATTTATTTATTTTTTTTAGCAAATCTATTATTTGATCTTAGCCTTCCTGAAGCAAAAAATCTATCTTAGCCACTGTGAGAGGCCATTTATTTCATATCATTTGATTCCTGCCTTTTTAATAAAGAAATTCATAGAAGATTCATGGGCCAGAGAATCATCATAAAAGAATTCTGTTTTCTTCTTTGAATAGGCTTAAGTTTTTAAAATAACTTTTTTTGGTTTGTTTTGCGGGGGCTCTTTTGTTTTGCCTTTTTTAGAATTTGTTGTCCTCGTTATGGAGAAAGAAGACAAACAGAAAGTGACTGGGGAAAACGCTGTGTAGACAAGTTTGACATTATTGGGATTATTGGAGAGGGAACCTATGGCCAAGTATATAAAGCCAAGGACAAAGACACAGGTAAATATTGCCACAAAATTCTAGATGTCAGAAGTTTAAAAATTTAGCAGTACTAATGCTAAAGTAGACTTAGCAAAGTGAATTTCGAGTTTTAATTTGGTTTCCAAAAGTTACTGAAATACTAAAATTTTCCAAAAGAATAGTATAATTATCACTGTTTAAAAATCTTCCACTTTATCTGTTGTCCATTGTAAATATTTTATAATAAGCTTGCTGGGAATTTAAGAGAGAGTAAAAATAAAATTTATAAGTTGCTCTTTGTTTGGTAAGGTGTAGTCCTTAAAGATAAAATGAAGTAGTTGGATTATTGGCATATTTTAATAATTCAAAATTTTTAGGCCTAACTGAATACTGAATTAAGAAATGCAAGTCTTAAAAAGAAATCAAAGGCAAGAAAGGGAACATGGGTTTGGTTTGGTTTTTTAAAGTATAAAAGTATCTGGCATATAGCATTAAAGTAAGCTAGATCTGTCTTTCAGAGCAGCTCTGGGCATATATTGGCTGGTTCATGATGGTGGCCAAAATACGCTAATTGATAATGTAACAGTTTGAATTTATTGTAACAGGAGAGCTAGTGGCCCTGAAAAAGGTGAGACTGGACAATGAGAAGGAGGGCTTCCCAATCACAGCCATTCGTGAGATCAAAATCCTTCGTCAGCTAATCCACCGAAGCGTTGTTAACATGAAGGAAATTGTTACAGATAAACAAGATGCACTGGATTTCAAGAAGGACAAAGGTAATAGCAAGGAATCATGTTTCTACAGGGTAGATTGGTACATCTTATTTTCCTCTTTTAGCTTGTCTGTTTGACCAACTTCTTGAATCCATACCAGAGTTAAGATGTTAGTTTTGGGGATGCCTGGGTGGCTCAGTCGTTAAGCGTCTGCCTTCAGCTCAGGTCATGATCCCGGGGTCCTGGGATCGAGCCCCACATCAGGCTCCCTTCTCCGTGGGGAGTCTGCTTCTGCCTCTCCCACTCCCCCTGCTTGTGTTCCCTCTCGCTGTGTCTCTCTCTGTCAAATAAGTAAATAAAATCTTTAAAAAAAAAAAAAAGATGTTAGTTTTGAAGTTTCTCTCCTTTTTTTTTTTTTTTTACAAATTATAACAACAATAATGGAAATTAAACCCAGATTTATCAGTTACTCTCATTTTTTTTTTTTTTTTTAAAGTAGGCTCCACGCCCAGCATGGAGCCCAACATGGGCCTTGAACTCATGACCCTGAGATCAAGACCTGAGCTGAGATCAGGCGTCAGACACTTAACCAACTGAGTCACCCAGACGCCCACAGTTACTCTCATTTTTACATCGTCCCTTCTGGTTATTGTTTATAATGCATCCATATTTAGTTTAGTTTTGCACTTACACAGTTTAGAATTCAAAGCAGATAGATCTAAAACAATCTTCAGGTCAAATACTGGTTTGTTTTCCTGGGTTTGTAACTTTTGTCTCTTTGGGGGATAAAATTGTTCATTCATACTTATGTTTGAAGTAGTCCAAATATGTCATTCAACCTACTTTTTTTAAAGCAAATCTGAAGATTTCTTTTGTGAAAATATGGCATCTGTGAATATAGTCTGGAATGTTAAAAGAGAATACAATTGAAGTACATAAAATTAGGAAGGTAATGGATAAAGTTAAGCTGGGCTTATTTATAGACCCTTAAAGATATTAGCACTAGGGGAGTAGCACTTCTCAAGTTTAGTAGAAGTAGTTTTTGCTTGTTTTTAATTTTATTAAATGGTAGAAGTAGTTTTAAAGCAAATAAAAAGAGGGCGCCTGGGTGGCTCCGTCATTAAGCATCTGCCTTTGGCTCAGGTCATGATCCTAGGGTCCTGGGATCGAGCCCCGCATCGGTCTCCCTGCTCAACGGAAGCCTGCTTCTCCCTCTCCCACTCCCCCTGCTCCTGTTCCCTCTCTCGCTGTGTCTCTGTCAAATAAATAAAATCTTTAAAAAAAAATAAAATAAAGCAAATAAAAAGAAATTCTGCTTCTGTAACGGTAGTTAGATACATTTATGGAAGTTAGACCAGAATAAAATTAAGAATACTAGATATACTTCTGGGTATTTCTTAACTTCTTCTGATTATAAGAATAGTATAATGTATTGGTAGTTTCTCTAAGGATAAACAAGAAAACAATTTCCTTTAGAGTGGAGCTTACTTTTCCTCTGCCATTCTGTACTACTTATTTTTTTTTTAACTTTTTTTTCTTTTTTTTTTTTAAGATTTTATTTATTTATTTGACACAGAGAGATAGCGAGAGCAGGAACACAAGCAGGGGGAGTGGGAGAGGGAGAAGCAGGTTTTCCGCCAAGCAGGGAGCCCAATGCAGGCCTCAATCCCAGGACCCTGGGATCATGACCTGAGCCAAAGGCAGACGCTTAACAACTGAGCCATCCCGGCGCCCCCATTCTGTACTATTTAAATAGTTTACCATGTACTGTTTAAATTCTTTTTTAAAAAAATCATAAAATAATAAATGGATGAATAAATGGATGTGATGCATACCCATTGTGGCAAAATTGAAAATATGGAAGGGTAAGACAAAGAAAATGGCAACCATTTCTCTCCCACTCCATCCCAGTCTACCGCCATCCATAGAAAACCACTATAGTATTATCATTTTGATGTATTTTTTTCTAAGTGTTGTATGTATGTTATATTTATTTTAGCGTAACTGAGATCAAAGTATATTTAGTGTTTTATAATTTGTCATAAGCAATTTGCTATGTCATTAACATGTTTTAATGACTGGGTAAGGCTTAGATGAATCTAAATTTACTTCAAAAGTCTCTTTTGAGCAATTAGTTACCAGTTTATTTTCTTTATTATTATTTATATATAGATAAATCTTTAAAGATTTATTTTTAGTGAGAGAGTGCATTTGCGCGAGCAGTGGGAGAGACAGAGGGAGAGGCAGAGGGAAAGAATCTCAAGCAGACTCCTTGCTAAGCGTGGATCACAACTCAGGGCTCAATCTCAGGACCCTGAGATCATGACCTGAGCCAAAATCAAGAGTCAGACGCTAAACTGAGTCACCCTGGCGCCCCTATTATTATTATTTTTTAAAGCAAGCTCTACACCCAATGTGGGACATGAACTCATGACACCAAGGTCAAGAGTCATATGTTCTACCGACTGAGCCACCCAAGTGCCCCAATTAGTTACTAGTTTAAAAAATATAATCTGCTTTGAACATTTTTGTTCATAAATCTTTGCATTTTGATTTATTAATATAGTTTCTTAGAAGTAGAATTATTTGGTTAAAGGAATTTTTGTATTTAATGTTAGATTACTTTTAATATAGTAATTATTTATGTCCACCTGTGAGTGCCCATTCCACTTTATCCTCCCTAAGATTGAGTACATCTTTTTAAAAAATTGTCATTTTGATAGGTGAAGTATGATATTATTTTGGATTGCATTCCTTCTGTTACTTCTGAGTTCTTTTCCATGTTTATCAGTTT
Source organism: Halichoerus grypus (assembly GCF_964656455.1). NCBI lineage: Eukaryota > Metazoa > Chordata > Mammalia > Carnivora > Phocidae > Halichoerus > Halichoerus grypus. The sequence goes on from NC_135713.1 coordinate 187,317,858, forward strand.
CACTTATTTTTTCTTCTTTGAGTTGTCCTTTTGTGTCCTGTGTCTACTTACCTTTTGCAGTTTTGGTGTTTTTCTTACTAATTTGAGCTCTTGGCTAAATCTAAGATATTCCTTTAATGCTGTGGTTCTTAATTTTGGGGGGGGCGGTTATGGACCTCTTTAAACATTCTTACGGATCCATACTTTAAAAAAATAAGTTCAAAATGTTGCATATTATGTGTTTAAAATATTGCATACTATTTCAGGGAGTTCAAAGAATCCTTGAAGCCTACCCTCTAGATTAAGAATCCTTGCCCTTATGCTGGTAGGAGACAGAATTTTAAGACTGGATAGATAATTGTCTAATCTAGGTCTAGTACTGCTTATGTTACAATATTTGCCCAAAAAAACAGTATTTGCCTTTGTCATCATACACCCTGCTGAAGTGGAAAGATAGCATGGATTTCAGATCTTTTACAGTTCTCTCAGCATACTTACCCTTTTATCTACTTCTAAATTTAAGGAGTTTAATTGGATGGTTCACCTTTCTTTCAATTCTTAAATACTATGAATTTGACCAATAATTTGTACTATATATACTGTGCTATGCTTGGCATATTATGTGAGTACTATTAAATATAACTGAGGTAAAGACTTACACAGAAGCAGCCATAGACAATAATGGCATAGTAACAAATGGGCATGGTTATAACAAATAAAACTTCGTTTTACAGTGACAAACAGCAGCCTGGATTTGGCCCAAGGCTTGTAATTTGCCAACTAACTCAGATTGTAGAAGACTAGTAATACATCTTGATCAGAGCAGTTGTTTTCCTCAAGAAGTAAATAGTCCGAAGAGCGCTGGGTTAAGAGTCAAAAGATTAATTAAAATAGTAGTTCTGTTATTTATTATTAGAAAGGGCAAGTTATTCAACTACTCTGAGTTTCAGTTTCTTCATCTATAAAATTAAGTGGTTGTTTCAGAGAGTCCACTCCAAAATTACATTAAAATTTGAGGCATTGTCATTTCAGCATCCTTTTCCTCTTGTTTTTAATTTTTTCTTTCATTTTTGTATAGGTGCCTTTTACCTTGTATTTGAGTATATGGACCATGACTTAATGGGACTGCTAGAATCTGGTTTGGTGCACTTTTCTGAGGACCATATCAAGTCATTCATGAAACAGCTAATGGAAGGATTGGATTACTGTCACAAAAAGAATTTCCTGCATCGGGATATTAAGTGTTCTAACATTTTGCTGAACAACAGGTAACATAGTAACCAAATGAGGTTAAGCATTTTCTCCCTTTCTTCTGACCCAATTAGTTTCAGCTAGTTAGTTGGGGTTATAGGTAGACCCAGTGATGCAGTTTCTTGCATTTACATACATATGATAACTGTACTGTAGGAACATCTTATGATGGGGTACTCTGATGAGCAGAGTCTTCAGACTCAGTGTTGGTAAGGAATTAACAGAGGTAGGATTGTAAAGGTTTTTTAATTGCAAACATTTAGGGAATCACATCCTGCAGGAATATTCAGAGTTTTTTTGCCATAGTTAGTAAATGTTATTGTGGTCCTTGGCAAATTAAAACACACATTGAGTTCTCAGTGTAATTTCTCCCTTGTTTAAGTGGGGAGAAACATGCCTGCTCTTATAGCTGCTCTTGAGACTTTTTCTGTTACCAAATTTCAGAGTAAACACAGATGTAGGTGGTGGTTGACCTTTCTGCCAAGCACTTACTCCCCAGGTTTTAATAGTGTAAACAGATAGGAATTTGGTGATGAACAGTGCTAAATCTTCAGAAATTTTTATCTGCTTTCTTCCTTTCTGGCTATTTGTCTAAACTACATTGGTGATATCAGGTGTATTATGCATACTAGTCTTTGGTAAATAGCCCTACCTATCGAATAAAAAGCAGGTCTGATACTATTGAAGTTATACTAGTGTTTGGTTCTTTAGGTAACTGGGCTGTTTATAGCCATCTTTGTCTGATTCACCCATTGTTTTATACATTTCTGTTCAGTTTAACAAATACTATTATCTGGAGAGAGCTATAGAATGATTATGACTTATTTCTCATCTTTGTGGAGTGAGGTAACCAACTATCCTGAGTTGCCCAGGGACTGTTCTGGTTTTATTTATTTTAAGTTTGTTTTTGTTTTTGTTTTTTTAGAGAGCAAGCAAGCAGGGAGGGGGAGGGGCAGAGAGAGAATCTTAAGTAGGCTCCGTGCCCAGCACTGAGCCTGATACAGGGCTCAATCTCACACACTGAAATCATGACTTGAGCTGAAATCAAGAGTCGGGCAGTTAACCGACTAAGCTACCCAGGTGCCCCTAAAGATTTTTTATTTTTAAGTGATCTCTACACCCAGCATGAGGCTTGAACCCAGGACCCCAAGATAAAGAGTAATATGCGCCACCAACTTAGCCAGCCGGGTGCCCCTGTTCTGGTTTTAGCACTGGAAGTCTCGCAGGGGATAGTTGGTCATTAGAAAGCTCAGAGTTTAATAGGGGAGCTAAACAAATAAATCGCTCAATTCAGTAAATATTTATTAAGCACTCCTCCCCCCTGACACACACATGCTTTTTAAGTAATCTCTACACCCATCATGCGGCCTGAACTCACAACCCCAGAATCAAGAGTTCATGCTCTACCCACTGAGCCAGCCAAGTGCCCCTAAGCCTCACCCATTCCCGCCTTTTTTTTTTTTTCTTGAATCTGGGAGCATCTGGGAAGATGCAGTTTTGATGAATGGATAGGAATTTATCAGAAAGACTGACAACAGAGGGTTAAATTTCTAAGCAAAAGAAATTACATGGGCAAAATCACATAAATATGAAAATTAACATGTAATATCTGGGAAAATGTATACAGGGGTCAGTATTACTAGGGCAAGAAGAGTGAAGCATATAATGATATGAAGCTGGATAGTTACAAGGAGCCAATTTAAGGATCTTATATATCTTGCTAAGGAGCTTATACTGTCTATAGGTGAAAGCCATTGAGCGGTGCTGGTTTGGTTAATTTTTTGTTTTCAAATTATACAATTAGGGGCACCTGGATGATTCAGTCAGTTGGACATCAGACTCTTGATTTCAGCTCAGGTCATGATCTCAGGGTCCTGAGATCGAGCCCTGCATCTGGCTCTGTGCTCAGTGTGGAGTTGGCTTCGGATTCTCTCCCTCTGCCCCTCTCCCTGCTTGCTTGCTCTCTCTCAAAAAAATAAATATACAGTTAATTTGGTTAATTTTTGTTTTTAAATTATACAGCTAATGCATTATTTTAAATTATTTTGTATGATGTATATAATTATTATATTTCATACTTAAATACTTTTGTGAGACAAAACATGATGTTAAAAGATTATTCCTGTCACCATCTCTGTTACCCACAATTTTCATTAAAGCTGGGCTTGGTTAATCTACATCCATAGTAGTAATGCTTCAAGAACTTAATGATGGCTGTCACCTTGCAACTTTCTGGTCTATAGCATATACTTTTTTTGGTTCCTTTTGCTTCTCCAGGGGGCATGTCTCAGGTCAGGGAATAAACTGCAGTCCTGCTTGGTGACCTTTCTAGTGGGTCCAGGCCCCTCCATGTCCCTCACTTCCCATATTCAGGAAGCTGATGAGGTTCTAGACTAAACTGAACTTCCTCTTCAGGTTGCTAAGCAGGATGCAGGAGTCTTATGATCTAACCTGATCCATCCAGCCTCTGCTTTTGCCCATTTGGCTCTGTTTACACAGAGGATTCTGGGTGAGATGGCCTGGAGAAAATGGTAAGGAGCCCTCAGCTGGACAAGGAAGTGAAAGCAGTTGATGGGAGAGGGAGGAGAGCAGAGCTGGGCTCCCCGATGTTCATTTTATCTTCATTACACAAGTATAAATGAAACTAAGTCATTTTAGATGGTGGAGAGACACAATTAGTTTTCTCTTTTAGAAAAATCAATAAATGGTCATTCTAATAGGGTATAGACTAGAGGCAGGGAGACCTATTAAGAATACCATAAGAGGGGCGCCTGGGTGGCTCAGTCGTTAAGCGTCTGCTTTCGGCTCAGGGGTCCTGGGATTGAGCCCCACGTCGGGCTCCCTGCTCCTCAGGAAGCCCGCTTCTCCCTCTCCCACTCCCCCTGCCTGTGTTCCCTCTCTCGCTGTGTTTCTCTCTGTCAAATAAGTAAATAAATAAATAAAATCTTTAATTAAAAAAAAAAAAGAATACCATAAGAAATTGTCAGTGTTTAAACTAACCAAGGCATTGCTAGTAGAGATGGACAGGATCACCTCTGTGGATCAATAGACTTTGGTGAGTAAATGAATGGTAGAGAATGAATGAAAGGACTTTTAAGATAACTCACAGATTTCTGACTTAAGAAACTAACTAGATGGGTGGCATAATGGTCAATATAGGTAATATAGAAGGAAAAGCAGGATAGGTGAGTGGAGAGTAAATCCCTTTTGGATATGGATGTTGCATATCCAGGGTAGTGATATCTAATACTCATATGGTCACATTGAAGTTCCAAACTAGCAGTATAGTTTAGGAGTTACCAAGCAGAGAAAAGGTGTCAGAAAATGGAACCCAAGGGAATGGTCAGAAAGATACAGAGAAAATAAGGAAATGATCATGAATGTAAAATAGACAGGTTTAGGGGCACCTGGGTGGCTCAGTTGGTTGAGCGTCTGACTCTTGGTTTTGGCTCAGGTCATGATCTCAGGGTCCTGAGATTGAGCCTGGTGTCTGGCTCCACACTCAGTGCAGAGTCTGGGTGAGATTCTCTCCCTTTCCGCCCCTTCCCCTGCTCACACTCTCTCTCTCTAAAATAAATAAAGAAATCTTTAAAAAAAAAAAAAAAGCAGGTTTAAGAAGGGGATGGTCATATATGTCAGGTGATGCAGACAGATGATAAGACTTGAGAAGGAATCTGAAAATTAAAAGGTCAGCATTGACAATGTGTGGCAAGTTGGTGGGTAGCACAGTTAATGGGAAGGTGATGGTAGGTGTGTCTTTAATTTTTATTTTTAAGGTTGCAGAGGTTTGAGCATATTTAAATAGTAAGGGAAAAGAAAATAGGGAGAAGTTAAGATTCAAGAAAGAACCAAAATAATTTAAAGGACCAGAGTTCTAGAGGAGATGGAATCAAGGCCACAGGTGGTAATGGCCACAATTATAGGTATTGATTATCCTTGAACAAGAGAGATTGACACACTTTTTCTGTAATTGAAAGAAGAAAGGAAGGCTATATATATATATATATATATAATATATATTTTAAAGAATTTATTTATTTGAGAGAGAGCACAGAGGGAGAGTGAGAGGGAGAAGCTGACTCCCCGCTGAGCAGAGAGCCTGACGCAGGGCTCAATCCCAGGACCCCGAAATCACCACCTAAGCCGAAGGCATACACTTAACCAACTGAGCCACCCAGGCGCTCTGAAAGGAAGGTTATAGATGCAGTTAAGATTATATAGGTAAAAGATAGGATGTTAAGTAGCTCCCATCTGATGATTTCTGTTTGTTTTTTTTCCTTTTTTAAAATTTTTTAAAGATTTTATTTATTTATTTGAGAGTGAGACAAAGATAGCAAGAGACAGTATGAAAGCGGAGGAGAGGGAGAAGCAGGCTCCCTGCTTAGCAGGGAGCCAGATGCGGAGCCGAATCCTAGGACCCTGGGATCATGATGTGAGCCAAAGGCAGATGCTTTACTGACTGAGCCATCCAGGTGCCCTATGATTTCTCTTTCCAATGAAGAAGGTCATTTACTGAGAGATGAGAGGGTAGATTAGGAAATATGCTAGATACTTCGTGATGTTTAGATCTAGCCTAATTTTCCATAACTATGTATCTCTTGCCATTTTAACTTTCAGTCCTCTGTGCCTTCAGTCTTGGATCGTCTCAGGTTCTAAGAGTGAAGATGCTGAGAAATTTGAGGAACTCTTTATGTCTCATTATAGGGCTCAAGTTCGCTAGTCCTTTTCTTTTTGCTTTTCTTAGAATTTGCTTGTAAATTGAAATAAAAATGACATGATGTTGGGGCAAGTGGATAAGGTGCCCAATAATCTTTACTAGGAATGATAAGGGTTGGTTTAATGTAAAACTGTATTGCCAGTAGTTACTTTGTTTTATTTATTTATTTATTAAAGATTTTATTTATTTGAGAGAGAGAAAGAACATGAGTGGAGGGGAGGGGCAGAGGGAGAGAGGGAGAAGCAGACTCCCCGCTGAGCAGGAGCCCAATGCGGGGCTCAGTCCCAGGACCCTGGGATCATGACCTGAGCCGAAGGCAGAAGATTAACCAACTGAGCCACCAGCTGCCCCAAGTTACTTTGTTTTAATATTTTGTCCCATTGCTCATACTTTGAGGAGCATCTCCTAGTATAGCCTCTTTTTTTTCTACTGTCTCACTTTTCTGTCTGATCTCCACTATCAGGTACCTGAGATATCCCCAGTACCTTAAAAAAAGAGTGAGCTGGCTTTTCATTACCCAAGAAGTAATACAAGTGATAAATGTGAAGAATTTAGATAAATATGATTAATCCAAAATAGTTAATAGTTTAAAAAGTTTTCTGACATTTTGTGTTATAGTTTATTAAAGTATTACTTGACATCACTGTCAAGGACAGAATGCTTAGCAGAGTGAAACATGGGTGTGATCCCTTTAAGGGCATGGTGCTCAAAAGTGTGGTTCTCAGGGGTGCCTGGGTGGCTCAGTCAGTTAAGTGTCTGCATTCAGCTTGGGTCATGATCCCAGAGTCCTGGGATCAGGCCCCGCATCCGGCTCCCTGCTTGGCAGGGAGTCTGCTTCTCCCTGTCCCGCTGCCTGCTGTTCCCCCTGCTTGTGCGCGTGTATGCGTGCTCTGTCTCTCTCTCTCTCTCTGTCAAATGAATAGAATCTTTAAAAAAAAAAAAAAAAAAAGTGTGGTTCTTGGACCAACAAAATTGGCATCATCTATGGGCTTGTTAGAAATGCAAGTTCAGGGGGCGCCTGGGTGGCTCAGTCGTTAAGCGTCTGCCTTCGGCTCAGGTCATGATCCCAGGGTCCTGGGATCAAGCCCCGCATTGGGCTCCCTGCTCAGCGGGAAGCCTGCTTCTCCCTCTCCCTCTCCTGCTGCTTGTGTTCCCTCTCTCGCTGTGTCTCTTTCTGTCAAATAAATAAATAAAATCTTAAAAAAAAAAAAAAGAAATGCAAGTTCAGGGGCACCTGAATGGCTCTCTTTTTTTAAATAGATTTCCCTTTTTTTTTTTAAGATTTTTATTTATTTTTTTGAGAGGGAGAGAGAGAGAGCACAAGTGGGGGGAGCAGCAGAGGGAAAAGGAAAAGCAGGCTTCCTGCTGAGCAGGGAGCCTGATGCGGGACTCGATCCCAGGACCCTGAGATCATGACCTGAGCCGAAGGTAGATGCATAACCCACTGAGCAACTCAGGCACCCCAAGGGTCTGACTCTTGATATTAGCTCAGATCTTGATTTCACAGTCTTGAGTTCAAGCCCCATGTTGGGCTCCGTGCCAGGCATGGAGCCTACTTTAAAAAAAAAAAAAAAAAATGCAAGTTCATGAGCCATGACCACCTGACTTGTATCTCTGGGAATGAGGCCCAGGAAACCTTTAATAAGCTTTCCAAGTGATTCTTATTTCCTATTAAAGTTTGAGAACCCATCTAAGTTCATAGTTGTATATCTTTATGGTATAGGAAGTGATGGCAATATGTTGGTAAAAAGGGCCTCATTCATCATAAAAATCATGTGCTCAGGTCAAAGCCATGTTCCCTGTTTGAAAAAATCTCCTATAGCCATGGTATTATTGTGGTTTACTTTTCATTATGAAAAAATAAGTTAAATTATAAGAAAAAATTGAGACACGAATATAATAATACATATACAGGTAACATTTTATTATATTTGCTTCCTTTTAATTTTTCTGCTTGAGTTATTTTAAAGTAAATTACAGACGCCATTATGTTTGACCCTAAATGCTCCAGAAGATTATTACCTATTATCTTCTAACACTCAGTTCATATTTTACATTTTTTCACTTATGTTAAAATGTCTTTTGTATAGCTAGTCTGTTCAAACCAGAATTAAAGTTTATAAACTGGATTTGGTTGTTAGGCCTCTTAAATCTCTCATACCTAGAACAGTTCATTATTTCCCCCAATAATAAGCATTTAATCTAGCAGTTTTTAGTGACTGTTGTTTGCCAAGAAATAAAATAAATATTTATTTAAGGAGTCAAATCCAAAAACACAGTAGTAGTCAAAAAAGAAAACTGTAAAGGGGCGCCTGGGTGGCTCAGTCGTTTAGCGTCTGCCTTCGGCTCAGGTCATGATCCCAGAGTCCTGGGATCGAGCCCCACATCGGGCTCCCTGCTCCGCGGGGAAGCCTGCTTCTCCCTCTCCCACTCCCCCTGCTTGTGTTTCCTCTCTCACTGTGTCTCTCTCTGTCAAATAAATAAAATCTTAAAAAAAAAAAAAAAAAGAAAAGAAAACCGTAAGATTTTGTAAACCAAAGTAGTCAAAAGAGGCTTAATCTGGGAGAGTGACCATTAAGAACAGAACTAAGAGAGCATAGGTTAAAATTCATTTTTGTAATTCCTTTAACTCCTAAATTCATGCATTACTGTTTAGGTATAATTAGGAGGCAGCTACTGTTAACTTTTATAAAAATAATTTTTTTTTTGTTTTACAGTGGGCAAATCAAACTAGCAGATTTTGGACTTGCACGGCTCTATAACTCTGAAGAGAGGTGAGGCATTCATCAAAATTACATGTGTGAAAAAAGGAAAAAATCCTTTTTATTCTTGGATATTCTAGTATTCTGCAAGTTGCAATAATTTCAGTTTCTTAATTTTCTAAATGTGTTAATTCTGTCTAAATTATTGAATCAGCCTTAGACTGAAATAAATCAACCCAAATTGGAATGCAAATTATTTTTTCATCTCCTACTTCTGTCCAGTTTACTTTTGAACTATTAGATTGCTATGGACCTGTTTTGACAATCCCATTTTCAGTTGGCAGCTATTTCTATTTGCATTTACTTGTACAAGTGTTTTTTCATCAGAAGCTATTGTAAATTTATGTCATGGTTGTTTTTTACATTTCAGTCGCCCTTATACAAACAAAGTCATCACTCTATGGTACCGACCTCCAGAACTTTTGCTAGGAGAGGAGCGTTACACACCAGCCATTGATGTTTGGAGCTGTGGGTAAGTCTCTCTGTGCTTTCTCTTTTTGTAATTTACATGTTGTTGAACATGTATCTGTTTTCTCTCTATATTGGCTTTTGTAGCTTTTCTTTAAGTTCGAAGGGATGAGGATAAACTTTTAGCCAGAATTCAGAGAAATCTGTTGAATATTTCCTAATATCAGAGACATACTTTTTTTAAAAAAAACATTTCCCCAAATGTCTTTTTTTTTTTAACTTAGTTTGAATTGAGATCCAAATACATTCAAATAAGGTCCACAGATTACAATTGATTATCTCAAGTCTTTTAATTTATAGCTTCTCCCTCCCATCTCTTGGACGAGCCTCCCCATCTTATAATTTCCTTAGAAGAAACTGGATTTTGCTGATTGCATCTTCACTGTGTTTTTGTTATTTTAGCATGGTTCTCTATCCCTTTTATTTCCTGTAAGTTGTAGGTGAATTCAAGTTTGATTTCCAATCACCCACTGATCCTGAAACTATTTTACAGGTGGTTTTGAGTACTTCTGATAGATTATGGTCAATGATACATCAAAGTTGGGGGTAGGAGGCATTGGGAGCCTCTGCCCAGAGTACAGACAATAACTGGATACATTACCTCTAGGGAATTTAAAAGCAGTAAAACAATCCAGTATAAATTAGTGTGCTTTTTATTATCACATTATACAGGCAGTTCTAAACAATGTTTGTTAAAATATTCCTCCCTAACAGGGCAGATTTACACACATAGATACACACCTCACTTTACATAATATACAATTATCTCTTTTTGAAATGTTATCAGCTATTAATGATCCATCTTCATTAATTCATTTGTGGTTGTTTTGTGATGGTGATATTCTAATTAGATTATTCCTTCCTGGGATAAAGAAAACATCTATTTTACTAACCCTAGATACGAGTCATATAGAAAAAAGTAGAGATAAAGATTTAATTCTTTCATTTTATTCACCAGTTTTTTTTTTTTTTAAGATTTTATTTATTAGAGAGAGAGAGCATGAGAGAGGGGGGAGGGTCAGAGGGAGAAGCAGACTCCCCGCCAAGCAGGGAGCCCGATGTGGGACTTGATCCCGGGACTCCAGGATCATGACCTGAGCCAGAGGCAGTCACTTAACCAACTGAGCCACCCAGGCGCCCCTTTATTCACCAGTTTTAAAGATTATGAGGTGGCTGGGGCGCCTGGGTGGCTCAGTCGTTAAGCGTCTGCCTTCGGCTCAGATCATGATCCCAGGATCCTGGGATCGAGCCCTGCATCGAGCTCCCTGCTCCACGGGAAGCCTGCTTCTCCCTCTCCCACTCACCTTGCTTATGTTTCCTCTCTTGCTGTCTCTCTGTCAAATAAATAAAATCTTTAAAAAAAAAATAAAGATAATGAGGTGGTTTCCTAGTATCCTTCAAAGATGACCAAAGAGAGGGTTTAGGGCTTTTTTTTTTTTTTTTAAGATTTTATTTATTTGATAGAGACACAGCGAGAGAGGGAATACAAGCAGGGGGAACGGGAGAGGGAGAAGCAGGCTTCCCATGGAGCAGGGAGCTCAATGCAGGGCTTGATCCCAGGACCCCAAGATCATGACCCGAGCCAAAGGCAGACACCTAATGACTGAGCCACCCAGGCGCCCCAGGCTTTTTTTTTTTTTTTTTAATTTTGTTTTGTGTTTTAGTTTCATTATGAACTCTTGGATTTAAACGTTTTTTTTTTTTTTAAGATTCCTCTATTAAGACAGAGAGTACGGGGGAGGGGGGCAGAGGGAGAGGTAGAGAGAATCCCAAGCAGACTCTCCACTGAGTACAGAGCCTTATGTAGGGCTCAATCCCATGACCCCAAGACCATGACCTGAGCCAAAATCAAGAGTCAGATGCTCAACTGACTGAGCCACCCAGGTGCCCCAATGTTTTTAATGTGTTTTAATCTTACGTTTATCATCTTACTCCTATTCACATTTTCCAGTGTTTGGTCCGTGGAAGTTTAGTGGGTCCTTCCGACACCCATAGTGTTTGATAAATAGCCTTCCTTGTTTTCTGGTTCCAAGCTTATCCTGTTCATTTTGTGCCCCATGCCTGGAATCAGCCATTCTCTAAAGAGTTTTAGTTGCTTTTAGGAAAATGATATTTAGAGACAATCTGTGTTAGGAACATAGACATTTTTGGGGTGCCTGGATGGCTCAGTGAGTTAAGCATCAGACTTTTTTTTTTTAAGATTTTATTTATTCATCTGAGAGAGAGAGCACACACAAGCAGGGGGAGTGGCAGAGGGAGAGGGAGAAGCAGGTTCCCTGCCGAGCAGGGAGCTCGACACAGGGCTCAATCCCAGGACCCTGGGATCATGACCTGAGCCGAAGGCAGATGCTTAACTGACTAGGCCACCCAGGTGCCCAGACTTGGCCTGTTCTATACACAGAGAGGGAACCTGGACTTTAGGCTTAGGAGAGCTTGCCCTGGGTCACCTGGTGGTGGAATTGTAGAGCTCACATTTGAACCCAGGCCTTTTGGGTGATTTCATTATATGTCCTGTAGTGTATAAGCCCCCCAACACATACACATATACACAACACACTTTCCCCCTTACCTGAATGGCCTCACCAGCTATTCCGTCTCATTATATGTCACCGTAGTGTATAAGTCCCCCAACACACACACACACACACACACACACATTTCCCCCTTACCTGAATGGCCTCACCAGCTGTTCCATCTCAGCCACCACTGACCAAGCATCTACCATGCTTCTTCCTGACACTTACATAAATGCCATCCCTAGGAGGTAGCAATTATTGCTGCTTTTTTTACTGTGGGAAAATATACAGATGCCTAACTGACTGAGCCACCCAGACACCCCAGCCCCTGACTCTTGATTTCTACTCAGGTCGTGATCTCAGGGTTGTGAGATCATTTTATTTTATTAAAATTTTATTTATTTATTTGAGAGAGAGAGTGAGCGAGAGAGAGAGAAAGCGCATGAACAAGGGGAAAGGGAGAAGCAGAGTCCCTCGCTGAGCAGGGAGCCTGACACGGGGGGCTCGTTCCCAGGAACCTGAGATCATGACCTGAGCCAAAGGCAGACACTTAACCAACTGAGCCATCTGGGCGCCCCAGAAGTTAGTTAATAGTTTTTGATACTGTATGATTTATGCATATACACTCTGTCCTTGACCTCCATACCTTAGGGTTCTGACATAGATACTTGCAAGTGAAGCATATCCTTTTTTCCCATTAATTCCCTCCTGTATTAATGTCAGTCTTTAAAAGGAGCACTGCAGGGGTTTTATTTCAAAATTCAAAAGGGTGATAGATAAGGAGAGCATAATTTCTGTGGTAGCCTACCCAACTCAAATGAAGCTTTAGTTAAATTTTACTGACTCAAGCTGGGTGTGTTTGTATTCTGGACTATTTGCTTTAACAGTATTAGCATTTAAATTGTTACAACTAGGCTCTAAAGTTAACGCCCCATTAAGATACACAGGGAAAATTCATAGCTCTGTTGGTACTATTATTTCAGTGTGTGCAGCCTGCCACCTCAGTGTAATAGCAAAGTGTTGATTACATAATAATGTCTTCCCCACCAAAGAACTGGAAACTGAAATAAAACACCGAAACACGGCTTGGAAATTAAAATTATAGATTAGACTTTAATTAAAGCCCAGTAACTTCATTGAATTAAGATTTTGCTAGACATTTGACGTGAGTTTACTACTTTGGTGATCCGTGGAAGTCTCTGTGAAGGAGAAACTAGAAAGACTAGTACAGCAAATTATGCCTACATTCTGAAAACCCACCTAGGTTTGTTTTTCTTCTTCCTTATGTTACCAGTTGTGACAACACTGTTTGGAATTTGATTTAGTGGTTAATGTCAGAAATAGAGTTAAATTTTACATTTACTTTTTTTAATTTTTAAAGATTTATTTATTTTAGAGAGAGAGGGAAGGGAGAGGGGCATAAGGAGAGAAACTCAAGCAGACTCTCTGCTGAGTGCGGAGCCTGACATGGGGCTCAATCCCACAACCCTGACATCATGACCCAAGCCGAAATCCAGAGTTGGATGCTTAACTGACTGAGCGACGCAGGTGTCCCTACTTTTACTTTTCTAATTTCTGGATAAGGTTTGAGTGAATATGAAGTAAGAATTTGTCATTTGAGGTTAACAAATGCTAATAGAAAGGTGCTAATAACTTTGAAAACTAGATTTGTTTTGCTTCTCAAATTTAGTCATGCTAAAGAATTCAGGGTAAAACTATAAATACTGCTTTTGTATTTGTAAATCTGATTTCAAAGCACAGGCCAGAGAAGAGATTTTTTTGTCCATTTTCTTTCTTTTCCCACTTTTCAAAAAATGAAGTATTGTAGGAATACAAAAAAGTACAGAGTATTCATGGAGTTTGTTTTCATTTGTTTTGAATTTATGTTGATATGGGGGGATAGGTTAAATAGGTGATGGAAATTAAGGAGTACACTTGTTGTGATGAGCACTGGGTGATGTATGGAACTGTTAAATTACTATATTATACACCTGAAACTAATATAACACTATATGAAAACTTAACTATGTAGGTTAATTTTCATATAATTTCAAATGTACAGAAAAGTTCCTAGAAGAGTACAAAGAACTTTAGTATAGCCTTCATCCATATTTACTAAAATTTTTTAATCTTTTGAGGTATTCAATAAACTGCATATGTTTAAAATGTACAATTTAAGTTTTGACATATGTATACACCAGTGAAACCATCACCACAACCAAGATAATGATGACTGCTGAAAGTTTCTGTACGTTCCTTTGTAATCTCTCTCCTGTCCACACTGTACCATTCCTAGGCAACCACTATTCTGCTTTCTATCACTCTAGATTGATTTCCATTTCTAGATTTTCATATAAATGGAATCATGCAGTATATATTCTTTTTCCCTCTTGTATCTTTTACTCCGCATAATTATTTTGAGATTTATTCATGTTAGATTCACTAATTGTTAACATCTTGCCACATTTGCTTTTATATTCATGTGTGTGTGTATGCACACATCTTTTTTCCAGAACTATTTGAAAGTAGTTGTATATATCGTGCTCTTTCCCTTAATATTTAATGTACATTTTTAAAAAGATTTTATTTATTTATTAGAGAGAGAACACAAGCAGGCAGAGCAGCAGGCAGAGGGAGAGGGAGAATCAGACTCCCCGCTGAGCAGGGAGCTTGATGTGGGGCTCGATCTGGGGCTCAATCCCAAGACCCTGGGATCATGACCTGAGCTGAGGGCAGATGCTCAACCGACTGATCCACCTAGTTGCCCTTAATATACGTTTCTTAAGAACAAAGATATATCTCATATATAATCACAGCACCATTATCAAATTCAGGAAATTTAACATTGATACACTATCTTTTAAGTTGTTTAGCTTACATTCCATGTTCTTATTTTTTCAATACCCTAATAATATCCTAGAAACAATACCTCACCTGATAGAGGATTTAATCCAGTATCGTGTATTACATTTAGTTCTCATTCTTTTTTTTTTTTTTTTTTAACTTTTTTAAGATTTATTTATCTTAGAGAGTGCATGAGTGGGAGAGGGAGAGCGAATCTCAAGCAGACCCCATGCTAAGCTCACAGAACCTGATGCGGGGCTCTATCCTAGGACCCCGAGATCATGACCTGAGCTGAAACCAAGAGTCGGTTTAACTGACTGCACCACCAAGGTGCCCCTCGTTCTCATCCTCAGCCTTGTCTTTCATGACATTTACATTTTTTGTTGTTTTTTGTTTGTTTTTAAGATTTTAATTATTTATTTGACACAGAGAAAGAGAGATCACAAGTAGGCAGAGCAGCAGGCAGAGGGAGAGGGAGAAGCAGGTTCCCTGCTGAGCAGAGAGCCCAATGCGGGGCTCGGCTCAATCCCAGGGCCCTGGGATCATGACCTGAGCCGAAGGCAGATGCCCAACTGGCTGAGCCACCTAGGCACCCCTAGTTCTCATTCTTTACTCTGAAACAGTCCTTAGCCTTTGTCTTTCATGACATTCACATTTTTGAAGGACAGACCGGCTACTATATAGATTCAGGTTATAAAGTTTTGGCTGGAATAGTCCATAAGTGTTCCTTTCAGGTTATCACATTTGTGTTTACGTGAACCGTTTCCCTCTTATTGGTAATATTAATTTTGGACACTTAATTAAGGTGTTGTCTTTTTCCCCACTAAATAGTTACTAGTTTTCCTTTTGTAATTAAGTAATTTGTGGAGACATATTTGGGGACTTCGTAAATATTTCAGTATAATTTGGAAGACATTTTCAAAATGGAAAAGGCATTTAAGCATATTGTGTTTGAAAGTCCTGTTGAAACTGGTATCTGATGACAGTAAATGTTTCTTTATAAATACAGTGCTAAGAGGGCTGTAGTATATTGCACATTTTACAGAGCAAATGAGTGGAAAAGCTAATTTCTTTATAGGAACTGCTGAGCATCCTTGTAAAATTGAAGTATGGGTTTTTTAGTCTTCTTAATTTACAATGGAATTGATAGAAAAGGATTCTGATTCATTTTCTCTGCTTATAGACTTAATAGGTGGCAAAAGTTTGATCTCCTGGTAAATATAAATTCTTTATATTATCTATTCTCACTTCGAGAAATATTTTCTTTTACAAAACTCAGACACTGCAGCTTGGGGCTTATTTACAACATGGTATATCAGATGCAGCCAGATAGACTATAAAAGTTTATTGAGACAGGTTAGGTTCTAGGGATATCTCTCTTGACCTCTCAATTTTACTCCTTCTAGATGCATCCTTGGGGAACTGTTCACAAAGAAGCCTATTTTTCAAGCCAATCTGGAACTGGCTCAGCTAGAACTGATCAGGTACAGCTGTGCATGTGCTCTAGGTCCCCAGGTGTGATAGGTGGTCGCATCTTCTAATTTCTAATACTTTTTGTCCATTCTACTAAATGAGTTTATGCTTTCTAATACTTTCTGTCCATTCTACTAAATGAGTTTATGCTTCTTATGTCCAAGTAAGTTTCTCAGATTATTTTGTCACAGACTGTAGGTGTAAAGAAGTTGTATTCCCCTTTTTTAGGTCTTACTAAGGTCTTACCTTTTAGGTTCCCCCTTTTTAGACTTTTTAGGTCTTGCAATTTTTTTTTATTAGTTCTTCATATAAAAGCATGCCATTTTCAGTGTGGCTGTTTCATTCCTAGGTTAGATTAAGATCAGATTTATTCAGCAAACAGGCCTTAGTCCTGTTTATAACAAATTCCTTTCTCTGTTAAACTTTAGGATTTAGAAATATGTAAGATAGGTCCTTGCCTTCAAAGAGCTCAGAATTTAGCAAGTGGTACAGCATGTAAACAGATAATTAAAGGTGGTGTATAACTCATTATTTGTTATGCATTAAATTCAGTTTTCTATCAAAATTTCTTAGGCTCTCTTCTGCCAGTTTTCCTTATAGGGACATTATAGGACCAGCTCATCACTTTAATACTACTGAACAGAACAAAATTGATAATGAAAACTTTTATGGAGATTTTAAAAACATGTTTTACAGAACCAAGTATATGGATTATTTTGGACTCTTTTGCCAGGATTTTCTCTTCACTACCTTGTAACCAGTTGTTTCTGTCCTATTCCTTCTGTCCTTAAAGCAGTGAGGTCAGGTTTTACCTTTCTGCATGCCCTCTAATTTAATAAGCTAAGATTCCCCATACCTCAGGAGGTAATAATTTCTGCTTCTGTAATCTCCAGAATTCACAATGGTGACTCACTTACTACTTGTTCTGGCTTTTTTGCTTTGTTTTCAGTCGACTCTGTGGTAGCCCTTGTCCAGCTGTGTGGCCTGATGTTATCAAGCTGCCCTATTTCAATACCATGAAACCGAAGAAGCAATATAGAAGGCGTCTGCGAGAAGAATTCTCTTTGTGAGTTTGGTAAAAATGTACATCTTGTTTCTGTGTTTAACTGGTATTTAGACTTGACTTTTTCCTGGCCTGGGGAGTTAGTGTTGTTCCAACTTATGGCAGCACACCACAGGAAAACATTTTATCTTTGAACAGTATATGAATTTTATCATAGTGCTGTTGTAATTTTCTCTTATGAAGGCTATATTTTTTTATTGTTTTATTGTTTTATTTATTCATTTGAGAGAGAGAGCACAAGCAGGGGGAGAGGCAGAGGGAGAAGCAAACTCCCCGCTGAGCTGGGAGCCCGACATGGGGCTCGATCCCAGGACCCAAGCCAAAGGCAGACACTTAACCATCTGAGCCACCGTTTGTTTTTATTTAAGTAATCTCTACACCCATTGTGGGGCTGGTACTCAAGACCTTGAGATCAAGAGTTGATGCTCTTCCGAAGCCAGCCAGGCACCCCTAAAGGCTTTAGATGATAGGAAATCATTTTGTTGTGAACAATATATAAATTTTCTCATAGTCCTTTTGGTCTTACCACGATAAAAAAGGGAATGGAACTGCTGGCTTCATGTTTTATACCTGTATTATAGCACTGCATAAATCCAGTGTGGGAGCAAGTCTGCTTGCTTGTTTAGCCAGCTTCTAGCTCCCTTTCCACAGTTTTACATGGAGCTGGAAATTCAGAGACCTTTGACACAAGGTTACAGGTTTAAGAATTCTGGGGTCATTGTGAACTTGTTCTTTCCACAGCATTCCTTCAGCAGCACTTGATTTACTGGACCACATGCTGACACTAGATCCTAGCAAACGTTGCACAGCTGAACAGACTTTACAGAGTGACTTCCTTAAAGATGTTGAGCTCAGCAAAATGGATCCTCCAGAGTAAGTGCTGCTGGCCAGATAGTGACCCTAAACCTCTCACTAAGCCTGAGGAGATGAGAAACTCAAAATAATAGGTTTTTAGAAGGAATTGCAAATGGCTAAGTCCAGAATGGAGAGGTGCCCTTGAGTATTATGGTTGATAAGAGGTTTGTTTTACTGCTTTATGTTTTCTTTTTAAATAAGGAATAGATTTAGATAGGATATTTGTTCTAATTTGACTCAAGCTGTCTTTTTGTCCCTGAATCCCCAGCATATATTGCCCTGTACTACAACTGCTTTGAAAGTATTCCTTCTAGGTTTTGCTCTTACCCATTTCATTTGCTTGAATCTCCTATGTCTAGGGTGACCATGTATAGCCCACATTTGGAAGGACAGTCCTAATTTTAAATAGTTTGCATCACTGTCAGGTCATATATCCCGAATTTTGATGTTGAAAATAGGGTCTTTGAATGTCTCTCTCTCATCAGAATCTTCTATATTTTCTGTATTCTGTAGAATCGTCTGAGATTCTACACTCATGTTTCACATTTGGCAGATAAAAAGTCTTGTATCTTTGAATTTATCATTGACAGTGTTATAGCTTTCATGTCAGAGTCTTTGCGTATTTTTTTTCTTACATAAAGAAACTATCTTATCTTAAATACACAGTATTTAAAGACTGAGTCGATAGTAACCATAAATCTAATTGTTCCAAAGAAATGTCCAGATTCATTTATTGCAGTAGAATTTTGATACATTGAATGTGGCTTGAAATACATAAGCTTTTTACTGAAATTTGGAAGCTCTTATTATAGAGAGATTTTGACTCTGGTAATCTTTATTGTAATAAGATTTGACTTGCCAGGACTGTTTGTATTATCGAATATGAAGAAGTCTGGAAATATATTAAATATATTAAAATATACTAATAAACCCCACAAAATATCGAGTCAGGGAAATTCAGTGGGTAGAAAGAAGAAAAGAACCCATTTTTTGGTCCTCACAGAACAGATAACACATAAATTGATTTTACACAAAGGTGATTTAATAATACTATACTCAGTGGTTCACCACCTTGCCTGGACTTTTTGTAGATACTAACAAGCCAGTCATCTCTGTCCTATTTATTCCCAATTGAAACTTGACCACTAAAGTTCTCCTATATTCTTGTTATACAAAGCAAGAACAGTTGTAAGACTTAATTAACTATTTGACTGGAATGTGGGCATTTATATAGTAGGCGTGTCTCTGATATTAGCAAGATCCTTATTTCTCACTGTAGAAATCTCTTGGGCTTTTGGACTTTGATTTCCTCAGACTACCATATGCCATGATCCCTTTTACACTGCTACTATCTATTAACTAATATTTCTAGTAATTTTTATGTTATTCTTTCCACTTCCCTCTGCTCTTTGCCTTCACATTTTAATCTCTTGTTCATCCATTCACTCACTGATGCAGTCCCCCACACATTTCCCCTTTGTTTTTTTTGCAGCCTTCCCCACTGGCAGGATTGCCATGAATTATGGAGTAAGAAACGGCGACGACAGCGACAGAGTGGTGTTGTGATAGAAGAGCCACCTCCATCCAAAGCCTCTCGGAAAGAAACTACCTCAGGGACAAGTGCTGAGCCTGTGAAGAACAGCAGCCCAGCACCACCTCAGCCTGCTCCTGGCAAGGTGGAGCCTGGAACTGGGGATGCAATAGGTCAGTTCTGGGATGGAGTTTTTGTGCTTTAAGGACATGAGGGCAGGTTTTGATGGTCAAGTGCAAAGGTGTGTGTGTTTTAGTTTTTAGCCACTAAAGCATTAATAAAGAAGTGACCTCATTATGAGGAGAAGCAGCTAAACCAAGTTTTGTACGTGTGGTCTAGAAAGTCTATAATAGATTATTTTCCTTTCAAGAAAGTGGGAATACTATATTTCAACTAGATGTACAGCATAAATCAGTAAATTGGGCCATATTTAAGGTTCATTTACCCATGGTTCTCTAACATGTAATTTGGAGCTCTGTTTATGTTAGATTTGTTAAGACCTTCTTAGAATCTAATCATTTAAATTACAATTGCTATTAAATGTAGTTAGTTCTGTAGAAGGTTATTTGATCTGAATATATCCAAAACTGTGTAATAGGGAACTATTACAGTAAAGTAGTTCTCCTCTGGTACCATCAGTTTTTCTGAACTATAGGTATTCTTTCCATGGCTCACTTTCCCTTCCCTGTCCACCTACTAGAGTGGTTTTTAACACTGGCTGCACATTCAAATCGTCTGGGAAGCTTGAAAAGTAAACACTCCTGAACAATTGCCAGATCTCTGGGGATGGAAACTGAGGCATCTGAATTTTACAATCTCTCCTAGTAATTCTGATGTACAATAAGGGTTATAAGTCACTGACCTTGAAGAATATAGGTAAAATGAAATCACTTTTACTCACAGTACAGAGATGTTTAAGCTTGTTCCTATATTTTTAAGTGAAAATATAAAGAATAACAAATTATTTTGATAATTTGAGGCATGAAAAATGAGATACTCAAAATGAAACTTCATACACTGAATGTTGTAAGTTGTTATTGCCAGTTGAAGAAGGCAAAGGTCCTTAACCTGCCTCATCCTCTTATATTGGCTCCACTGTCTGTCCACAGGCCTCGGTGACATCACACAGCAGTTGAATCAAAGTGAATTGGCAGTGTTACTGAATCTGCTGCAGAGCCAAACCGACCTGAGCATCCCTCAAATGGCTCAGCTGCTTAACATCCACTCCAACCCAGAGATGCAGCAGCAGCTGGAGGCCCTGAACCAATCCATCAATGCCCTAACTGAAGCCACTTCCCAGCAGCAGGACTCAGAGCCCATGGCCCCAGAGGAGTCTTTGAAGGAGGCACCTCCTGCCCTAGTGGTCCAGCCTTCAGCAGAACAGACAACCTCTGAAGCTTCAAGCACACCAGCTGACATGCAGAATATGTTGGCAGTTCTTTTGAGTCAGCTGATGAAAACCCAGGAGCCCACAGGCAGCCTGGAGGAAAACAACAGTGACAAGAACAGTGGGCCACAGGGGCCCCGAAGAACTCCCACAATGCCACAGGAGGAGGCAGCAGGTAAACAGACCGGTCATGAATCTCATTGAGCTCAGGTGCTGTTGATCCTCTTAAAAAATCTCTTTAACATTTTCTTTTTCACATCAGTGGCCTCAGTTTCAGTTTTCTGTAACCTAGTCTACAGGAGAACATAGCACCCAATGATGTATTTCTTTCCCGGCTTCTATTTAAGTCTCAGAGCTTCTCAAAACACCTTTAATATACTGATTGTTTTTCCATTTCCTAGGAGGTAGGTAAGTAAAGCCTCTGTATTCCAACCCAAGGAAACCACAACCGTAGCTAGTGATACATCTTGAACCACTGTGTGATTGGTGGCCAACTAGTACTAGCACTTGAAAATCTGCCTTCCAAATATAAACCATCATCAGATTGTACTAGTAGTCAGTTTTACTCTAGTGTAGTGAATACTGGATACCAGTCTTACCTGAAAGATACAGTCAAGAAAACTCTAATAAAATGCCATTGTTAATCTCCTGAGGAGTAATTTGGAAATATTTCTAAGTAGATAACTGACACTATACATTTCCTTTCCCCCAAAATTATAGTGTATAAAAATGCTTTTTAAAAATCTGTTTTTCTAAAAGAGACAATTGAATGGACCCCAAATTAGGAAGTGAGCATTACATAAAGAAAAACCTGAAAAAGGAAATATGTTATACCTTGATCTGGCATGACCACAGCACACAATTTTATTAGAGGAAAGAAAAGTTTAAATTTTCTAATTCTGATTTACAGTCTATTTGCAAAATGCTTACTTGTCTGAAAGTGTTTTCATCTCGTTGGAAATTTTCGCTGTCCATGAAGACCCCATGAATTGGGGAATGAGAAGAGGCACAAGGGCTGAGGAAGTACACTAACCTTCAACTTTAGGTTGTCCTACATTCACATTTCATATTGGATGGTGCGGAAAGTATATGCCTTTTTTCTACTGGTATACAAATAATATAAGCTATTTTTCACATGTAAAGCTTTTTAAAACTGGAAGGTAACATAAATAAAATTAACCCCTTTACTTTACAGATAGGGAAACTGAAATCCAGGGAGTTTAAATAAGCCTGCCTGTGGTCCCACTGCTGGAACCGTATTATTGGCAGAGGCAGAATTAGGACTGGTGTACTTTTCTTAATATGTTTCTTTTTAATGTGTTTTTTGATTCACTTTGTTACCCTGTCATACTGATTCCAGTTGCTTTTAAGAGACTTTAGAACATGAAATAACAGAGAAAGCTAATCTAGGATTAAAGCAGGGCTTTTTGCCTCCTCTCCCATACCTTCCTTCTCCTCCCCACCCCAGCAGAAAAATTCAGCTATAATCAAAATACCTGGAAGAAGTCGTTCAAATTAAATAATACAGTGATTGAAAGATATTCACCCAATAATTGAGCTAAGAAGCTATCAGCCAAATGGTGAGATTGAACTAAAATTAAGGCCTGGCCTGTGGCCAGAAATTGTTGGATTTACTTTTCAGAGGAGAATAAAAATACCACTCCTCATTATTAGCCACCCCTGGATTATCCAGTTCTCCCTGTCTCTCCTGTTTTTGTTTCTCCCCTGCTGCCTCTCTTTTGGCCATTTTACCGTTCAGTAGCAGTTCCACCAGAGGGCAGACTGAATAAGCCAGAGAAGGTGAAAATCTATCACTTTGACTATGTTTAGCTACTCTTTACTTGTGTGGGGAAAGGGTTATGATTGAAATCTAATGAGTCAATTGAAATAAATAAGTTATTTGTACATTTCATTAATACCTCCCTCCATTAATCAGACTATTAAGAATTGGTAATATTGTTAACACTAAATCTTAAAATAGTATGACTTTTAAAATGTGATCTTTATTTTTAACTCCTTTAAGAAATTTTATTTAATAGTTCTTTACAATTTATTTGCTTTTCTACGTTGAGGTGGTTTTCATCCTCATACATGTGAATTTGAACTCAAGAATTAGTTCTATTGAAACAGAGTATTTACACAAAAGGCAAAGTTTAAGTATAAAAACTAGTATAGCTGGAAGAATAAGTTTAACTTTGCTCATTTTTGTAGTTAGGCATTTTTACAGTTGTTTGCCATTGGTATTAAAAAACAAAACAAAACTGGTGTTTTATTTTATGTATAGTCCAAAACTACTTTTAAATATAACTGATACTGAGATATTCTTAGGTAGTGAGATATATAGTATTGGCAGCAAAAAGCTCTGAAATCTATAGATGTTTGTAGGCCAGTTAGCTCTCCTTTTTCAGTATGTCTTCTTTTCAGTTGTGAGTTTTCTGTAGCTAATTTTTTGTCCTTAAATTCATTTTTACCTACCACCTAGTCAAACAGCCAACCTGTCAACAAGCAACTTGGGTGGGTACTGTATACAGGGTGGCCGACCCATCTCTGTATTGTCCTGGTTTTAAAACTGAAAGTCAGCAACCTGAGAACCTGCTCAGTCCCAGGCAACTTGGGACTGTTGGCCCCCCTACTTGTATGGTACATAAAGCACCTGAACTTATCCTTCCAGGGCACAACGTTACAATATTATGTTTTCAGAGTACTTTCACCTGCATGCTAAGTGAATACATACTTAACTTTATTGATTGTCTTTGCAAAATATAATTGTGGTAAATATGCTACCAAAATACTTTATAACGAAAAACTATTTTTGGCTTGTCTGAGTAATGACTTTTATATCACTAGCTCAGATAATAAAGAATTGACTATATGGACATTTAAAAATATGGTTCCATAGGGAACAGAAAAATCAATCATTTGGAAGATATCCCAAAACATTAAACCTTTTCTTCAGCAGGGTGACTCCCAACTCTTTAAAAGCACTGTTCTGATTGTATTTGGTTTTGTATGTCTTCAAACTCACAACATTTTACATCTCTACTCTCCGACCTTGGCAGGAGTTACCAGACAATGATTGCCAAGCTAAGGCAAATTTAGCCAGCAGTGGGGTTGGGGCATGGGGTTGTGGGAATGCGGGGAGTGGTTCAAGAAAGACAAAGATCTTTGGAAAGACAGAGTATAGTATATTAAGTTCAATACATTTCTAAATACTCCGTTCTTGTCACCGTCTCCAAGATAAACAGATGTTTATCAACAGCCCATTCATTCTGCATGACATTACGATAAGTGATTTTTTTCATAGCATGGAAAAAAATGCAGGAGGTTGGGAAACAAAATAGAAAATTATGATAGATTAGTCTTTATAATTACTGTAACATAGAAAGCTGAATGACAGAATGGTGGTTAATATCCCTTTCTTCAGAATGTGATTATGGGGAGAGGGGACTAAGGTTGGAGAAGCAAGTGTATGTTTATACATGACGGTAATGAAAGGTTTTTACTTTATTTCATCTCTCCTGTATATTCTTTAAGTTCTATTTCAGGTGTTAACCTTATATCATCAAATGTTCTGTAAAATGTGTTAGCTAAGTCCATACAAGGTCTCCTATTGTACAGCAAGATTATGTGCTAGAAATGTGACCACAACATGTGTATTATTTCCTCTCATCTTCCTTCTTTCTACTTTATTTTCATTAATGTTTTGATCCAACAGCAAAAAGGGGCGGGAGGCTGCCAACAGCCTACATATTAGAACAGTTCCTTAAGGAAGGAAATGGAGGAAATCTCAGACAAAAATCAGGACAATCATTTGAAACATATGATCTTTTTTACACCAGCTGTTAGATTCAGAATGCAACTGTTTTATTTTAATCACTTGATTTTATTTATAAATTGCAATTTTCTGATCCCAAGATTTTATTCTTTATATATATTTGGTTACTTGTATTGATACTTGTTTATGTCGGGCAGTGTATGTGTGTGTGTATGTGTGTGTGTATGTTTGTGTTTATAATCACATGTGATTTTTAAGATGGTGTTTAAAAGAAGTAACCCTTCCACAGCATGTCCTCCTCACATTCTTCCACCAGAGAAGAGGCCCCCTGAGCCCCCCGGACCTCCACCGCCGCCACCTCCACCCCCTCTGGTTGAAGGCGATCTTTCCAGCGCCCCCCAGGAGTTGAACCCAGCCGTGACAGCCGCCTTGCTGCAACTTTTATCCCAGCCTGAAGCAGAGCCTCCTGGCCACCTGCCACATGAGCACCAGGCCTTGAGACCAATGGAATACTCCACCCGACCCCATCCCAACAGGACTTACGGAAACACTGATGGGCCTGAAACAGGGTTCAGTGCCACTGACACTGATGAACGCAACTCTGGTCCAGCTTTGACAGAATCCTTGACCCAGACCCTGGTGAAGAACAGGACCTTCTCAGGCTCTGTGAGCCACCTTGGGGAGTCCAGCAGTTACCAGGGCACAGGGTCAGTGCAGTTCCCAGGGGACCAGGACCTCCGTTTTGCCAGGGTCCCCTTACCATTACACTCAGTGGTTGGGCAACCATTCCTGAAGGCTGAGGGAAGCAGCAACTCTGTGGTACATGCAGAGACCAAATTGCAGAACTATGGGGAGCTGGGGCCAGGAACCACAGGGGCCAGCAGTTCAGGAGCAGGCCTTAACTGGGGGGGCCCAGCTCAGTCTTCTGCTTATGGAAAACTCTATCGGGGGCCGACAAGAGTCCCGCCAAGAGGGGGAAGAGGGAGAGGAGTTCCTTACTAACCCAGAGACTTCAGTGTCCTGAAAGATTCCTTCCCTATTCATCTTTCCATCCAGTCCTCTGAAACATTAATGAAATCATTTGCCAGAGCGAGGTAATCATCTGCATTTGGCTACTGCAAAGCTGTCTGTTGTATTCCTTGCTCACTTGCTACTAGCAGGCGACTTATAAAATAATGATGTTGGCACCAGTTCCCCCTGGATGGGCTACAGCCAGAACAATTACTTCAACTCTACCTAGTAGATACAAGTAGAGAATGTGGAGAGGGTCATTAAATTGAAAAGTAAATGTTGTATTAGTTCATTTGCCTGCACTTCTCGAGCAGAAGAAAAGGAGAACAGTTTCAATTTTGAGATGGCTCAGGAGAGGCTCTCTTTAGGTTTTTAAAATTTGGGGATTTTTTTTTATGATTTCTTTCTTTTGAATTTTTTTGTTTTGTTTTCCTTTAAAGATAATAGTGTTCACAAAATTTGAGCTACTCTTAGGCTTTTGCTATAAGGGAAACAGAGTGACTGGCTGATTTAAATAAATGTTTCCTTCCTCTCCACCATCTCACAATTTTGCTTTCAGGTGAACTCTTTTTTTCCCCATTGAGCATCTTGAACATACCTTTTTTCCAAATAAATTACTCATCCTTAAAGTGTGCTCTGCTTTGACAAAAGACATGCCCCTCTCCCTGCACATGAAGCAGGTTGTAGAAAGAGGCAATCTTGGGCATGTAGGTAGATTTACCCCATTTCTTCCCTTTTTTACTCCTCCTTTATAGTTTCTCGTTCTCTCTCTGTGTCTCTTTTTGAGGCATTTGTTTGGAAAAAATTTAATCGTTGAGATGCCCAAGAACCTGGGATAATTCTTTACTTTTTTTTGAAATAAAGGAAAGGAAATTTAAACTCCTATATTGTTCTCTGTAACTTTTCAATTCTAAAATGTTTTTGTTTTTTAAAAACCATGTTCTGATGGTGAAGTTGATTTATAAATGCAGACAGCCTAGGACATTGCTGTTGAACTGGGGTTAGAGATGATGCCTCCATAACTAGAGGGCTAGTAAGAGCAGTTAGCATACTGTTTACACATATATTTTTATGTCAAAAAATCCTTTGAAAGAGAGCACTGTAGTATTGTCAAAGAGAAAAGAAATACATCCTGAAAATACATGGAAATGTAACTTAGTTTAGGGTGCATATTTTTCTGAAGATCTATCAATATCTGAGACCTTTTTTAAAAAATAATTTTAAAAGAACAGACCATGAGAAAGAACAGTATTGACATATACACATCTCAGCATGTATATCCTGCCAATTCTTTTAGGGAGTTTGCTCTAGGAGATTTGATTTTGGTTTTGTTTTTGGTAAAAGGGGTTAAATTATGACTTCATCACAAGAATTTTGCCTTATAAACAGGAAATGGAAAAGGGAAGGGCTTCAGGGTGGGATAACTTGGGAGGCTTCTCATTCTGGCTTCCACTTCTATGTGAATACCAGCATATAATGTGTTTTAAAAACATACACATTCATATAAGTTATCTGCACAGACTTAGACCTTTGTGAAACGTAGTTAGGGCCCTTTTACAAAGAAAAGGCAAACATGCTTCAGCATCTTGGAGAATAGTTTTCAGAACTCAAGTGAAGTTTTGTGTTTCAATGCCAAGTTCTTATATTAAAAAATAAAAACTACTTGTAAGAGAAAGGTGCACTAATAAAAAAAAAAAAGAAGAACCCTCTTCAGATACTTACATGAAGACTATTTTCCCCTGTTACTGAAATAGGTAGATATCCGGTGTGTGTATTTCTTTATTATTCTCTGGGTTTTGGCCTTGCCCTCATGGGCAAACATTGATTAGAGGAAGAACCTTCTAGCCATTTTGGCATTGATGGCTTTTTATACCAGTGTGTCCAATTAGATTTGCTAGGCTCACTGACATGCTATTGGAAAATTTCATTAAAGTTCATCTGAACCTTTTGTCTGTTGACTTCTTAGTCCTCAGACATGGGCCTTTGTATTTTAGAATATTTGAGGCATTGGGCCCCACTCCCATTTTTGATTAAAGAACTTAAGCCTGGGATACTTTCAAAAGTATCTATTCAGTGAAAATAATTGGTCTCCCATCAAATATGAATAAAATTCTCTCTATATTTTAATTACATTTTGGTTATCAGCAGTCATCAATAATGTTTTTCCTTCCCCCTTCCCACCCCTTATTTTTAATTATGCCAAATATTCTAAATAATATACTTAAGTTTCCATTCCCCCATCCCTACTACTAGGGAAGGGGGTGAGTGTATGTATGGTGTGCGTATGTGTGTGTGTGATCCTATCTCACCCCCTACCCCCATTTGGGGAGTGTAGCCTTTACAATGAAAAAAGTTTGGTAATTTTGACTATTTCTAAAAGCAGAGGAAAAAAGAAACTCAAATATCCTGGAATCTGTGTGGAGGAAGAAAAGGTATTTGTTAATTTTTCAGCTATGTTATCTATAAATGTGATAGAAGTAAAGTTTTGGCAGAATTTCAACTTGACTGTTAGAAAATTACAAACCCAATTTTATTCAAAAGTGGTTTTTGTTTTGTTTTAATTATTGTACCATGGGAGATAAGTCCATTAAATACATTATTTTGAACAGATGAGAAATCTGATTCTGTTCGTGAATGTAAGGCAAAACTGGTTTGACCATGATCATTTTTTGTGGTTTTGAAAACAATTTTGTTTGACCCAGTTTCCTTAGTTTTTTCCTCAACTGTCCATAGGAATGATAAAATGACATCAAAGCAGGGCAGTAGCACAAATTTGTAAGTAGGACGTTTTTGTTAGCTTATGCCATAGACATCACCCAGCCACTGTGTGTGTGTGTGTGTGCGCGCGTGCGTGTGTGTGTGATATGCATATATAGTTACAGTACTAAAATGGTTACCAGCAGGTTTTGAGAGAGAATGCTGCACCAGAAAAGTGTCAGTTGCCACCTCATTCTCCCTGATTTAGGTTCCTGACACTGTATTCCTTCTCTCTCTTGTTTTTGCCCCACATCGGGTGTACCTTGTCTATGTACAGATATTTTGTAATATATTAAATTTTTTTCTTTCAGTTTATAAAAATGGAAAGTGGAGATTGGAAAATTAAATATTTCCTGTTACTATACCACTTTTGCTCCATTGCATTTACTTCTTAACCTGTAGCCTCTGAGCAGATCTAATTGCGTGTAAAGGGTTTTTTCCTCCACTTTATCTTAGGAGTTCTTTGTCTCAGAATCTCTGTAGTCTCATAAAATATCCAAAAAAAAAAAGTTCTCAGGGTTTGAAGAGGTGCTTCAAGACACTAGACTAGGAAATAGAGAAGAAAAAAAGTTGGGGAAACTGTAAGGTGATTTTTTTTTTTAAGTAGAAATAGTTACACAAATGATGGTGACAGGCCATCAAGAGTTGAGCCTCATGTACCCCGACTCCTCCTGAAAGGAGAGGTAAGTGGGTTTGAGCTCAGCTTGTCAATGGAAGTTGGTAAGAGGCTGTTTAGACCAAAGAATAGTCTCTTAAATATAACCACCCCCCACCAGTTCTTATGTTACCATGAGTAGAGTAGGCATGGAGATTAGTGTTCCTAGGTCTGTTGAGATTTCCTGATGTGTTGCCAATCCAGGAAATGAGTAAAGTTTGTTTATAAAGGTAAAATTCCTGTTACCTTCAAAATTTTTCCTATCTCCACCTGAGGAGGGAATTGTTTTCCCTTCTCTTTCATGGTTTAGGACACTGAGACCTAAAACTTCCCTTGTGTTGCTGCAGTCCTGGTAGTTATGACCTAAGTAGGCAGACAGCAGATAGAACCCATTAGAAGACAGAAAGGAAGAGGGGAGATAGGTTATCAGGAAGTTGTTGGTGGGGTGAGCAATCATATAAGGTTAAAGGGTACACCAGAACAAGGAAATTAGGAAGATGAATTCAAATACTGGTGATGAGGGTTGCCAGCCTGTTTTTGAATCTCCAAAGTTTATGATGCCTGTGAGCTCTCCTGTCTTTACCCAGAAGGAGAATGGAGCCCAAGATTGTTCCAATTCCTGGAATCCTGTGTTCCTGGTTAGCCTCCAGAGAAAAGGAATTTGTTTTTGGTCTCCATATATTGCAGATTCATTACTAGGAGTGTGAACTTCAATCGACTAGAGAATATTGTTTCCACTTCATAGCAGTGGCAGTCTTTTTAATTCTGGGCCTAAAGGCTGAGGACCTAACTAACATGGACTTTTTTCTCTGTCACAACCAAGGCTATTTCTAATTAAAAACCATGCTGTTTCAGTATCTACATTTCTTCAGAACTGTTTTTCCCAGAGAGGTATCCTTAACCATATGGTAAAGTTAATGCCTCAAGGAAGTTAACAGTTAATGTTCTTCGTGCTGGGATTTCCTTTGTTATTAAAGATTGCCCCATAGTTTGACTGTGTTTCAGGTATGAAGTTACTTCTCTGTTCACAACTTAGTCATCCTGAAGGGCTAGGTGGAATGGAAGTGGGGAGTTCAAGTGAGTAAATGTTCAACCATTCCAAGGGAGAGGTGGGACTGCTAAGTCTTTTGGTTGTCCTGAGAGGCAAGGTGAGCATTTCTGGACACATTGGTTAATTTTACTGTCCAGGTGTGGCATTTCTC
Organism: Halichoerus grypus; assembly: GCF_964656455.1. Classification (NCBI taxonomy): domain Eukaryota; kingdom Metazoa; phylum Chordata; class Mammalia; order Carnivora; family Phocidae; genus Halichoerus; species Halichoerus grypus. Next base: position 187,348,104 of record NC_135713.1, read on the forward strand.
ATCTATAGGAATACTTTTAATGTTCCTGTAACCTTAAGAATACTCTCACGTGAACATTTACTCCAAACTAGAGTTGAAAGACTTTGGGGGAAGTATGACACCTGGAGGAATTGCTGGTGGTATTCTACCACTCCTCTCCCATATACAGCCATCTCTCCATCTCCTGTCCACCCACTTTTCATTTCCTATTTTTCACTCACTGCCCACCTTGCATGCATTAGGCCTACCAGGGGTATCGATTGCTTAATCCTGCAGGATATTTAGAGTTACTGCTGCTTCATAGTTTTGAAGGGTGATGAGAGGCAACTCAGAAGACAAATGTCTATTCCAGATCCTCAACTTACTGGGTAAGAGGTGAGGGAGGAAGCAAAATAACCATGCTTTCTTACTGCTAAGGAGATTTTAATATACATTGTGTGGGGTACAAGAGATTCCTTTACTGGTCTAGGAAGGGCAGGGAATCTCAACACTTCACTTCATCCTCTTCCCTCATATCCTGAGACATGCTTTTGGTGATGACATTTCTGAGCTCAGTTGCAGATGGTGTCTGTGGGAAGTAAAGCTTGGTGAGTGAGAAGAGGGCCCTGCTATCCATGAGAAAGCAGATGAGGATTGCTTCGATGCCCTGGTGATTAATCACTAAAGTGCCAAAATGCTTTGGCCACTGGATTGCTCTCATACCTATCTCAAAAATTAGTAGTCCAAGGCTGAGAGAAAGGGGCTGATATGAAATGTGTCTTTAATACTCTCTAGATGGGTGGTTGTTAGTGAAACTTACTCAATATGTAGCCCATAGCCACAGCATACTTCTCTGGAATAAGAGAATATAGCCATAAAGCAAGTTCACTTAGACATAGGTTTCCTAGGACCTGGAAATAGATGGATTTTTAGATGTTTTGCTCTGGCATGGTTGTAAACAACAGATAATGTTGATAGTTCCAAAGGAATGAAGGGCATTTTAGCCAAGCCAAACCATCTCTTGAGGGAGGCAGCATGGAGAAACCCTATAAGGGCTATAATGTAGCGGTCAGAGCTAAGTGAAAAACAAAGCCTGGGTCCTGGAGGATGTTTTTTTCTTTACTGTAAGGAGCCTATTCCAATGGCTGTCTCAGGGAGAGGATCCTTTTACCTCCTGTGTCTCAGAACTACAACAATACTTACCTTGTAGGTGAAGTGAGGATCAGCTTGTAGACAGACAACCCTCCCCACCAAGGCTAATGCAATTTTGAATGCTTTTGGCCCTGGAGAAAAGAGGCTGAATTCAAAGACTTAGAGAAAGCTTAGGAGTCTGATCCTTTTTATAAATTCGGGAACTTCTGAGTATGGCCTTTTTTACCAGTATTTGCATTTTATATTAGGGAGCCAAAGGTCTCATACAATATGAAGCAATAGGAGAAGGAGATGTAAAAAAGGGAAAGAGAACTCTAGAGCAGTCTGTTAGCTGGGCTGCAGAAAGACACTTAGGGTATAATTGCTTTTAAAGAAGACATAGAGATATGGGGTGGAAGGAAAAATTATGGTTGGGCTAGTAAAAAGGGATAATTGCCTTAAAGGTTTACAGTTCATTTTAGGGAGGCCCCATTAAAGCACCACCTTGAGTAAAGAGTTCCCCTTGATTACAGTAGTGTTACCTTTATGGTTGGAGGATGGGCCTAGAACCCTTAGGTTGGGAGATGCTTTGAAGATGTTTTCACTATAAAAAAAAAAAAAAAAAAAAAAAGATGTTTTCACTTAAGGAAGCTTGATTATATTAGACAAATAACATATAAGGAAATTTTGCTTCCCACTGCTATCTACATAGTTCAAGAGAATAATTCAGAAATAAGGAAGGGATGATACGGATGCATCACTTTAAAAAGTTATTTGTATTTATGGAGTTTTAAAACTCCTGAAAGTGGTTTTGTGTATTTTAGGCCAACCTGGAAACTAGTGTTATTCCTCTCTCCTTTGTTTTTAGATCCAAGTGAAGGCAGTGCATAGAAGAGTAAATAAACCAGAATATGTGAATTAGAGTCACAGACTGTTAGAATTACAAAAGGACATTAGTTTGTCTAGTTCAGTGCTGTCTTCAGCCAGTGAACAAATAGGCCCAGAAAGGTTGAGAACCTGTGGTTTGGGGAAGAAGGGAGAGAATAAGAACCACTGTTGTTGGGAACCTACTATGTGTCAGGCACTGTGCTGAATGCTTTGCTTGTATTATCTTGATTGTCAAGTACCTTGAGGCTAAAAGATGGAAGGAATAAAAGGCAAATCCCTCTTACTATCCTGAGCAATAAGTAGGTGATAAAGGGGAGTGGCAGATCACTTTTTCCTGTCTAACCACATAGGGCTAAACTATAGGAAGTGAAGAGTCGGCGTTTGAGAGTGAGGTTAATCTAAGGAAGTACTCGCTAAATAGTTGAGACTCATGAATAACTTCTCTATTCCTGGGAACCTTCCAAAAATGTGATGGTCAGAGGTAGGCTAGAGGCAGGGCTGGTAGAGAACAAGATTATTCTTGGCTCTGGGATTGATTTGCATTCTAGAAAATCAGCTCATGACCTGAGAATATAGATTAATCTTAGAAATAGGGAACAACATAGGGCATCTCCTCCTAAGGGGTCTTCAAAGAAAAGTGTTTATATCCTAAGAATCAAGGAGATAAACATATGCCTTTGGTGACCGTGCTTGTTTTGGGGTTTTTGTTTTGTAACACACTTTGAAGTCATGAAACAGTTTATAATTTTGGAAAGACTCAGTGCCAGGTTCAATGTTGATAGGAGCAGGTGGCAGCCTGAACATTGCTAGTGAGAATAAGATTTTATTCCTCATAGTTGTTTGATATGATATCCCAAGTGTTAAACCATGAGGCTGCTTCAGTGGGGAGTGGTAATATCATTAGCTGAGTCATGTCCTGAGTACAGGACAACTTCTGGGGAAGATTAAGGGAGGATCTCACTTTTTAAAGAAGCTTTTGGATCTAGTGAGATGAGTCTTATACTTGGTTGGGAAGTAAGGAATCAGTATTTATAAGTCAGCACATTAATGCAGGCTATAAAATAAGATAGTAACCTAATACAGAATTAGCCATAGCCAAGAAATAATTCGAAAAGTTGAGTTAACCAGAAAAGAATTCTTTGAAGTAATGAAGATAGGGGAACAGAAGAGGTGTTCAGATGAAGAAAACTTACAGAAGAAGGTTTATGTGTGTTTTGTGCAGAAGGCTTTGAATGGGCTAGTCAGGGTGGTAAAGGAGAGAAATATTAAGAAATAAAGTCGGAGAAGCAGTCTTGTGGGCCTGAATGAGGAGTTCAGATTTGATTTGGTAAGCATTAACAGGAAGCAGAGCATGGTGGGATGAATATGATGTTGAGGACTTTCGCAGCCATACTGGGTCAAGGAAGCAGGAAAGCTTGCTAGGATATTTTTGTTCTTGTCCAGATGTGAGGCCCTGAGGGCCTGCACTAGAGTGGGACAAAGAGCATGAGAAGAAAGGAAGGGGGTCCATAGGAATTAGCAAGGTTTGATGATAGTTTGGATATAAGAGGAGAGATGACCCCAGGACATTAATCCTGTTGATGGTGATGAGAGCTTGGAAAGAGGTAGCTGCTTTGTTTTTTTTACTTCATTAACCAGTTGATGGGATGTGTCTTTGTTCAGTATTGCAGGGTCTAGGTGGGGGCAGCACCCCTAGGAAATAGTGAAGCTTGTGCTCTGTGCCCAGACTATCCATCTGCACTCTGCCCTTTGCAGGTGGGAGATCCAGGTAAAAGAGAGTTTATTGCTGGGGTTTTCCCACAGACTTAAAGAATGCTATCCCTCTCCAGATCTAGGAAAGAAAACAGTTTTTTGCCAGTTTCTTCCCCTTTAATGCTTTGAAAATGGGATATGACTAGCCTGTGGCAGCATGTGGCTGTGGATGCACAATTCTCTGGCTTGTTTCTTGGAAGGCCTTTTTCTGTCCCTCCCTGGGGGTCATTTGTATCTCTGGTTTCTGCTCCCAGAGCCATAAAGTGGGAGCCCCCATTTATTAATTGGGTTGGGATTGGGGAGGGGGTCCACAGGGGACTCTTTAGTGCAGCAGGCGGGGGTCTTCCCGAATGAGCCCATTAGCCAGCCCCAATGGCAGCTGAAACGGGGCCGCAGCCAAGTCCTCTCCGTTTCAAAAACCCTCCATCGCCTGCAGCAGATCAGAACAAGGCCTGCGGGAGCCCTTAGCTTCTGATTGCAGCTGTGAGGAAGGACAAAACAATTTATAGGAAGCCAAGTAGCTCCTGTCTCACTATCTCTTCCTTTCTGACTTTGGGGAGGGGCAAGACTGGGATGTGGTGCCACCCACACACCATAGCTTCTTACAAGGCGGGTATAGGCCTGAAGTAGGAGAGAACAGTAGTGAGTGTATTTGCGCTGATTGGACATTTATGTCAATGCTCTGGATGTGTTTACACATGTCCTTGCTTTCTTCTTCCATCCACATGCAGTTGTATTTGATACATGGTCCTCCCTAGGGCAAAGCCAAGTGTGTGCTCAGATAGTCTCAGTTGTATGTTGCGGGGCATGCTTATCACACTCTTTCCTGCCCCATACATCTGCCTTGTGTCTTCTCTGCCTTATCAAGATTCAGGGTTAGAGTTAGATCACCTTCTTAATATATCTTCAAAATAGAAGGAGTTTGGCACTGAAAGGAAGGCCTCCTACTAGGACTCCCTCATTTGTCCCTTTAAGCCAGCATGAGAAAAGCAGGCATCTCTAGGGGAGCTTCTTTCTGCAGTGGCCCAGAGAGAAGGTGTGAAGGGCAGGAATGCCTCACTTCCTGATAAAAGGAAGTGTCTCCTTCCTCATAGAATCACAGTCGGCCAGAGCTAGAAAGGGACCCTAGAGATCACCTAATTCACTCTTTCAGTGTACAGAGTGGGAAACAGCTTTGGGGAAGGGAATGCCTTGCCCACTGTCTCATAGTGAGTGAGTTGGTGGCAGCCAGCCAAAACTGGAGTCCAAGAGGCCAGAATCTTAACCTACTTGAGTATAGAGCCCCCGACCTTAAGATTGCCAATTCCTGTGACCACTGAACTTCCTCAGGAAAGGAAGGTAGGGCTGTGAGGTTTTGAGGGGGAAAGGTAGATTTGGAAAACATTAGTAGAAAAATTGAGAAGTTTTATGTGTTTTACCTCAAAGACTCATCTCTCCATGACCTGCAGATTGTACAAGTGTAATTTTTATGTAGTCAGGAGCTCTGGTTCATTGGGGAAGCAAGTGGCAGCCGCCGCCAAAGATCTCGATGCCCCCAAAGTTACCCCCAAGTTCCAGGAGCACTTTGCCACCAGCTCTGGGGTTTGGGAAGCAGGCCTCTGAGACCCAGTGAGGAATTCACCCTAAATCTCAACTCAGGCTCTTTTGCATTACCATACAGCTATAGAAAAGCAAAATCGGAAGGAAGGGAGAGAGAAAACCTCACCTTACGGGAAACTAAGGGGAGTCTCTGAATGAGAGAAGGGATTATAGAACTCTGTAAAATGAGATATTCTCTGAGATCACTGGGAAATGGGGTTGGAGGGGGGACCCCCTACTCCTCTCCCTTATTAAGTTTGAACTGTCCGTTTTCTCCTTTGATGAGGCAGAAGGAAGGTGGTGTGGTGCTCCACAGTGACCTAAGGCCTAAGTAGTATGCTCAGTGAACTGACATGCACAGCAGGTTCTGAAGTTATCTCACTCTGGTGCGTAGACTACCCCCTCTTTGGACCTCTCCGAGATGTATCTGCAGTCCCTTCCAATGCTTATTTTCTGAGCATACGAGTTTGGGAGCCAATGATGTGCATAGAGGTAAATGCTAAAGAGTCTCTAAGCTGGGATCAGAATCTTGGAGGGAGAAACAGTTTAGAGTTAGGAGTCTAGGTCAGAGGGGCAGTGGGTCTGCAAAATGAATATTGTGTGCGGATGACAAACAGATCCTAGTACATAACCTTTACATTTTCTCCATCACACCCCAATTGATAATACTGGGGGAACATGAACTGGTCCCCATGCAGATTCCTCCCTACATAGGGAGTGTGTATGATAGACCTACTTGTCCAAATTGTATCAAGTTTGCTGTCCCCTCACAAACCTCCTTTCTGTCTCACAGGATTTTCTTGTTTGTTTGTTTGCCTCCTAGCCTTTCTTGAAGAACCTGTTACGGACAAGGTGATGATCTGATCTAAAACTAGATGGCCTCCTTTGAGTCACCATCTTAAATTAACTTTGCATTAACCTTGAACCTTCATCACCCTTTATAATTCTGAGTTTCACAGCTTCCAGTTCTGTTGAATTCCTAATTTACCTCTTAAGTATAGAATCATTGTTTTTACTTTATCAGACTGGGAGCTGGTTCCCAGGAGGTAGGACTCTTAGAGCAGTTATATCTCTCTCTGGGAGCATACTTAAGGTTCATCTTAATCCTTCTGGGCTTTGTGAATTCAGGTTTGAGGGAATTGGAAGAGTGGTGACCATCACCGTCACTGTTACCTACTAAGGCCATATTCCCTGGGTGAAAGACCAAATTTCTCTTTGGTGTCTAGTCCCTGTCTCATGTCTAAAGTAACCTGTCATTTTCCTTCACAGGTGGCAGCAGCGGCAGGAAGGATGGCCCCTGAGGAATTTGGTGAAGTCCATCAGTCACCTGGCATCTGGAGCCCTGAAAAGTTCAGTCTTTCATACACTCTAAAGCCAGGTAGGGACCTAAAGCCAATCAGAGATTTCAGGCCTGCTTTTGTAAGGGATTCCCCAGCCCCACCCCCTACACAACTAGTCTCAGGGAAATTTCTTATTCCCAGGGAAGTTTCTTATTCCCAAAGATCTTCAGAAGAGTTTCCCTGGCTTTTTATTTGACCCTATTACAGTGTCCTACCTTCTCATTAACAGTTTCTCCCCCTGGTTAGAGTAGGTGACCCTTTTTATTAACACTGACAGTCATTTCATTCCTTTTCTTTCCTCTTGGCCCACTTCGCTAATGGATATTCCTCTTTGGTGGGATACTGATGTTGGTTACTCTCAGCCTCTCCTCTACAACACTTGTCCCACTCACCCATCACTACCACCACCACCACCACCACCACCACCACCACCACCACCACCACACCACACACACACACACACACACACACACACACACACACACAGCCCTGCCTTCTTCCCCAAGAAGCTATTTTCTCTCCCTTTTTGAGTGGGATTGGGCATGCTGTCTCTTCTTACTACCTCTCATCAACTTCTCTTCCTCCTTTCCAGATTTGATGGGAGCTCCCACCTGTCCAGACACTATACAAGATACCAGAAGTAGAGACCTACAAGCCTGCTTCTCTCCATCCTCATTGCCCAGAACCAGGAAGGTCATGAGCTTCCAGTGCTCACCCCCACCCTTCTTGCTGCCAGGTAGGTGGCTCCTCTCTCTACCCACCAACCCCAAACAGGGTCGTATTTTTCTCTGGAAATATTTCTCTCTGTTGTTAAATATTTCCAGTAGGGGGAAGGCCTTAGTGACTCAGCTCTCCACCTTGCGACTTCCAGTTTTAATCTTTAGCAGGACCTTGCTGATGTTAAACATCCACTCCTTTCCTATAGTTCAGAACACTTTAGGGTAAGGGTCCAATGACAGGCAGCACTTCTCTTGGGGCTGGAAGTCTAAAGCTCCAGACATGCATTCTGCCCAGTGGCCTGGCATCCTTGGAGAATACCTGGATCTTTTGAGGGAAAGCTATGTTTATCTGGTGTCTATTCCCAAGGACAAGGATCTCAGGCTCTGAGAATCTGTCTCTATTCATTCCCAGACCTCTCCAGGGAGTAAGAAAGGATTGCTGTACAGAAACCCACCACAAGGGGCGCCTGGGGGGCTCAGTCAGTTAAGCATCTGCCTTTGGCTCAGGTCATGATCCCAGGGTCCTGGGATCGAGTCCAAATCAGGCTCCCGCTCAGCGGGGAGTCTGCCTCTCCCACTGCCTGCCACTCCCCCTGCTTGTGCTTGTGCTCTCTCTCTCCCCCTGACAAATAAATAAATAAAATATTAAAAAAAAAAAAAGAAAGAAAGAAAGAAAGAAAGAAAAGAAGCCCAGCACCAGGTGATAGTGTCTGGAGTTCAGGTGGCATAGTTCAGGTGGCAGGTCTTGTCTGGCACCTGTAAAAAGTTGGCAGGGGCGCCAGAGCCTCTCCTGCCATTGGATGTGACATCAGCTTACCTTTTGCTCTTAGGCCTCCTCTCTCAGCAGCTCTTCTCTTATCCCTGCAAGCCAGACAGCACAAGCAGCAGCCCTAATAAGTGCCAGCTCTAGATAAGGTGCTCCCTCCCTGGTTGACACATACCTTGAGTTGGAGTTAGGATACAGTGGATGGAAGGATAGGAAGTCAGGAAATGTCCCTGGAAGTGGTCGAGCAGTAAGCATGCATGGGTACCTTGATGACTCAGAGATCATCAACATTTATAATTCTACCCATCCAGATAGCAACCTGGATGTCTGATCCCTCGAAGCTGCTGGGCCGCTTGGACAGCTGCAGTCTTGGTTTCTGCCACACGAGGGTGCTGCTGACCAATTAAAACTCCTGCCCCTTAGCAGACAAGAGTTTGGGTGACAAGAGCACCCTTTCCTCAAAACAGGGATCAGAAACAATCTGAGAGAGCCTGAGAACCAGGCCCCAAGAAGCCAGAAGAATAATTAGTACCACTTGCTCTTCCTTAAAAATGGCTTGAGACCCTGAACACTCAGCCCTAGTGGCCTGACATCTTAGTGTGTTTCCACCTGAACTCAGGAAGCCCCCAGCTCTCGGCACCAAACATCTTGCGTAGGTGCTTTTCTCCCTCAAGGTGTAGCAGGTTTCAGCTACACCCTCCCTCCCCCCAGGTTTCAGCTACACCCTCCCGCCCCCAATGTCTCCCTGCCTCTTAAACAGTCACTTTCTAGTCCAGAGGGTAGGGGTACCTGTGGTTTTCAGAGAAAAAGATCTCTCACAATTGTTATGAGGGAAGTATCTTTGTTAGTGAGAAAGCATTGGGGAGAGGACTGAGAGTGGGAAAGTTCAGCCTTCTGTGACCCCATCCCACCTCCCCCAGCACAGATCTGCAGAGCTCAAGACGGTCCAGTGGATGTTTGCAGCTTGAGTGGCTGGAGGACACCCAAAAAATGGTGTCAGGGAGCCGGATGGGGAATAGGGATGCTTTGGCCCTTGAGCTTTAAACTCACCCCATATGGTGTAATGGCTCTGCCAAGGATCCAAGTGGCCATGGGGCCCTTATGGGGGTGAGGTATCCCACAATTGATCCTCCGTCTCCATGAAGCCCTTCCAGGCTGAACAGGCTAAGGGAGATGACAGAGGTTCTCCTCCTCCCTCCTACCCCCATGCCCGAGGGCCCCTCCCCAGGAGGACAGCTTGATTAAACAGTCGGTGCTGCTGGAATTACTGCACAGCTGGCGCTCCCCCCAGCACCCCGAGCAGAGCAGCAGCGCAGATTAAAATCTCCAATTAGCGTTAAAGTGAAGTGAGGAGGTACTGAGGCTGCCAAGGAGGCCAGGCGGGGGCCCTGGGTCGGCAGACACCCCCACTGGTGCCTGGATTCTGAGCACCACCCTCGGTTATCCCTTCTTTCCTAGCTCCTCTCCCAGCAGCTCTCAGTGCCCATTAGCTTTGCATTGCTTGGGGCCACAGGGCTTTCTGAGGGGCAGAGGGTGGAGCAGATGCATTACCTGACAAAATGCTGGGGACACCGTAAGTGTGAAGGAGAACGAGTGATCAGTGCTTGTCAGGGGAGACACCCTGCTCACAGCGTGCCAGGCAGCCAGGATGAGGTGATTTCACCCTATTGCTGCTTCTTTTTGCCTAGAGAAAGGGCAAACAGGATAGGTCCTCCAGACCCAGACCCTCTTACCTATAAGGTGCTGAGTGTCGTGATGCCCACACAAACATCCATCCTTGTATATTTTATCCTATCTGACCCATCTGCTCCCACCCAAATTATGGCTCTGTTCTTCCTCGCTCCCTCTGTTATTTTTCTCAGCTTTCCTATGGGTGGGGGTAGGCACAGCCTAGCTTGGGAGCATCGCCATGCCCTGCCACCTGGGTCTTAGCCGGCTTCTCATTACCTTCTTTGCAGTTCGGGGAAAAGCAGGGATATGCCAAGAATGGAGGCCTCAGACTCTCCGAACCTCTGAACATCACACCCTATCCTAAGGGCCCTCTACCATTTACACTTCTGCCCTTCACCCACCAAACCCAGAAGGAGGGCAGCACAGCTAGTCATACCCTTTGACTTCCCTCTGCCCCTTTAAGGGAAATGGAGGTGGGTACCCAGCTGACTGAACCTACTCACACCTCCAGAAATTAGACACCAGGGCACAGTGCCACCCTCCCAGGCTGGCACATGCTACCCTGGCAGAGGTTCAAATAACACCCCCCCTTCATCCTCCCACCCCTATGTCTTCCTCTTCTCTCTCCCTCTTTCTTCCTCTCTCTCTCTCTCTTTTTTTTTTTTTTCTCAGCTCAAAGCACAGCTGAGCCTTAAAGCGGTGGGGGGGGGGGGAGACCAAGCTGGGGCAGGGGGGTGGAGAGCTCCAATAGCACGTTTTCACCTGCCATTTAATTGGATGTATTTTTAATTAATGGGACCTCAGGGACCAACATGAGACAATCTGATCTCTGAATAGGGACAGGGGAGGGATTGGGTTAGGGAGGAGGATTGGGCCACTGGGTGCGGTTACTGGGAACCCAGGCCCATCAATCACTGGCCACTTTGTGCTCTGGCATCGGGAATAGCGAGGTGGAGGAGGAGGGGAGGTGCTGGGGAGAGTTGCCAGGAAATTCCCCCCAACTGCCAGGACCTCCAAAAAAGGATAGAATATACTAGTTGACTTGGGTCTGACGCCCAAATTTGCAGCCAGGATATTAGGTAAGGCTAATCCTTGCTCCTAGGATTTTGTCCAGTTGGACTTGTCCCAGTGAGTGATATAAAACTGAAAGGAAAGTGGGGACAGAGTTTTGAGGTCATTGAAGACAGAGGGCAAGGGCTAGAGACCATAGAACCAGAGATTGTGTGAGAGGAAAGAGGAGGGCAGGGTTTAAAGATATTTCTGAACGTTTAGACATAAGAGAAGTGCCCTGGAGTTTACATGCAAAGCATGTGAGGCCTGATGCCTTTGGGGTGTGAATCATAGAAGCTTACTGCTGCAAGGGAGAGAACTTGGAGCTCATCTTGCCAAACTCTTCACTTTACAGATGTGGAAATGGAGACCCAGAGAGGAAAATCAGTTGAATCCTGTCCTGGAGTTGCTTTGTGTTCCTGGCTTTGGAGAGTTCCTGGGAACCCAAGGAAAGGTAGGTCGGTAGGTAGGGCATGGGGAGGAAAGTCAAGGGAAGAGGATTGGCAGGGTTATTACTGGAGTCTCCTATCTCTGGCCTCCAAGTCAGAAGCAAGTGAGAGGAGTCAGGCAGGTGCATTGTTGGAGGAACATTTCCCTTGTACAGCTAGTTCCAGAGGTCATCTCATCCGTTCCCCAGCTAACAAGCAGACAGATCCCCGAGAGTCCCCCACTCTCATGGGATTTTACAATACTCTGAAAAGTCCACAGAGAAGGCAATGTACCAACTACCCTAGTTCCTTAACCAAGAAATAAATCTCCCAAAGGTGACTAAATATTGAGCTCTTTTAAGATCTTTTTACAAGTTTCCCTGTCACAGTATAAACTGCTAGAGAAAATTATGCCCAAAATGTAGGGAGGAGTGGTCTTATACCTCTTGTCCCATGTCTAAGCCTAAAACAGAGACAGGGTTAAAATTCAAGGCTCAAAAGGCCGAGTCAGAAATGCCCCTGAATCATGTGGTGCCATGGCCCCAGAGCACTTAGTCAAGCCCTGTCTGGCTTTGTGCGGTGTTGGTGCACAATGGAGAGGAAGACATGTTTCCAGCTGTCCACATCCCCACTCCTCCTTCCTTTACTGTTCAGACACTAGGGTTAGGGAGGGAAAGGATGAAGGAGAAAAGGGGCTTTCCCACCAGGTTGCCAAAGGTGGCATTTCCTGGCATCTTCTTCCTTCCTTAAAAAAATTCAAGATTCGGGCGCCTGGGTGGCTCAGTTGTTAAGCGACTGCCTTCGGCTCAGGTCATGATCCTGGAGCCCCGGGATCGAGTCCCACATCGGGCTCCCTGCTCAGCAGGGAGTCTGCTTCTCCCTCTGACCCTCCTCCCTCTCGTGCTCTCTCTCATTCTCTCTCTCGCAAATAAAAAAAAAAAAATTTTTTTTTAAAAAAAAAATTCAAGATTCTTTGTTCTGTGCTTCATGAGACTAAGCTGGAGTCAGGGCAGGGATGGGCACAGAGCTTGGAAAGCAGTGTGGATAGAAACTTCATCACACTCTCCAAGCCCCCACATCTTTCCCCCACTCCCAGGATTGTTTTCTGGCTTAGTATCCCATTTTATATCCCCAAAGTCCCTGAGGAAGAGCAGGATGTGCCTCTTTTTTTTTTTTTTTTAAGATTTTATTTATTTATTTGATAGAGACACAGCAAGAGAGGGAACACAAGCAGGGGGAGTGGGAGAGGGAGAAGCAGGCTTCCCGCCGAGCGGGGAGCCCAATGCGGGGCTCGATCCCAGGACCCTGGGATCATGACCTGAGCCGAAGGCAAACGCTTAATGACTGAGCCACCCAGGTGCCCCAGGATATGCCTCTTTAAGTGGCCCACATTCACCATGCCTTATGTTTAGACCTTCAGGATCATCTCCTTGCCTTCTCTACAAACAATAAGTGAGAAGGACCCCTCACATCCCCCCAAGACAGTCTGGAAAGAATCCATCTGCCTCTTCCCCTGCTTCCAAAGGCTTGTAGTAGTGGGAACTGGGAGGAGAACTGTGCCAGGGAATTGAAAAGGAAGATTCTCTTGTCTGGGAAGGTCAGGGAGGAGCCTGAAAAGGGGGAGAAGACAGAGAGGGGAAATTTGGGAGCTGAGGCCTGTAGTCCCATCTGTGGGCCTGGCTACCTAACCTAGGGTAGGCCGTTCATACTGACTATTATTCATAGGATTTATTAGCGGCTCCTGTTTACAGAGCTGCTGTTTCTCCTTTGAAATACAGAGCAGTGGAGAAGAACAGCAAAGAAGAAAGGGAAAGGGTATCAGGCTTTTGGTAGGCCCTTTCTCACCCCTTGTCCACCCCTGCTCGAACATTGGAGGCATATTGGAGGGCCCAAAAGGCCCTTAAAGCATTCAATCTAGATTCTGGATTTTTCTCTAAGGAACAGGGCTTCCCTTCCCGAAGTCCCCACCAGCCCTGCCTCACACTCCCAAGGTTTAGGCAAGGTGCCAGATCTACAGCCCTGGAGTCAGACCCAGGAGAGATCCTAGAATCACTCCTCAATACCACATGCTCCTCCTCTTTCTCAAACTTTCTCCTTGGCCTCCCTTTTCTTCTACCTCCCTTCAGCTAGCTCCACTCCTGGCCACCTCATCCCTTTGAGTCTGAGAAGATATGGTAAGTAGTTGTCTGTTCCCTACACTTTTTCTTCCTCTCTTCCTGGAGCCTGGAGTCCAGAAAGATTGCTGAGCCTTTGCTGGGAAAGAGGAACAGACTTGAAGTAAGTGGGAGGCAGAGGTAGCAGCACCCAGAATGACCTGCACTTTGGAGAAAAAGGAGCTCTGTATTGGCCCAGGGTTTACCTTTTACTCTGATGGGACTCCTCCTTTTCTCCTTCTCCCTCAGTGTGTCCCATGGGTTGGTGAGAGATCTGGATGTCTGAACCTCCCACCTGACACCTCGAAGGTTGTTATACATATCCCCTCTCTAGCTCCCGAAGCCATGGAGGAGGGGAAGGAAGGCGTCTCAGAGGTGGCAGCACCCAGGGAGACCAAAGAGAAGAAACAGTGACCAGAGGGGGAGCCAGGAGGAGATGCCTGCTCTTGAAAAACCCTCTTTATCCCATCCTCTCTGGCACCCCCTCTCACATGCTGACAAGGCTGTGTGCCCAAGTGTACCAGCTCTCCTGGCTGGCAATTCTGCTCCGCCGTGCAGGCATCCGGTTCTCTGCTCCGGCACAGAGCACATGCTGGGCTCTCTCACACTCCTTTGCTCACTCATCTCAACGTGTCTGTGTTGCAGATTCCTAAGGATGAAAGAGGAGGCTGTGGTCCTGTGAGTAGGAAGATGGTGGGCTTGGGGCCCTTCAGGTGCATATCTGCCTCGCTGGAGGGCAAGGACAGAGAAGGCTGCTGGCAGCTCAGCTGAGCTCAGGGTTCTGGTGACTCATAGTAGTGGGGGCAGCTCATGAAAACATCAGAGGGGAAGGGGGTCCAGGCTTGTTAGAGCTCTCTTTTGCCCCAGTTCTCCCCCAACTCTGAGCTATGTGGATGAAGTTCTCTCATCTGGATTGTGGGGCAAGGAGAGGCTCCAGCTATGAAAGGGCTGGGAATGCTCAACCTCCCTTAATCATTCCCAGAAAGAGGCTTCCCATTGAGGAAAGGATAGGAGAGGCCAGTAGTATCCTCTGACCATAGTCCTAGGGGGGTTAAGTCCTTTATTTCAGCAAAGGGAAACAGGGATCATTGGTACTAGCATATCCAGATAATAGCACCCTCCCTCTGACGTCGGTGAAGGATGGGCTGAGTAAGAGGAGGAGAGTTCTCTTGCAGAGCCCATTTTCATTTGCCTATTTCATTGCTGGCAGCCCTGCTTTCCAGCTTGGGGTGGTGGAGGGGGTGCTCTCTGTCAGGTTGCTTCTGGAGACCCAGAGATGGTTTTGGTTGGAGAAAGTGATAGACCAGCCACTTTTCACTCTTCACTCTTCCTCTAGGGAGACGAGACCATCTCTACTCCCCCAGCTCTCCCTGGCAGCATTGGGAGACCAGGGGCCCCTGCTGGAATACCCATAATAAAGCTCAGTCCTGAACTGAACCAACACATCACCTGGCTCTGGTATAAAAATGGTGCTGTGAGGGGGAGCCTGGGTGCACCAGGTGGGTATAGACAGGTGTGGGGAGTTTAGACCCAGGAGAGATCCTAGAATCACTCCTCAATACCACATGCTCCTCCTCTTTCTCAAACTTTCTCCTTGGCCTCCCTTTTCTTCTACCTCCCTTCAGCTAGCTCCACTCCTGGCCACCTCATCCCTTTGAGTCTGAGAAGGTATGGTAAGTAGTTGTCTGTTCCCTACACTTTTTCTTCCTCTCTTCCTCTACTCCCGAGTCCCAGCCGAGAGTTACCCCATTTGAACTCTTTGTACCAGTGAATGCCATCAGGATCTGAACGCAGAATCCTCAGCCTGCCACCCCACCCCCCACTGACTCTGGGAATGCCACTCTGACTCTGAGACTGGCTCTTTAGTGCTCGTCCTCCCCCAAAGATAGCCAGGCCAAGACTGGTATGTCCGCTGACAGCAAGGGCCCTGACCTGAGGCAGAGGGCTGCTGTAAGGGTGCAGTGGGGCCCGGCCCTAAATGCATGTATGCCTGTGCATTGGGCACACTGGTTTATTAGTGTTATTTCAGCATTGTGATGCAGAGAGAGTAAGTGTAACAGCTGCTCCTTGCTTGCAGTGTTTATTGTTACCTAGAGACAACCTCCTGGCTTTTTCCCAGCTCCCCCTCCCCCCCAGCCCAACCCCCTCCCTGCCAACAGTCCTACTCTCCCCACACTGATGGGAAATTTATAGCTTGCCCATACCATGCCTTTAACCCTCTCCTGTCCATAGGGTAGGTGGGGTGAGGGAAGCCAAAGAGAGCAGTGGGCATGCTTGGGCCCCAGCAGGGTAGAATGGTGTGCAGGGGAAGGGAGGGAGGGAGGACACTGCCCCTCACTGATCTGTGTGTCCGGACTCAGGCTCCGGTTGCCCTCCTGGCTCTCATGTTGAGAGAAAAGAACTTTGGACCCAGCATCCTCCTCACAAGATGATTCTCTTTCCTGGGTATCTCTAAGCTCCCCCAGTTGGGCTGCCTGGCCCTGAGCAAACACAGTGAAGTAGTATTGAAACAGGAGTAAATATGGAGTGGCAGAACACCCAGCCCTCTCCTTTCTGTAGAGATGTCCTATCAAGACTATTAAGAGACTCTGGCATGACGGATGCTAGCCAGACCTTCCCAACTAGGTAAATGTCAAACATGAAACTGGCTGCTGAGTAAGGTGGGAAAAACTGCCCACTCTAACTTTACCCCAAGCCCAGCACTCAGGTCCCAAGAGATTCCCAGACCATTCTCCAAGCTGGTCTCCTTGGTCTGGTTAGGTTCTGCTCTTCTTCCTGGCCCATTTTCTCCTGCTTATCTTTTGGTTTGATAGCTTGGATCAAATCCAACAGACCAAGGGGACTGAAACATCTTAGTCATGGCCTCAACAGAACTGGGGAACTAGAAGCTCCTCCAACCTCTCCTGACCTAGGACCGTTCATGGAAGGGTACCATGTCATATATTCAACTGTCCCTACTGGAAATAAGAGTTTGAAGAGGGATCAGATTTTAGCAAAAAAGATAGAAGGTAGACGTATGGAAAAACTTACTCATGGGATATAAAACTTCAGAATGGGCCTACTTCAGAGATTTTTTTTTTTTTTTCCTGCCTGGGATAGGTTTAAGTCTGTGCCTATCAAGGGGAATTGAAAAAACAGGATTACTTTTCTGTGGCTTCTCCAGATGGGGGCCTCAGTGCAATTTCCTCACTAGCTCTGGGAGTACACCCCTTCTTGGTCCTTCTAAAGGTAGTAGCTGATGGTTAGATCACAAGTTTGGGAGGCAGGAAGCCTTGGGTTCTAGCACCAGCACTGCCATTAACCAACTGTGCTACCTTGGTAAGTCACTTAACCTCTCTGAGCCCTGGTTTCCTTGTCTGTAAAATTCAGATAAACAACCTCTTAAGGTTGTGGAGAGCATTTAGTGAAGTAATGTCTGTAAAGCACCTAGGACATTGCCTGATACTCAGTAGGTGCTCAGTGGTTGATACAATAAATAGTCTGTTACTCTTATGGAGTCACCAGGGCTGACATTGCTTCAACGACTCCATGAGTCCTCTGAAATTACAGGCCAAATAAGTGAATGTATGTATGCTGGGAAGAATGTCCATGATTGTCTTCATGATGTGGAGCAGGGGGGTGGCAGTCTCCTGGAAAGGAAATAGCCCCAACCCCTTGACTCAGACTGTGCCATTCCCATGCCTCAAACCAGGAGCTGTACTTCCAGGCAGTGTTCTGCCTGGAAGTACAGCTTCATCATCTAAGATGGGGCTATGAGAGACAGCCACTAGGATAGCAACGCCAGGCACTTTACAGTTTGTCAAGTACATTTACCTACATTAGCTCTTTTAATACCCAGCATATCCCAGTAAAGTGAAGAGAACTACCATTTATTATTTATTTATTTATTTATTTTTAAAGATTTTATTTATTTGCGAGAGAGAGAGAATGAGAGACAGAGAGCATGAGAGGGAGGAGGGTCAGAGGGAGAAGCAGACTCCCCGCTGAGCAGGGAGCCCGATGCGGGACTCGATCCCGGGACTCCAGGATCATGACCTGAGCCGAAGGCAGTTGCTCAACCAACTGAGCCACCCAGGCGCCCAGAACTACCATTTATTGAATGCCTATTATGTGCCAGGCATTGTGCTGGATATATTTTTTTTAGGTATGTTTAAAGTCTGTGGAGTATCATCACCTAAACATGTCATGATTTACAAGGCTCATCCCCTATCTTTAATCATTTAAGTATTTTACTCTTATAAATAATACCAGAATGAACATTCTAACACATAAACCTTCATGCATTTTTTTTAAAGATTTTATTTATTTATTTGTCAGAGAGAGCACAAGCAGAGGGAGAAGCAGGCTCCCTGCTGAGCAAGGAGCCCAATGCAGGACTCGATCCCAGGATCCTGGGACCGTGACCTGACCTAAAGGCAGACACTTAACCGAGTGAGCCACCCAGGCGTTCCCTCTTCATGCATTTTTATAGTAAATTCTAAAAAGTAGAATTATTAGATCAACAGATACAAATATCCCCTGTTCCCTATGGTCATTTTATTGATATACCCATGAGAATAATGTTTTTTAAATCTTCCTCTTTGGAATTCTGCAATGGAAACACAAGGGCAGCCCCTTTTCTCTCCTAGGCCCAGCAGAGAGACATTAGTAATCTATCATAGCTTTTTTTTTAATTTATTGAGATAATTGTAGATTCACATGCAGTTTTAAGAAATAATACAGAGATCCCTTGTACATTTTTCCTACTTTCATCCAATGCTAATATTTTGCAAAACTATAGTACCGCAACCAGAATATTGACATTGATATAGTCCACCAGTCTTACTCAGATTTCCCCATTTTGTGTGTGTGTGTGTGTGTGTGTGTGTGTGTACAATGTTATTACCTGTGTAAATTCGTGTATCTACCACTGGAGTCAAGGCACTGAACAGTTCCAACACCACCAGGATTCCTCATGCTGCCCTTTTATAATCACACCTACCTCACACCCTCCTTAACCCTTAGCAACCACTTATCTCCTCCACTTCTGAAATGTTGTCATTTCAAAAATGGCGTCATACGCTGTGTAAGTTTTTAGGATTGGCTTTTTTCACTCACCAAATCCATCCAAGTTTTTGTATGTATCCTAGTTTGTTCGTTTTGTTTATTCTATGGCATGACCACATGGACCACAGTTTGTTTAACCATTCACCTGTTAAAGGACACTTTGTACTCTCACTTTGTACTCACTACCAATTAATGAAGTAGCTCATTTACTTGTGTGCTGTTTTATACTCACAATTATTAAGCTTCTTTAATTCTTCAGGCATGGCACTATTACTATTTTCATTTCATAGATGAGGAAAATTGAGGCTCACAGTAAAAAATTCTCCCATGATCACATGTTAAATGGCAAAGAGCCTGGAACCCAAGATAATAGGGCTCTTTCTACTGCACGAGGCTTTCTCAGACCTTGACTAACGTTTCTGGGAATAGGGTGTGGGCAGAACCAAAAGAGAAATGTTGGAGGCAGAAAGAGATTGGAGCAGCGTGGGTCAGTTCAGGTCTTCACAGCTGACGTTGGTTCATAGGTTAGAAGAGCAGCAATGGGGGCGCCTGGGTGGCTCAGTCGTTAAGCGTCTGCCTTCAGCTCAGGTCATGATCCCAGCTCCTGGGATCGAGCCCCACGTCAGGCTCCCTGCTCGGCGGGAAGCCTGCTTCTCCCTCTCCCTCGCTCCCCCTGCTTGTGTTCCTGCTCTCACTATCTCTCTCTCTGTCAAATAAATAAATAAAATCTTTAAAAAAAAAAAAGAGCAGCAATGTCATGGAGCAGGGAGCAGTATGGCATGTGCCTTTGAAATTGTTTCCCCTTTGCCAGGAAGGAACAAGGCTGAAGTGGATAGAGCCCATGAGCAGTCTGCCCACAGACCTGGGCCCTGGAATCAGAAAAGAAGCCTTTGGGTGTCTGTGAGAGGGAGCGTGGCTAGGGTCCTCCATGGAAGTGTGAAGCTGAAGGTGTCTCTGAAGAGGTCTGAGAAAACAGGTCATGATGAGTGAGCACCCTGTTCCGGAGGGGTAAGGGCAATAAGCGCACTTTTTTTGGTGGTGGGGGAGCTACAGGTTAATTGTGCACGTGCATGTGCACACACACACCCCCTTGGGGCAGGCACAGTGTCTAGGACATGGTACAGGGGGCAGGCAGAGTGGAAGCAAAAATGCCAGTCCAGCACTTAGTCCTCGCTTTATAACTGTTCCTTACTCCAGCTGAAGCCATGGACAGTGAAATCAGAAGGAGTTGGAGAAAACATTTGGTCTGTCCCTCAGCCTGTGGGCACTGGTTGAAGCTGACAGGTGGAAACCTAGAGTTGGCCCAGACATGATGGGTGGTAGAGATGCCAACTTGTGGGAGAGAAGGTTTGGCTCCTCTCCTGGGAGCTATGTCTGGCCAAAGGCTGCCTCTTCCCACCTCCTGCTGGAACTGGCTCTTTTATAGCTGATGTTATCGTTGCTCCATTGGCCTATTCCAGTGGTGTAGACTCATAACAATTTTCCCTATGTACTTATGGCTCTAGAACCAGGCTGAGAGCACATACCGCTTTTCTCCATCTCCCCTGGCCCATCAGAAATGGCACATCTCCCAGTCGCACCCACCACCCATGCCCAGTAATCCCAGCCATGGAGGATAAACACCGAGGCCTTCGGAATGTATAGGGACTACACTGGATCACTGAAACAACCAGAGATACCCATTCTGAACTTGTGTCTTTTGGCCGGAAGTTCTTAGACAAAGGGAGATCACTCTTTACTGAATCTTACTCCCACTGAGACTTCCTAACTGTCAGAGGTCCTGAACGTGGCTGGGAGACAGCTCCTTTTTCTCGAAGCCAAGATGGCTTCTAACCAGGAAATCTCAGAACGCCTGCTTATGTCCTTCCCTTGGCTGCCCCTCTGCTCCAGGTCCCCTTCTCTTCTGCTACCACTGCCTTCCCATTCCTTCTTTCTCTTCTCCTCTCTCTCTCTTTCTCAGCAAGTTTTTTATGTGATTACAGGCACTGCATGGTAATTAGTGCTAAACTCATTTGCACAACTACAGTTAATTGGCTACAACAATTAATTAATGTGTTGGAAATTTGGCACTGGAAAAAAAAAGTTTGTCATCAAAAAAAGGGCAAAAAATTGTAGAGTGAGATACCCATAAAAATCGAGGGCAGGCTTCAAAAGCCCAGCTGGGCCTCAAACTTCAGGCCGGCCTCAGATGCCTTCCCACTCTCAGCTCCAACACATTTTCCTCTTTCCTCTTTCATTTTTTTCCTGTTCCTTTCTTTCTCTATTTCTCTTCTCGCTCCATTTTTTTTTTTTTTTTTTTACAACTTAAGCAAACTCATTTCCCTGATAAAATATAGCATGACTAATGGCTAGAGCATGTAAAAATCATTGGGAAAATGTCCTTGGAAGACGAATGCATTTTCAGCAGAATAATTAACTTAATTAACAAATTCACATGCATATTCATCAGGCTATTAATGTCTTCTCGGCTCAGCTTGATGAACATTGCGGTAATAACCATCTCATTTACATACTGCATTCTACTGCGATCCAAAACAGAGACAACATACAGGCGTATACACACACACATACACACACACACACACTCTTGCACGAATACACACAACATGTCTGGGCCACTTTGACTTCCAGGTTGGCTGGGAGTGTGTGTGTGTGTGTGTGTGTGTGTACGCGCGTTTGGTGTTTGTTGGAGGGTGGGTGGCTGGGAACTCCGGCTGGGGGTGTGATCTTTAGAGGGTCATGAGTTGAGGTGGGCTAGAGATGCCCACATGTGAATGTCTGAGAACTTTAATCCTCTCTCTCTCTCTCTCTCTCTCTCTCTGCCTGTCTGCCTCTCTGCCTCTTTTTCCTTGTTTCTTTTTCTCTGTGTCATTTTCTCTCTTCTTCTCTTGCCACCGCCCCCCCCACCATGTCTCTCTAGGGAAAAACTTGGTATCTGTGCCAACTTTTTCCCCCCTCCCCTCCTCCCTCTCTCTCCTCCTTCCCCTCTCCCAACTGCTGCCAGCCGGCGTCAGCGCTGAATTGCCATCTCCTTGAGCTCTCTGTGGAGCAATCTCGGAGAGCAGTAAGGTGTGACGCGGGGCTCTGCCGGCTTCGCAGCACCGCCTGCGGAAAGAGCGCAGGATGGCGGAGGAAGATTAAGAGAAATCTCGAGCAGGGCTCGGCTGCCATTGGTGTGTGCAAACGCCGAGGAGGAAGGGAGAGGGAGAGCGAGGAGGGGGGGTGGAAGGGGGGGGCACCAGCAGCTGTCGGCCTAATTCTCCTAACACTCTGCTTGTGGTCATATTAGAAAAACAGATTATGCCCCTCGGTGCCACTCACTTATACTTGACATACGTTAATGTTCTATATCTCCATTCTCGGGTCTTGACGACAGTGGACTTAAGATCGAGGAGGATAGGAGTCTGGGTGGCCAAGGGGCACAAAAGACCCTGCCCTCTCGTTCTCACCTGACCTTCAACCCCAGCCTGTACTGGCTCTTTAGAAAGCAAGCCTGGACATAGAATTTGCATCTGATGCCACCATTTGCCCGTGCTTTTTGCAGCCCCTTAGGAGGTGCAGAGGTCAGAGGACGCTTGAAAGCCCTTTCCCCTAAAAGTCACTCCCTCTCTAGAGTCTTAAGAGGTCACTTCAGGGCCCAGTGAGACCAGTGGCACTCCCACCCTTAATCTTTCTATGGGCCCTCCCCTTCAAATCGGAAGTTGGGGGTCAGAGAAGGGAGTCCATGATAGTCGGTGCTCCATGAGGGGTTATAGAAAAGCCGTGAGCAAAACAAGGCCAGGATTGTTTCTGGGTTGCTATGGAAACCAGGTTTCCTCCTCCCGGCAGGAAGGGAGGAGTGCCTGAGGCCTTCCTCCTTCCACCAATCGGGAAGGCTGTAAAGGCGGAGTTTACTGAGGCCTGGGGGGAATAGGGCTGTTCTTGGAGGACGAACCAATCATTCCCGCAGCCCTGCCTGCCAGTCCGTAGCCCATTGACCACCACCTTCCCTACCCTCTCACCTCAATATTCAAAAGAGGCTTTTTCCTCTGTGCCTTGTCCTCTATGGAGACCTGTTGCTTAGCAACCACTAGTGCCTTCTTCCCAATAACTTGCAGGGACTGAGAGATAAAATATCTGTCTATATTCAGTTCCCCTCCCCTGTCTATTTATATTTAATAACTCAAGCCCTGTCTTGGGTTCCCTTGGCACCTGTTTTAGAGGGCTTTTAGAGGGATTAAGCTGCAGCCTGAAGAAATAAAGTTACATCCGTGGAAGAACTTCCAAACAGGGAAGAGTGGGAGAAAAGACTGGAGTAGGTAGGGAAGCTGTGGAATCATACTCTCTTAAATATACGCGGAGGGAAAAACAAAAAGTATTTAGAACTTGGAATGTGGGGAGGGGATGTCCGCAGGGATTCCCAAGGGTCCACTCAGGACCTGGAGTGGATGCTAACAGAACAACTAACTGGGCTGGCATTTTTCTGTCCCCACCCTCTGCCTTGCCCCCTTTTCTTGCCCACTTCCAGTCTAGAGCCCTCTCATATTTTTGCATGTGAGAGGCCCATCCCTCTGGGGATGTCCAGTTTCCTAGTGTCTGGAAGTTGGTTTCCAAGAGTGGGGGCTGTATGGATGTATGTCCACCAGGCCTGGGTATCTCCCAAAGTTTGTCAGTCACAGGGAAGGAATTCTCCTGAGTTATCTACTAGAGAACCCCAACCTGACCCAGCAGTGGGGGCTGTACAGTATCACGAAAAATGAGGAGCAAGGAAGGCGTAAGGATAGCCTAATGGCTGCATGTCAGAATACCTGGGTTAGGGCCCCCTCGCCCTACTCTCCTGTGATCCAGGTTATTCACTTAATCTCTTAAACCCCTTGTTGGGGCACCTGGGTGGCTCAGTTGGTTAAGCATCCGACTCCTAATTTCAGCTCAGGCCATGATCTCAGGGTCATGAGATTGGCCCACCTTGAGCTCCACACTGGGCATGGAGCCTGCTTAAGATTCTCCCTCTCCCTCGACCCCCCCACCCCCCATCCCACTCACACGCACGCATACTCTCTAAAAGAATAAAAATAAAATAAACCCCTTGTTGCTTTGTCTATAGATCAAGAATAATAATGTTTACCTCCCTAGACTTTAGCGGGATCAATTAAAGTGATATGTGAAAGGAAATACTCTGAAAACTGCCAATTTAAATAAATATTATTTTAAGGTCTGGAAAAGGTCTGACTGCTGGAAGGGGGGTGTATCATGAATCCAGCCCAGGCCTTGGCTTAAGAACACCAATAGTTTGTTGGCCAGAGGGGTGTGATTCTTTGCCCTGTGGTCAGTCAGGTGGGGAGCTATAAATCAAAATCAAAAACAGAGGGCTCTTTAGGGAAAGTAGCAAAGAGCATCCCTATCATCTTCCCCACCTCCAGTCCCAGATTCTGACCTCCAGTTCTCCCAGCCTACACCCCACCCTGACCCTCCCAGTCAGCACCTTCACTGTCGTCATGCTAGATCACAGACTGTACAGTTTCACCCTCCATACCCCCCTTTTCGGCACCTCCTCCAACCCGAGCCTTCTGTGGGAGACAGATGGGGTGTCTGCGATGGAAAAGGCTCTGGGCTCTACGCCGCCTTGGGTGGGCAGCCCCCCTTCCCATCTCCCCACTACTCCCGCTCCCTACCTAAGACACTCAGATTCACCCCGGGCAGCTTTGGGAGCTGCTGAGGATTCCGACGCTCTTGCCTTCTCAGACTCAGCCCAGAAGCAGAGCCAGAACGACATCTTTCTCTGAGACCTAGACCCCAGCCCCTCTTCATGGAAAACCAATGCAAAGGAGGAAGTAGGTTAGGGAACAGTAGGGCTCCACATGAAGGGACTAGTGTGGAGAGGCAGGGAGGGGGCGTCCAGAGTCCTTCACTGAGGACTGGATGGCTGGGGTTTGGGGCCTAAATTGAGGGAGGAGGCTGAGACTAGGCAGCTCCTTTGTTCCAGAAATCTGGGGTCCCTGGAGGGAGGCTCAGCTTGGGGAGCGGGGGAAAGGGAGCTAACATTACAGAGCACCAACTGTGAGCCAGGCACAATGCCAGAGTCTTCCATACCTGTACTCACAACTAGCAGGTGAGGAGTCAGGGTGAATAGGTGTCTCATGAGCTCTCAGCATCTCTCGGCACAGTTGACCAACTTCTCCTTTGATTCTATGATTTCACTGCCAATTCTCCTACCACTCTGGCTGCCCTTTCTCTGTCTCCTTTGCAAGCTCATCCTCAACTCCTTGGACTCAGCCAAGTCCCCCGATTGTACACTTTCACGGTACTATATATTCTTCTTTCAGAGCACTTAGCACAGTGATTTCACACTTATTTGTGCAGCCATTTGAATAATAATCCTATTTCCCCCACCAGATGGAAAGTTCCACGAGGACAGTGACCACGTCTGTCTGTATTCACCAGTGTGCTCCCAGTGCCCAGCACCGTGCCTAGCATAAAGCAGCTGTTTGGTAAATATTTGTTGAATGAATGAATAAATGACAAAAGGACATCACTCTGGCCTAAACTCAGTTTCTTAGCCACTTCCTCACCCCCAGAGCGGACCTACCCAATATGTGAACCAGAGAACAGGGTGCCTGGGAGGTCAGGCCACCTCATTCTCCTTGGAGAAAAAAACAAAAATATCAGGACAGGAGTAAACCAAGTTCCAGGATACGGGCCCCCTGCCTGGACCTGTCTATATGCTCTCCAGCTTCTCCAGGGATGGAGAGAATTCAAAGTCCCAATAACTTCTCTCCATTTGGGGCCTGAAATCACTCGTGAGCTGGAGGAGAGGAGTTCCATCGGAAAAGAGTGTTCTGCAGAAAACCCCTCTTTTCTGCCTTAGCTGCCTTAGCTGAGACTGCCGAGACCATCTGTTACCACTCCTCTCTTTGCTTCTGTCCTCTTCCCCTGGACTTCAGGGAAGGAGATCATTCGACCAAGTGGGAGGGATAGATGGTGAGAGCACAATCCGCTTGTTCCTTGAAGCGTCTGGGGCAATGTTGATGAGCCTCAGCCAGGTGATTGGAGCCGAGGACCGCTGGAGCCAGCGGCCTCAAGTGCTTTGGGGCTGTACTCTCTAGACCCTGGGGAGCAGGGAGTGGACAAAATGACCTCTGGGGGGTGCCCAGTGTTCAGCCCAGGGGCTTTATCTGACCTCCTTGCTGACCTCAAACAAAATACCCAAATCTGTAGGAAGTTAATGTTCGGCCAGGGGTGGTAGCCCCTTGCTCTCCCTGGCCATTTCCCATTCTAGCCAACTGCCCATCCCAGAGCATCTCTCCCGCCCAGCTCGGCATCAGTACCTGGTCCTCACGGTGTCTTCTTACCCAGTCCCCTTGTCCTGACAGTGCCCCTGAGCACCCAGGTACTT
This sequence comes from Halichoerus grypus, assembly GCF_964656455.1. Classification (NCBI taxonomy): domain Eukaryota; kingdom Metazoa; phylum Chordata; class Mammalia; order Carnivora; family Phocidae; genus Halichoerus; species Halichoerus grypus. The sequence goes on from NC_135713.1 coordinate 187,373,956, forward strand.
GGGGTCATGGATCTGGAAGCTACTCTAGGCAGTGTTGCTCTCTCTGACCCCACCTGTTCTTTGGGCCCCTAATGAAGTAGGACAACTCAGGCTCTGGGCCAAGTCCCTATGTCCTCATCAAAGGCAACATCTGTCTCCTCGAAGAAGATAAGCCTGGAGGGAGGGAGGTGAGACAGGCACAGGGGAGAAATCCCAATCCTGCCTGGGCCCTCACCCCAGATTCCACTGCAGGCACAGATTGAGGGTGAGGGGGGCAAGACAGCCACAGAGGCCTACCCTCACGCATGCCCCCGCACAAGTCTTCATGCCTCTGAGCCCCCAAATATGAGGGCCCCTCCTGGGCTCACCCGGCTACCTGGGCTGCTGCTGCTGCCAAGCCGGCCTTCTTTTATTCATGCGTTGTTTTATTGCTGGCAAATGCTGCTGCTTGCCGCTGTTGGAGGCGTTCCTGCCAAATCCATCCCAACATCTTGGCCTGGCATCAGGGCGGCATGCTAATGTGGAAATTTAAAGAGCCGCTCGGCTTTAAATCGGAATTTTAAATGAGCAGCAGTGCTCCAGAGGGACCCAGGCAAAACCGAGCAGTGTCTGATCCACCTTCCTACTCCCACTCCGGCAGCATCACCCTACCTCCGCTCGCCTCTCCCCTTGACTTGGACACTAGATGAGGGAGAGGCACGGGACACACTAAGGGATGAGGGAGCTACCAGGGCAGAGGAATTGATGCAAGATGGCCATCTAAGCCAATACGGAGCTGGGATCCCTCAACTCGGGACCAAGAAGGAATCCACCAGTTGCTGTCATGGGCAAATGGAGGCAGGGACCTTCAACACAAGGGAGCAGGGCTGGGGATATTGAAACTGGCATTCCTACCCCACTTCCCATTTTGCCAGGAAACAAGAAGAGAAGACCCAGAGCAGGGAAGAGGGAAGGTGGGATTCCATAAAGACCCTCACGCGCAGTATACACTTGCACACGCCGGGATATGTGCACACAGCTGTGCATGCAGGTTGGGGTGCTTGCTGAGGCCCCCTGGAGCACGTGTACACACGCCTCACTTATCACCCAGGCATGCAGAAGAATGATTCACATATGCAGGGCAGTCTTCCCACATCCAGACCTCTGTCCTAACCAGGTTGGTTTCTGCAAGTTGTTAGCCTGAGCTGTGCCCCAGCTTTGTCCATGAATCCTAATGCACCAATGTTCCCCAGCTCCTGGCAGCTACCTTGAGTCAGCCACGGTGATGACAGAGCCCCACAGCCACTCTGCCAGGAGAGGGGTTGGGGATACCTGTGCTCATCCTATGCACCTGTCCTGGCTACAGAGTGGTGCCTTCTCTGCTGGCCATCAGATGACAGGCTCAGACATCTCACTTGGGAGAGGTGCTGGGCATAGACTTGATTTCAGAGGGAAGAGGAGGCTAATGGGAGGTGAGAGAGGCAGAATCTGTGCCTCTCTGTGACCCACTTTCCTCCTTACCTGTTTCCAGGAGACAGGCGGCTCCTTAATATCAGAAAACATTTGTTGAGTGCCTACCCTCAAGGAGACGCTGTTTAGTTTAATCACAATTTTCTGAGCTGGGTTGATGACAGCCGCAAGAATCTGGATGTGCTATCCCCATTGGAGGGTCCACAGTAACTCTCACGGTAACCTCAGCCTTATCCACGTTAGACTGCCAGGCCAAGGGATGCTTCCTGACCTTCCCCAGGAATCCCCCTCCCTCAAAGAAGCCAGCTCCTTCACAGACTGGTGTGGCTGCTAGCCAAGAGGCTTGGGGGCAGGCCTGGGGCATGCAGCTGGCACCTGCCCACCAGATCCCCAAGGAGGACCCTCCTCCCCCACTTCATAGCCCCATTCAGATGGCCCTTGGGCTACAGGGAGACAGGACTCACAGTTCCGCACTCCCAGAGAAAACCTCAAGCTGGAACACCCACCCACCTCCCTTGCCACTATAACCTGCTCCAAGATCCTCTACCCAGACTAGATATACCAGAGACCCACCAGGTTCTTTTTCAAGGCAGGATCAAACACTTAATACAGTAGGAGTTGTGCGGGGGCTGGGTAAGAGGCCTTGAGGGGGGAGGCTTGGGCTGGAATTATGGGAGAAATTGCTGTGGTCAGGAGATGGATGAGGAAGGCCTGGGGCATCTGGGTGGCTCAGTCAGTTGAGCATCTGACTCTTGATCTCAGCTCAGGTCTTGATCTCAGGGTCGTGAGTTCAAGCTCCCCACTGGGCTCCGTGCTAGGCATGAAACCTACTTAAAAAAGAGAGAGAGAGATGGATGAGGAAGAAGAACTCAATGAGAGTGACAGGACATGGGGACATGAAGGGAAGAGACTAAGTGAATCTGCCGCTCTCATCTAATTAGCAGCATGCAAATTATATGCAAACCACCCCCTCTTTGTTTAGAGACCACTGGGTTTTTGGATGTGGGCTACAGAGGGACCACCAGGCAGCACCTCTGAGACCCTCAGACATGGGACACCCAGGCTCAAGAGAGAGGCCAGAGCACAGCCATCTTGTTGTACCTTATTCCCTGGATGGACTCATTCTCTATGGGCCTCAATTTCCCCATGTGTGAAATGGGAGGACTGGACTGGATGGTCTTAAGGCCTCTGACCAGTACTGACAGTCTTGGGTTCTCTGATTTGGGGCCCAGTGCCTCATGAGTTGAAGGGGTTGATTCCATTCTGGGGTGGAAGCTATTTGGCCCTCTTGCCCCTGCCACCTACCCCAGCAGTTTTGCCACGCCATGCCCCACATGCCCATGCACCTGCCATCCCAAATGTGGACAGTTGCCTGAAGGCAGTGTTATCTCCCACTCCTTTTCCCACACTCTTTCCTCTGCTTGGAATGGCCTTCCTGCTTTAGCCCCTCACCTGGGTAACTCCTTCTCCAACTCTAACAGCCTTACCTACCTCCCTCTGACACCTTCTGGGCATCCCTATGCACTGTTCACTTCTCTCATTTCCCATTAGACTGTGAACTCCTAGAGGGAAGGTACTGAGTTTTTTTTTGTTTTTTTTTTTTAAAGATTTTATTTATTTATCTGAGAGAGAGAGAATGAGAGACAGAGAGCATGAGAGGGAGGAGGGTCAGAGGGAGAAGCAGACTCTCCGCCGAGCAGGGAGCCCGATGCGGGACTCGATCCCGGGACTCCAGGATCATGACCTGAGCCGAAGGCAGTTGCTCAACCAACTGAGCCACCCAGGCGCCCCCTTTTTTTTTTTTTTTTTTTTTTGGGGGGGGAAGGTACTGAGTTTTGTTCAAGACAGAATCTCCAGTGTAAGTGTATTAGTTTTCCAAGGCTGCTGTAACAAATCACCACAACCTTGGTTGCTTAAAAAAAAACAGAAATTTATTCTCTTCAGTTCTGGAAGCCAGTAGTTCAACATCAGTTTCACTGGGTCAAAATCAAGGCATCAGCAGGACTGCGCTCTCTCTGGAGGCCCTAAGGGAGAATCTGTTCTTTCAGCTTCTAGTGGCTGTTGGCATTTTTTTTTGTTTTTTTTTTTGCTTGTGACTGCATCACTCCAATTTCTGCCTCTGTCTTCACATCACCTTCTACTCTTCTCTGTGTGTATAATCTCCCTTGCCCTCACTCTTAATAAGGACACTCGTGGTGGCATTTAGAGCCCACCCAGATGATCCAGGATAATCTTTGCATCTCAAGATTCTTAATCACACCTGCAAAGATCTTCTTTTTTTTTTTTTTTTTCCCCAGATAAGGTAACACTCACAGGTTCCAGGGATTAGGAGGTGGACATATCTTTGGGAGCCATTATCAGACTATCGAGATAAACAAAGACATCTTTAAAATTACCATTTGTTGGGGCACCTGGGTGGCTCAGTCGTTAAGCGTCTGCCTTCGGCTCAGGTCATGATCCCAGGGTCCTGGGATCGAGCCCCGCATCGGGCTCCCTGCTCAGCTGGAAGCCTGCTTCCCCCTCTCCCGCTCCCCCTGCTTGTGTTCCCTCTCTCGCTGTGTTTCTCTCTGTCAAATGAATAAATAAAAATCTAAAAAATGAAAAAATTAAAAAATAAAATTACCATTTGTTAAACATCTACCATGCGCTAGACACCATACATACATTTTTCTCAATCTTGCAATAGCCCTGAAAAGTCGACTTTTTAAAAAGACTTATTTATTCATTTATTCATTTATTTATTTATTTTAGAGAGAGCGAGCCAGTGGGGAAGGGGCAGAGGGAGAGAATATCCAAGCAGACTCCCGCTGAGTACAGAACCTGAAGCAGGGCTCAATCTCACGACCCATGAGATCAGGACCTGAGCCAAAACCAGGAGTCAGATGCTTAACCGACTGAGCCACGCCCTGAAATGTAGGTATTAATGCCTCTGTTCTACAGATGAGGAAACTGAATGAGGCTCAGGGAGACTGAATCACTTGCCCAAGCTCACATAGCTGATAAGTGACAGAGCCAGGATTTGAAACCAGATGAGTCTAGCTATAAAGCCAGCATGATTTGTGCCTTCCCAGTGGTCTCTGAGCCTACCCCAGGCCCTGGTACAAATTTCTCACCTGAATCGATGTGCAGAAAGAGAAAGGCGGACAAGAGAAGGGAAGATGAAGCCCAGTCTTCCTCATGATATTGACTTAGGCTTTCTTTTGCCAAAGCCCCTTCCCACCCCTTTAATCCTCCCTGTCACTCCTGACCCCTTGTTTCAAAAGCCTGGAATCCCCCCCAAGGTGCAGCCCCCTGCCAACTACCGCTGCCCAGAAGGGTGGCACAGTGCCTGAACTTCAGATGGGAGACATTAAATTGCAGAACCAGAGGGGCCTCTGAGGTCACCTCTTCTAGCTGTCTCTGCTCACATATAGGTCTGCCTGTGAGGACAGGGCAGACAGGGTCGGGCTAGTGGGCAGCAGAAGGGACAAGGAGCCATCTCTTCCTTCAGCTACGCTTTCTCCTCACTTCTTACATGATTTGTATTGGGAAGTCCTCACTCAGGTCTAACCTTCCAAATATCATGCTGTAATGAAAGCTGGCCAGAGTCAGAAGTCCTAGATTGTCCAAAACATAAAATCGGATTTTGGATAAGTCCCTTTACCTCTCTGAGCCTCTGATTCTTCATCTTTAGAACGGGACTGAGGGGACCTCTCGGTGGCTGTCAGTTAAGCTTCTGCCTTCGGCTCAGGTCATGATCCCAGGGTCCTGGGAGAGAGCCCCCATGTGGAGCTCCCTGCTCTCGGGGAGCCTGCTTCTCCCTCTCCACCCAGCTCAGTGCTCTTGCTATCTCTCTCTCCCTCCCTCCCTCTCTCAAATAAATAAATACATAAACAAAATCTTTTAAAAAATAAAATGGGATTGAGAATGATGGTAATGGCAATAACACCCATCTCACAGGGCTGTTGGGGGGATAATAGCACAGTCCAGGCCTAGACTAAAGCAGGTGCCGCAGGATTATTTTGTAACAGCCCCTCGGCCCTCCAGCCGAAGCCCCTTCATCCTGGGTAATACAGGGTTTTGCTCACCTCAGCCAGTCTGGTCTGCCTTGCGCGCTAGACTGTGAACTCCTCTTGGCAGGACTTTGTTCATTTTTTTATCACAGCCCGTTCTCCTCCCCAGTGTCTAGCCCGTGCTTGGGCACGTAGGCTCAATCCACATTTGATAAATGAAGAAGTGAGGGTATGAGTTGGACCCCCAAGTCCCGAGAGGCACAGGGCCTGACTCCCACCACCGACCCTCTGGGCACGACCCTTCCCCCTCCCCCACCCCACCCCAGGTCCAGGAGGCGGCGGCGGCGGCGGCGAGGAAAGGAGGTGCTGCAGCTTTAAGATTCCTCTCGGGCGTCCCGGTTGCCAAGGCGCGGTTGCCAAGGACCTGCGCCGCGCTGCGTCCGGCCTCCGCGCGTCGGCCCCGGGTTTCCTCCGTCGCAGCCGCCGCCGCCGCCGCTGCCGCAAACGCCGCTGCTGCTGCCGCCGCCGCCGCCGCCGCCGGGCCGCGCCCGGCTCCTCCGAACCGTCTGGCGGACTTGGCATCGGCCCCGGCTCCTCAGTGCCCCCGCGGTGCGTGGCAGGCTGCGGCTTCATTATCCTGATTGATTCCTCCTGCTCCCCGACACCGTGGGGGCCCCGGCCAGGGAAGGGGGGGCCGAGGCGGCATCTGCGGGCCCCTTCACCGGCCCTCGCCTCCAGCCGCTCCTCGGGCTGCCGGCCCCTCGCTGCCCTGCTGCGGCCAGGCCAAGGAGGGAGGGCCGGGCCAGCCTTTGCCCCCCCTGGGGGGCGGGGAGCCCCGAGGAGGAGCGGAGCTGTGTCCGGCTGGGTTCGGTGCCGTGGCCCAAGGCGCCCGCCCTGGGCCATGAACGCTGCGGGTCTCAGGGTCTGCCCTCAGCAAAGGTTTTGCGCCTTCTCCAAAAGGGTATGGAGGGTTTGGGGTGGGGAGGGAATACAGTGATGGACTGAGAACTTGAGGAGAATAAGCCTTGGCAAAATGGGAAAGGTGACATCTTCGAGGAGCACTGATCACGTGGGCCAAGCCCGGGTGACTCCTGTCTTATCCCATGCCTCCCTGGGCGCCTTAAACGCAGTTCTCAGGAGAAGCAGGGACAGGGTCTGCCCAAACAGCACAGGACACGGCAAGGATCTGAGCTCAAAGGAAGGCCAGGCGCCTCTGTGAGTTAGAGAACCTGTGCCCAAATCTAGCAGCGGGTGGTCTGGCCACAAATTTGTGGCCCCCTAAGAAACCAAGTGTTGAGGTGAGGCCTCAGTGGAAAGAGTATCTGGGGGCCAGGCCTGAGATTGGAGGATCTTCCTAGTTCTGCCGCTTGGTTTGTGACTTGGGCAGTAACTACCTTTTTTCGCCTTGGTTTATTAATCTGTAAAATGGGGTTAAGACCTCCCTGACAGTTATCGATGGCTAAATGGGATAATATGTTGATAGCAGGACCCTAAGTTCTCTGGCAAGGAGTAGAAAGGGAAATGGGGGGCTGGCTTCCATCCCTGCTGCTGTATTGGATGAATCCCTCCTCTCTCCTTGAAGGAGGTAAGTCTCCTCCATATGCTTAAATCTCTTCTTAACTGGAAGATGACCAGAACCTCCCAATCAGATCTGCTTCCTTGTCAGGGTAGAAGGGCAAAACTGCTCTCCACTTCATTGGCATGGCATGGATTTAATTTCTAAATTCACCTCAGGCTCTCCACCACCCCTGTCCCTCTCTGGGTGGGGCCTCTCTTCCTACAAGACCTGACAGTCTCCCTCTAGTGCCTCAGTGTTGTTCTGTCCAAGGGCCAGACCTGGGAAATTTCTTCTGCGGGCTTGGCCCTTTTGGCTAACTCCAGTTTTTAGCTCCCCTTTAGCCCTGGTGAAGAGGGAGCTGGTGGAGAATTTGAAGCCAATTTTTTTCCAGAGCTGTGGCAATCGTATTTGTGAACATGATCTGGACCACTCTGGCTACTCTGGGTCTGTCTCTGGGTCTGCTTCCTTATCTGTAAGTTCATTAATTTATTCTTCCAGCCCATATTTCCTGGGTGACCACACTGGGGCAGCATGGTGCACCCAGAAGGTCAAAGTGTGGGAATAACACAGAGTGAGTGGGAAGAACACTCTGAAGCTGCTGATCTTCTGAGGGGAAAACAGACACCCATATCAGTCTCTCCAATACAAGGGTATTTGCTTCAGGAGGACCTCCACAATTCTAGAACTTTCCCCCTCCTTCCTGAGCAGAGCAGACCCTTGCCTTGGACTCTTCAGCAGGAGGCTCATTGCTTTCCTATGGAGAAAGACGGATCCTGAAATTTGAGTCTGGAGCTTTTGTTTATTCTGTTTTGTTGGAATTATTTATTTTTGTAACAATCATGCATTACTTTTATATTCAAGATAAAAAACACAAAAACGTTGCCAGTTTGGGGAAAAAGATGTCAGGGAGGATTGTTGTTTGTTTTTTTTTCCCTCTAGTGACCAGAGGCAGGTCAGCACACGTATCTAGGCATGCCAGGCTGCCCAGGGCCCTTGATCGATGTGGCCCTGGGAGAGGCTGCCTCAGTCTACCCACTGGCCTGGCTGCTCACCCACTCCTGGCTGGCCTGCTCCATCCTCAGCGTCGATAGGCCTGGGCTCCACTTCCTATTAATACAGACCACGTGGCACCCTTGCTGTGGCGTCTCTAGGCAGAAACAGGAGCCACAGCCGCCTAGTGGCTGCCAGCGGGGCTGGCAGGAAGGGGCATCTCCACCAGGCGTCTCCTGGGAAACAGCAAGCTCCCCAGAGAAGGGACATTTGGAAATAAAATTGCTGCCGCTGTGTGTTTGTATGTGTGCTGGGGCGGGAGAGGGAGTTAAGAAACCTCACCAGCCCCCTCTGCTTTTCTCTCTTCAGGGAAAGCCTCTGCCAGCAGCTCTCCGGACTCCTTCCCCCAACTCCACCCTCTCCCAGAAACCCTGTAGGCTCTGCTGGGAGCAGACAAGAGGCCTAGAAATGTCCCTTCAGAGTCATGATGTGGGTGGGGAAGAGCACTGGACTGAGAGCCAGAAGCCCACGCCCTCGGCTGCCCTGCCTCGCCCTGTGGTCCTGGTCCATCAGACCCCTTCCTGAGTCTCGCTTTCCTCTGTAAAATAAGGGCACTGCAGGAGATTGCCGCATTAGTCTTAGTCTTCACATTGGGGCTCCTCCACAAGGCCCAAGAATACAGTTGGGGCATTCTACGCCATTCTTTCTGGCACTTGGAGCAGATACCTGAGAGTAGTTAATGATTCCTCGTGTGACCTTGACTGGTCCCTTAAACCATCCGGTCCCTGCACCTGCACATTCACTCATTCAGGTATTTCCAGGCGCTTATTGAGAATGTGGAGAAGATAGAGGCGGCCTGATTGACGTGAAAGAGGCCCTCAGCCCCTCCGTGCTGTCCTGTGCAACAGGCCAGCTACATGGCCCATTCCTTCCATGAGGACCCCCTTCACATGGTGCTGGAGGGCCCTGGAAACTTCTCTTCCCATCGTGCCCAAAGCCAACCAGAGGGGGAAGCCGTGGTGCCTCCAGGGGAGTAGAAATAGGGGTGATGTCCCTGCCCCCTCCCCTCTCTCAAACCTCCCTGGTTCTCTTTGCCCTCCCTTGCTCTTGAGGGACAAGCCCCCACTCCCAACCCAATCCACCCCTCCCTGGTAAAATATGGGATGACCAAAGTGGAGACAGGCACCCTTTGGAAACCACATGCAGAGGTCAGAGATGGCTGAGTAAAAGCCAGTGGCTCTCTCCCAGCATTGCCCTTCCTCCTGGCCTCACCTCCTAAGCTCCCCTTTCTCCAGAGACCCAGGGAGGGTGGGAGGTGTGGAGAGAGCTCTCCATGCTGGAGACAACCCCTCACAACTTTAGGAGGAGACAGAGGAGCTCCAGGAAGGAAGAGGGCTGGGCGCCCTGCAGGGACCCAGGGGGCCTAGGCCTCCCTTGGTGTCCTCTTAGGAGAAGACATTAGCCCTCACAGATCTGGCCTTGTGGCTTCTCAGCCCAGGTCTGCTTGGGGGCTAGGCAGTTGGAGATAGGAGAGAAGAAGGGGGGGTGTGAAGGGAGGTCAGGAAGTAGAAGTAGTAGGGAGGAGGAGTGTTGATCTGGATTCTGACCAGCACCTTTATTGGGCACCTACTGTGTGCCAGGCGACAGGCTCTGTTCCAGCTTTACCCGGATTATCTCCTCCAGTCCTCACTTGAGCCCTATGCCAGTGTTATCGTCCTGCTGTGACAGAGAAGGAAACTGAGACTCAGAGGCATTATGTAACTTGCCCAAGGTCACACAGCTTGTCAGGAGTGGAGCCAGGATCCCAGCCCAGGTCTGTCAGCCTCCAGTGGGTTCTCTCTGCTGCCAGAAAGTCCTCCTCCTGGAAAGCAGGTCTGGGATTGGGGTTTTCAGTCAGAGCTCATCAGGATCCCCAGAGGTAAATCTATTGTCATCTGCCTTCCTCCTCCTCACCCATCTGCCAAGCAAGTCGCAGGTGAGCCCCCTGCCACGGCCCCTGCCCCAGCCCCAGGTGCTAGCTCAGCTTTGCCTGGCTCCCGGCCTCTCTCTGGTGCCCCCAAGGTGGCTCTGAGGTCACCCCACACCCCAATGCCTTTCATTCTGCATTTCCAGATCTCAGAATACATAGGAAAACGCAGGAAGAGAGAGGAGGTCACTTGAAGGTGGAAGCAGAGGCTCTGGTCTTGGGCAAAGGATTGGGGGGCCTAGTTATCTCCTTTGATTCAAATGAACCCTTTCCCTAACTCCCACCCCTCACCCCCAGAGACAGCCAGAGCTTTGCTTAGTTAATGAAATACAAAAGAAGGAATCAGAGGGTGGGGGTGGTCGAGAGTGCTGGAAAGCAAGGGAGAGAGGAAAAGTTGGGTCTCTTCCAAAGAGTTAATGTTCCACAGTATGATCGATTAGGTGTCAGATGTAATTTCAAACCAATACAAGATGAATGGCATAATTTCCCCTCTCTCATTTTAGACAGAATTAAGAATCCATTAGCTAACACAAATTTTTGGCAAGTTTAATAGGAGCTCAAATCTACATTCGGAGGAAACGCTCCCCAAAGCCTATTTCAAGCTTTTACTCCTCAGGCCCCTGGCCTCCAGTGTCCTCCCGACCCTCACAAGCCCTCTGTCGTCTGTCCCCACATGCAGCCCCCTCTCCCTTCCCCTAGCCTTCCCACACGCCCCTCCCCGGCCCAGCCTGAGATTAACTGGCCTGACCCCTCTCACAAAGGCCGGGCCTGCCCACCATTGTCTTCCAGGGGCGAAGGGGGGGGAGGGGTGGAGGGGCTGGCAGTAGGCCCAGGAAAGGAGGGAGGTTGCTGAATTGGCCCCAGGCTGCAGACAAACCCTAGGGAGAAGGGTGAACTGGGGCTTTGGGACCATTTGCGTCTCAGCTACTCCCCACTTTCACCCCCAGGAAAGTTCTTGTTTTTGTCCTAGACAAAGCATTACCCGGTTCATGAGGGGAGACGCAAACCCCATTCTGCCTTTTACATTTACGTGTATTAGTGTATAGGGTCAATCTGAGAGATTAGAAGAACAGGTACCATCCCATTCTACAGATGGGAAAACTGAGGCTGGGGGAGGTGATTAGAGTCAGCTGGGTCCAAGGGTAAAACTTGGCTCTGCTACTTGCGTGCTTACTAGGGCCTTTAGGCATTTCCTCTGGGCCTCGATTTCCTCATCTGTAAAATGGGAGGAACCTTGGTCCCCAGTGCAGAGTATTATCCTGAAGGACAAATGAGAAAGCCAAGTATCCACTCTGCACGAGCTTCATGAATCAGCTCCAGCCCCTCCCCTCCAATCTCACAGCCTGATCTGGAAGACCAACCTGTAGACTGAGGTCTGTCCTGGAAAGCAAAAGAGGCTAGAATAATAATTATAATAATATAATAGTAATTATGACAGCTTCCAATTACTGGGCACTTATTCTGTGCTGAGAGTGGGAACCAAGTCTTTTTACATAGTAACTCATTAGACATTTATCAGATAGATATTAGTATCATCATCTCACTTTCCAGGTCAGGAAACTGAGGCACAGATAAGTGAAGTGTTAGGAAGTGGCAGAGCTAGAATTCCAACTCAGGCAGCCTGGTCCTAAGGCCTATGGCTCTCTACCCAGTGCTAAGCGGAGGTAAAGGTCTGGGGTTGTGGAGGACCAGGATGTGATCCCAGACCCTGGGACTGGAAAGGCTTCACAGAGGCTTGACTTAGGTCTTAACAGATGAATAGGAGTCTACCAGGTGGGCAAGGAGAGAAAGAATGTTCTAGGCAGTGAGAACAGCATGTGCCAAGGCACCGAAAGAAGTCTCAGCATGGGGATGGTGAGTGACGCACTGTGCCAACCAAAACATGGGGTTCATGTGGAGGATGGCAGGAAACAGGTTGGATGGGCAGGCCAGGTGCTTCATTCTGACAATCCTGCTCTAAAAAATGGGGATTCTAACTTCTACAGCTAACCTTGCATGTCATGCTCAGGAGTTACGAGTTTTTCATGTTGTTACAATAATAGAGCTAGCATCTTCCATGTGCCAAATGCTTTATATCAATTGCTTTGTTTCTTCATTACAGTAACCACACAAAGCAAGCACTGTTACTGTGTTTTTCAGATGAGTAAACTGAGGCCCAGGGATACTAAGTAACTTCAGAGCCTCAGAGACATGGCTAGAAGGTGAGAGAAGTGACCATCCAACCCAGGTCTGACCCCAAAACCCAAACTCTTAATCACTCTGGTTGCTGTGTCCTGGTAGGCAGTGGGGAACTGGGGAGGGATTTCGGCAGGGAGTGATGGGTTGGACTGAGTTTTAGGAGAAGAAAAGTTTCAATTGGAGCAGAGTGTGATTGGAGGCTCCATCTGGAACTTTCCTCTGGACCAGAGCAATGGAGAATGCTGGGGGGAAAAGCCCTTCCTCATCCATGGGGATGGAAGAGAGGGCCTCCTGGAGCCTAAGTAGTAATAATCATAACAATGCCAATTCTTCAGTGTCTACCCTGTGCCTGGAGCTTCCCACAGGCACCTCCAACTCATACAATGCTGAAGGGCAGACACCTTTAGCCCCATTTTACAGATGAGAAAGCCAAGAATCAGAGAGGTTGACACACAGTTGTGGTCTGGCAGAGCTGGTACTGGCCCACAGCCCCGGCCTTCCCTCGCACCTCACTTCCAGAAGGTGGTTGGGCTACACGTCAGACACCAGTTCTTCCCTCTTGACGTGGCATATTCCCTGAGGTACCTCTGGAGCTGTCTCTGCGTTTGGACCCCAGCGAGTGGCTTTGAGGTAAGGGAGGTGGAAAGGGGATGAGGAAGAGCGGAGGAGAAGAGAAGTTGGAGAGGGATGAGCTCTGGAACTCTGAGGGGAGAGTCATCAGTCATTTTTACCTGTTACTGACCACTCAGGAAGATGTCCAGGTCATGGTTAGAGGAAGATGAATGCATTCAGTTATCTTAGCCCTTAAGTGGAGAATAGGCTTCATACCTTTGCCTCATTTTCTAACTTTTGGGAAGTCCTTCCTGTTATCTAACTCCCATCCCTCCTAATGAACCCATAGACAATCCCAGTAGTCAGTTCCAAGGAAGAGCCCCTGTCCATACCCCACTATGAGGATATATCTTGTCACCTTCCTCATGGGGTAAGGAGTCAAGGGGTGGGGGAATATTATGCCTCCTTAGCTTTAGGTCACTGCATACCCAGAGGTGGGGTGGGGGGCTATGTTCCCAAGTTATCCCACTGAAGGAAGGAAATATCCCCCTCAGCAGAGAGGGGAAGGACTAGCAGTCTCTGGGGTGGGGGTGGGGGAGTACCTGCTGGGGCCACAGCCTGAAAAACAGAGGAAATCTCTGAGTTTGGGTAAAATTACTTCAATTGCTGGGTATCATAGCCAAGAGTATATAAAATAATTCATATCCCTGCCTGGGCGAGAAATAACGTGAGCCCAGGGCCACCCTTAAGGGAGAGAACTTGGGGAGGAGACTGGAGAGAATACTTAAGAAAAAATGACTTTGAGTGAAAGAATTCGGGCTTTAGAAGCAAAAGGGCTCAAGTTAGAATCTGAGCCCACCTGCTGCAAAAGCAAAGCTACCAGGGCAGCCTTGTTCATTTATTCACCACATGTTCATCGATAGCCTACCCTGTGCCAGGCACTGTTTGAGGCTCTGCAATATTTCAAAGATCCTTGCCTTCGAGGACCTTATATCCTAGCTGGGAGATGGGCATAATACATCAGTAAATTATATTTATGTTAGAAGGTAGTAAGTGTTATGGGGGGAAAGTTCATGAAAAGGTGATCTAGATTGGGGGGTGTGGAGGTTGCCATTTTAAGTAGAGGGTCAGGTTAGACCTCATTTGGAAGAGGAGAATTTGAACTAAGACCTGCAGGGGTGAAGAAATTGACAGGGTAGGTATCAGAGAGCAGCCAGCAAACAGGCAAGCCAGAGTCTGAAGGGCCCAAGGGGGGTCAATGGACTGGAGGGATCCAGGGAGAGCAGAAGCAGGTGAGAGGCCTGAGCGGGAATGGGGAAAGGCACAGACTGCACGGGGCCCCGTAGACCTTTATATAGGTTTTGGTTTTCTCTGGAAATAAAATGGGGAACCTGGCCAAATTTCCAGTGAGGGAAAACATGATCAGACAAATGTTTCAAAGGATCACTGTTGCTCCTATAGAGAGAATAGACTGGGGCTGGGGGAGGGAAGTAGGGGAGAGGTGAGAGAAGAAGCAGGGAGCAGGGAGATCCGGTAGTTGCTGAATCTAGCTGAGTCTCAATGTTCTCATTTGTCAAATGGGAATAAAAATGTGTCCCAGAATGTGTGCAATAAAAGTTTTGTGGGTATGTCTCCAGCCTTTAGCAGATGCAATTCAACGAAGTCTCACTGAGTGAAAAAATGAATGATTATCTTTCCATGCCCTCCTCACTTACATAACTCCTATCCCAAGCCCTGAAACAGCTCCTTGGAAGGTTCTAAAAACCAACAAACATGGATTCTTTTTTTTTTAAATATTTTATTTATTTATTTGGCAGTGAGAGAGGGAACACAAGCAGGGGGAGTGGGAGAGGGAGAAGCAGGCCTCCTGCCGAGCAGAGATCCTGATGCGGGGCTCGATCCCAGGACCCTGGGATCATGACCTGAGCCGAAAGCAGACGCCTAACGACTGAGCCACCCAGGCGCCCCAACAAACATGGATTCTCATCCCGATTAGCCACTCTTCTTCATCTGTAAAATGGGGATAATATTATCTACTCCCCAAGATAATCGTAAAGATTAAATAAAATAACGTGTGCCAACCTGCATTGCCCAACTGAAAGCTACTAGACACGTGTAGCTGTTTAAATTTAAATTAATTAAAATTAAATAGAATTTAAAATTCATTTCCTCAGCCACAGCCATATTTCAAACAGTTAATAACCTCATATTGGCTAGTGACTACCATATTGAACAGAACAGAAATAGGACATTTCTATCATTGCAGGGAGTTCTATCTGACTGCGCTCTAAAGCACTCAACTTAGGGCCTGACCCAGGTCGTAAGCACAGTAAGTGAATGCTATCATTCTTGGAGGACTCAGGCAGTGAGACTGATTATTCTTGCAATAGCCTGCCAGAGGCCATCCATTTGATGTTCTCCAGGGTTGAGTCTGAAAATGAAGAGCAGGAAAGAGTCAGGCTGGTCAGGGCAGAAGGAGAGAAGGAGGAGGAAGGAGTCCCTTGGACAACACCAAGAGAGTTGGCGTTAAAGATTGCCCCGGGGGTGGAGGTGAGTGGAATATTGTGTCTGGGGCGGGAAAGAAAAGAAGACCGAAAGAGAAAAAAGAAAGAAGAGAGAGAGAAATTCAGGCACCCAAGAGCTGGTCCCCAGGAATGCAACTTTTGAGATCCTTAATCTCAATATCTTTATTATTGAGTTCATTCATACTGCATGTGTTTATTGAGTACCTATTATGTACCTGGTCCTGTCCTACGTGCTGGGACTGCTACTATTAAAAAAAAAAAGGCCCTGCCCACAGAGACCTTGTGTGTGAATATGGGGTGGGAAAACTAGAGGAGGAACATAATAAATGTGTAACATACATAGAATGTTAGATGGTGATATGTATTAAAGAGGAAAATAAAGCAAAGAAGAAGAGGGAAAGGAGGTGCAGTTTTTGATGGGGTAATCAGGGAAAGCTTCTTAGAGAAGGTGGTGTTTTATTTTGGTTGCCTAGGGCTGTGGGGGTTGAAAGGAACGGGGAGTGACTGCTAAAAGGGGGATGAAATGTTCAAAATTATGGTGATGGTCACACAACCCCATGAATATACTTAGAAACCATTGAATTGTACACTTTTTTCTAAAAAAGAATTTATTTGGGGTGCCTGGGTGGCTCAGTTTGTTAAGCCTCTGCCTTCGGCTCAGGTCATGATCCCAGGTTCCTGGGATGGAGCCCTGCATTGGGCTCCCTGCTCCATGGGGAACCTTGTTCTCCCTCTCCCTCTGCCTGCCACTCCCCCTGCTTGTGCGCTTGCTGTTTACTCTCAAATAAATAAATAAAACCTTAAAAAAAAAAAAGAATTTATTTATTTGAGAGAGAGAGTGAGTGCGGGAGGGGTGCAGAGGGGCAGAGGGAGAGGGAGAGAGAATCTCAAGCAGACTCCCCGCTGGGCACTGAGCCCAATGCAGAGACCACAGCCTGAGTCAAAATCAAGAGTCAGACGCTTAACCAACTGAACCACCCAGGTGCCCCGAATTGTACACTTTAAATGAGTGAATTATAACTTAGCAAAGCTGTTATTAAAAGAAAAAAAATCACCCAGCCTGCTGCACCACAAATAGACTGAAGGGACCAAGGGCAGAAACTGTGGTCATCCAGGAGAGAGGGGACGGCAGCTTGGACCAGGGTGGTAGCAGTGGGGTGATGAGAAGTGCTCAGATTCTGGATTGATTTTGAAGGCACAACAGACAGATTTGCTTCTGAATCAGGTATGGGGTGTAAAAGAGCATTGTCAAAGATGACTCCAGAATTTTGTGCTTAGGAAACCGAAAGAGCTAAGGAACTAAAGGCCAGGAAAAGGAGAGGGGCTGGCCTGAGGGTACCAGTCACCAAGGTTAGCGCTGGGATTCTGAAAGGAGGCGGTATGATTGGTTAGATCTGCAGACCCTGAGCCCTACCACATTGCAGAACCTCTCCCAGCCTTGGTGCTGCAGCCTGCCTTCTGGGATCTACAAAGACTGATTGGGACAGATCCGACTCATTTAAGGTGCTGGGAGAGCATTCGTTCCTTCTCTTTCCCTTTCCTTCCCGACCTTCCGTGGACGTGAGACAGCTCTGAGCCAGGAGCGCAGGAGAGAATGAAGAGGGGGAGTATTGCAGACCTTAGGCCCCAGAGGGAGTGCTGGTCGGAGTCTGGGCATTGCTCCCAGCTGTCTGGATCCTATAATGGAGAGAGAGGAAGGGGAACATGCTCACCCCCCCTGAGCCTGAAGGGTGGGCAGTCTGTGCCTCCACCCTCTCTAGGGGCTGGGAGGCCGGTGCCTACACATTTGGGGTTGGCAGAGGATGATCTCTGAGTCAGTTCTCCCCAAGCCGGTGAGAGATTCTAGGAAGCTTTTAATTACCGCCTCAGAGTGGATGCTAGGTTAACGCGATGATTCGAAAGGTGTATTTTTCAATTATATTTAACCAAAAGATTTATAGTGAAGTAAAATATAATTAGGAGGCTGCCAGCAGACAGGCTTCCTGGGAGGAAGAGAGATGAGACAGACCCCTAATGGGGCAGGTTGGAGCCCAGGCTGCAGGACCTGCTCACCCCACCCCCACCCTGCAAGATGTCAAAGCATTCATCAATTCTGCCATTCCAACACACTGACTCAGTACCTACTCCATGCTGGGCTCAGAGTTTACCAGGGGAACAGAACAAACACTATGGTCCCTGTCCTCAGAGAGCTTACAGACTAGCAGGGTGGGCAGACCAAAAAAAAAAAAAAAAACAAAAAAAGCAAGGCAACAGTTAAGTACTGCAAAGGAAATAGTAGAAAAGGCATCAGCAAAGGTTTCTCGGGTGGACATGCGGGTGGACCAACTGAGACTCAAAACATGAAAAGGAGCCAGCCATGAAGAGTGGGAGAGAGGTGAGAGGATTGGTTGGGCCAAGAAAGCCGTCCAGTTCCCTAGGGTGAGAAGGTGATCTTAGTGTGTTCAGAGTGGAAAGAAAGGCCACCGAGGCTAGGGTATGGAGAGGGAAAGTCAGGGGCTGGGGCATGGAGAGGAAGAAGCAGGGGCTGGGGCTTGGAGAGGGAGAGGCAGGGGCTGGGGCTGGGAGAGGGAGAGGCAGGGGCGGAGGACTGTGGGGAGGGAGGGAGGGACCAGATCCAGCTGATAAGGAGTTTGGATTTCATTCTAGGAGCTGAGGAAGCTGCTGGAGAATTTTAAGCCAGAGTGAAAGGCCCGGCTTATATTTTTAAAAGATTACCCTAGGTGTATGGGAGAACGGTTCAGAGTGGGGCAAGGTGGGAAACCAGAGCAGACACCCAGAGAAGAGGTGATGTGACCTGGCTTAGAGGGAAGCAGTAAGGTAGGAGAGAAGAGCCTGGACTCATGTGCCTATTGGAGCAAGGATCAGTGGCTCTTGCTGAGAGTCTATATGGAGAATGAGAGGAAGGGGGAACTCAAGGATGAGTCCAGGTTTTCGGCTTGAGCAACCAACTGGATGCTGCCCTTTACTGAAATGAGGAAGCTCAGAGAAGAAATAGGTGGGAAGACGTGTGGATAAAGAGTTCAGATTTGGGGGGCGTCTGGATGGCTCAGCCTGTTAAGTGTCTACCTTCTGTTCAGGTCATGATCCCAGGGTCCTGAGATGGAGCCCTGCATCAGGCTCCCTGTTCAGTAGGGATACTGCTTCTCCCTTTCCCTCTGCTCCCCCTGCTTACCCTCTCTCTCTCTGTCAAATGAATGAATAAAATCTATTTTTTTAGATTTTTATTTATTTATTTGACAGAGAGAGTGAGAGAGAGAGAGCACAAGCCAGCCAGACGCCCTAAAATCTTTATTAAAAAAAAAGAGATCAGATTTGGAATGGAGACCCTCTAGGGGCTTCCCTGGCCCTGAAGGATGGATGTCTGGATGCTTCACCCCAAGGGGGTCCACTCTCACCACCTCATTTTATTGCTCCCCACCTTGTCTAACTTTTGTATGTCTAACTTCCATTCCTCCTGTTGCACTTGGGAGTGCATGCTTCTCTCTTTGGAGAGCACATTCTGTCATTCTCAGCTCCCTTTAACTGCCTAAATTCCTGAAATTCTACCACTAAGTTCATACTGTACTGTACTCGTACTCATTGAGAACCCACTATGGGTCGGACACCATGCTGTAAGCGTTGGCTACGTTATTTCCATCCAATCCCACTAACCACTCTTTCCATAGTATTAATATAACAATAATAATAGTGACCATTTAATGACAACTCTCTCGAACTAAGCCCTTAAATTGAATTATATTTAACTTTTTTAAAATTTTTTATTTATTTAAGTAATCTGTACACCCCATGTGGGGCTCGAACTCACAACCTCAAGACCAAGAGTTGCACACTCCTCTCCTCTGACCAAGTCAGCCAGGCGCCCCTACATGAATCATATTTAAATCTCACTGAGAAATAACCTGCCCAGAGTCGTATAGCCAGTTAGTATTGAGAATGGGATGAGAAATCTAGGATTGTCTCCAGTACACCAGACTCTCTGGGGGCATGAGAACTGCATGGATGATGAAAGGGAAGAGCTATTTGGATGCCTTTCCTCTCCCCCTCACTCATTCTTTCCCAGATGAAGCACAGAGGCAACATTATTCTCTCAGACTTCCTTCCCTGGGTGCAGCGGGCAAGCACCCCAATGACAACCCCCAGGCATGCACTGTGCTGGGCAAATCTGCCCATTTGTTGGGGAGGGAACAGTTGTTATAGGAGCTACCACATCCTTAGAGGCGTTGCCTGGTATCAGAAGAGGTGAGTGCCCAACCATGTAATGAGGGGTCCAGCTCTGTGACCCAGAGAAGTGATTCTTATATCCCCCATCCTCTGAGAATGGCTTAACACATTTGTGCAGGAATTGGTGTGCACACATGTGTAAACCAGAACAGGCCTGCCTCTTGCACATTTCCCTCTGGATATGTGTGTGTGTGACACGATGGTTATCTGGTCATCTGGGCCCTCGCAAAGGCAAATAACTTGTACGTTTTTTCACGCATGGGCCTGCGGTTGGAGTTCACGCAGGATAGAAAGGGCCTGGCCCCAGAGTTGAGTTTGGAGCTCAGCTCCCCACCTCTTCTTGCCTGTCCCTAGCTCCCTGCCTCTTCCCCACCTCCCCTCATGCTGGGCAGAATGCCCTCATCCTGTGCCGGCTGGCACACAGGCCACATGGTGCCTGGCTCACGTCCGGGCAAGGATGACGCCCCCAGGCCCGGCTGGGATACTAAGCCACCCGCTGCCTCCCCCACCTCCAGAACGGAGCGTCCCCATCCCGTCCCCCTTCTCAGCCAGGGACTTGGGGAGCAGGCGGGGACACGGCACAGACAGATACAAACACACAGATGCACCCAGAGACGCCCACAGGCCTGTGCCCCAGAGAGGCACAGGCGTTCACACAGCCTTGGGCACACTCACACATGCACATTCACACACACTCGTGGGCACTCCACAAGAAACTCGTGGGCACTCACCTCTTGCACAGATCTCGGCCTGAAGTTCGGGGTTTAGACAAACGCACCCTGTGTCTCTGTCCATGGTGCTGAAACCAGACATTTCTCCGGATGGAAGGACAAGACAGGGAAGAGATGAGAGGAGACCTGGGATGGGTGGTAGAAGACAGAAGGAATGGAGGAGGGAGAAGAGACAAGAGGGAGAAACTCACAGATAAAGGAGAGAGAGAGAGAAAGAGTTGAAAGGATACCAGGGGAACCAAGGAGTGTCCAAACACTGCGCCTGGGAGAGGCGGGTGAGGATGGAAGGTGACCTCAGACCCCATCCCTGCTTAAGTGCAGACTCAGGCTCAAGGATTTAGCCATCTTTGCCTTTCAGGGCCAATTATGGGAAGAGTTTGGTAAGGGTACCGTGACAGGTGAGGGACCCTGGATGTGTGGTTTCTGTGGCCTCCAGGTGTCCCTTTCCAGGTGCCTCCTTGCCTTGGAAGACCTTGAAATAGTAGGGGAAAGAGACAGACACCAAGAAAGGTCTATCATAACCCTACAAAAAGCTTCCCACCTGATTTCTTACCCCAATTTGTGTTGGGCAAGTGGACAGAAATGTTGATCTGGATTTGTTCTGAGGATTGTAGGGATTTAATGACTGCTTAATGTTTATCCACAAGATTGGATTATGGGTTCTTATCTCCCTCTCTTGAGATAAAATCTTCTCTCTGGTGGGATTGCCTAGTAGGGATGCTCTCCCACCAGCAGCCCCTTCATTGTGGAATTTATGGAATATAAGGAATGCCCACTTTCCTGGTGGGGGAGGAGGATTTTCAAAGACCAAAGGGCTTATTATATAATAACTAGGCAAGAGGGGATGAAGGAAAAGATGAGGAAGGAAAAAAGAGGAAAGGGGGGAGAAAGGATGTGTGAATATGGATGAAAGAAGAAAGGGAAGAGGAAAGAGATTGGAGGAGGAGGAAAGGGGGAGGATGGAGGTGCAGACAGGAGAAATGAGAGAGGGCATGAGTCACCCAGACAGACTCCAGTGTCCAGGGAAAGGACAGGGGAAATATGCCAGTGGAGCAAATTGCTCCCCAGGGGCCCAGATTAGACTGGAAGTCCAGGCTGGTCCTGCAGCTGTTCACAATGCATTCTCCATCCTGAGCTTCAGGCAGAGAGGCTCCATGGGCCAGGACTACAGATGTGAGGAGCAACTGCCCTAACACAGAAGGTGGGATCAAATGCAGTCAAGTCTGTGTGTGGGTTTCCTCATGTGTGGGATGGGGACAGTGAGTGCCTTCTTGGGGGTGTTTCCACCTATTTGCATGTGAGCAGTGGCAGGAAGAGACACCCACATGTATGGGTTTTCACAGGAGAGAGGGTATTGGGTTGATTGAAGGTAAGGAGCAGGCAGAGGGAGAAGAGAGGCAGAAGGAAAGAAATGAGTGAAAAAGAAAGGATAATGTTTCTTAGAAATTTTGGACCTCCTAATTATTCTTTTATTCCTACCAAGAGAGAAGCCAGGCCTAGGACAAGTTGAACATATGTGCCCCAGTGTCCTTGTCTGTAGTATAGGTATGATGACAGTCCCAACCTCATAAGGTGGTTGAGATAATTATTAGCTTGTGTATAATGCTTAATTTAAGTTAGTTATGGATATATGATAAGCTCCACATATATGTTAGTTTCCATTGTTATTGTTGTTAGATCTTGGTCTTGCACTGGAATCAGCAGGGAAATTTTCTTCACATTTAACTAGACCTTCCTGCTACAAACTCGGGTCAAACCTGTGGGTCTTCCTTTGGGCACCATAGAGAACTGTGATTTCCCAGCTCTTCAAATTTACTCCTGAAGACAAAGAGAGCCAGCAGATTTTCTGGGGTACAGAGGGTGACCCCCATGGTAAGGAAAGTGACAGGGTCTAAGGAACAGGGTTCACACCAAGGACCATCAAGGATGTTTTCCTGGATTCCTGAAAAAGCTGGATCCTGGACCTACATCAGTGCCTCCCTGCCCAGACTGGAGGCTCAGCACTCCACCCTATTTAGTGTTAGTGCCCCCGCCCCACTCAAGCCTCTACAGGTGTGAACATATGGGTCATTTCTTCCAGATTGCTCTCCCAATCCCAATCCCTTCCCTCTTTTTTACCTACCTTTCTGCTCTTTTCTTCTAAGGAATCTAGGTAGGAGGAAAGAAATTCCCTTACTACTTAGAGGGGTGGGATTTCCCCACCCTGCACAGGCAAAATAGATGGTCTCATTCTGGAGGTCAAGGAAGCATGTGGGGACTGGCACAAGGAGGGGTGAGGGGTGGCAGGGCAGCCCCCATGTCCTCCCATTCCCCCCAGCTCCTGTCTCATCACTGTCACCATTCAATCATAGCAGATGGGCTGCAGCTGTGAGCGCCAGCCCGGCACACAGGCTGGTCCGTGCCACTTGGGAGAGAAGGAAGAGAAAGGGAGGGAGGGAAGGAGGAGGAATGGAGGGAGGAGGGAGAGAGGAAAGGGAAGAAGAGAAGGAGAAGGAAGAGGAAGAGAGTGGAGGAGGAGAGATAGCTTCAAGAGAAAGGAACTTGGTACCTTTTATGCCTCTCTCTTCCCAGCAGGAGAGCAGAGGCCAGGGCTGGGCTCACAAGCTGGGCAGTGCCAGGCGAGATGGGCATATGCCCTTGATTACTACCAGGACCGCAGGCCAAGCCTTCGCAGCCGCCACGGCCTCATAAATCAGTTTTTAAGTAGCAACCACATGGACATTTCCCAGCTGAGAGGCCTGGCCTCTGTCGGCCCAGCTAGGGCAGCCCTGGCGGAGGGGCAGGTGCCAAGCCAGGGCATGGGAAAGAGAGAGGTGGTCATCAAGGCTTGGTGGGAAGTGGGGTTGGAGCTTGTTCAGGCAAAGTCTGGGGGCAGGGTCTCCTGCCAAAAGGGAATAGGTAAGAAGGTGGCAAGTGGCTGGCAGTGGGTCCAGAGCCCCCTGTTGGGGCTCCTAGACCCTGTCCTGGTTTCCCGTGGGGAAACTGCCTACAGACAGAGAGGATGGTGTTGTTACTGGAACTCCCTCCTTCCAGGTCCCCCTCCCATACAGAATAGAGTCTGTGTGACTGTGAGGGCCGTGTGTGGGCTTGTGCACTTGGGTATCTGAATGTGCTCACTGCTCCTGATGGGTAGGAAGGTATCTCCCCAATATCTAGCCCAAGCCTGGCAGAGACCAAGCATCCAGTAAGACTGCTTGAATGAATAAATGATCAAGTTCGAAGGGGGCCAGTTGCGTGTGTTCACAGGAACGGGAGGATTTATATCTGAACATGTATGATGGCCAAGTCTATGTGCATGTATATATGTGTGTATGGGGGGTGGTGTCTGTGGGTGCTCTGGGGAGATCTATTCTGACAGACATCCCTCCACACCCTCCCTTGCAGCCCTCCCCTGAGCCCTGATTCTCCCCTTCTGAGGACCCACCAGTAAGACAGCAGCTCCTGAATTCCACTCCCCCCCAGCCCGATCCCTTGCTTAGCACCCCTTTCTGCAGGCCAGCGTTGGTGTTTGGGGCTAGGGGCATGGGGAGTGCGGGAGTCCCGCCCCCGGAACGGCGGGCAGAGCGGGCGGGGTGGGGGCGCCCAGCCTTCTTGCGCCCAGTGTCTCCTCCCTGGGTGAACAGATGTCTCGGAATTTTAGATGTGCTCTCCGCCCCTCCTCGCAGTAACTACCCCCACCCCCAGCTGGCACTGGCTGTGCCGTAGCGCCCTCCCCTCCCCCACCTCCGAGAGCAGAACCGGCTGACGGATCGGGGAGCGCGGCCCGGAGGCCAGGGCCAAGAGGCGGGGGGGGGTGGGGGGGGTGGCGGGGGTGGCGGCCGGGTCGCGGCAACCGACTGGGCCGAATCCCCGAGGCTCCTGGTGCGGAGAGAACCGGGTCCGCGCTGCCTCCGCCTCTTGCCTTCTTCTCTCGTTCCTTCCCATCTTCCGCATCTCCTCAGCCCTATCTCTCCGTCCGAGATCCCCGGTCTCTGTGTCCCTCTCGCTCTCTGCCCCACCTCACAACCATCATCCCGCCAACCGCGTCTATGCAAACCTTCCACACAGAGCCTCACACTTCGCGACAGAAACTCCTCCTGGCAACTTCGGCGGAATTCTTCCCTCCAGAGACCCCTTTCCCTGCATTCCGTGAGCCACCCCACCCCCAACTGGCCGCCTGCCTGCCCTCTGTGGAAACCCAGAGTTAATCCGGAAAACAGGAGGGAGGGCAGGAGGGGAGTGGGGATCGAGATTAGGGAGGCCAAGGATACCCGGGTTGGCCGGGGTTGAGAGACACCTAAATTTTCTAATCACTGCTAATTAAGGAACAATCCAATTCCGTGGACCCCCAACTCGGGGAAGGGGGCGGGACCCGCTGAGGGCAGGAGGGGGCCTTGGCAGGGCTTGGCAGCTGGGGGTGGTGCCAGGCACCCTCCCCCACCCTCCCCCCACCCGCCAGCATTCCGAGGTAACAGGCATTTGTTACCCAGCTCGTGCCAGGAGCGATTGGCAGGTTCGAGTAGGCACAGTCATTCCGCACACAGATGTCCCTGCGTTCGCTCTTCTGATATGAATTCTGTCAGCTCCGAATCTGAGGGAGATGAGCAGACAGCCCCACAGACAGAGTTACAGACAGACAGAGCAATTGTCTGGAGGACACAGAACTCCACAGATATTTATTTTTCTTCTCTGAAAAAAAAAATTAATGAAAGAAAATTAAGACGCTCACTAATTTGGGGGGACCCATCTGAGCTCCTGAGAGTGGCCCTCACTTTTTCAGTCCTCCCCCGATTGCATGCCCACACTTTCCCAGTCTTCCCCAGGGCCCCAGATATCATCCCTGAACTTCAAATTTGAGTCGTTGCAACCAGAACCACAGAAGTCTGGGAGGTCTGCTTCCTCATATAGGACCCAGAATTCCCAAATCCCTGCAAGTTCTAGAATACCACCAGCCTGGTGCAGGTTCCAGCATTCTAGAATCTCTGAAAGTAGAAATTCCAGAACTCCCGTTCCTGGGCAAATTGTGCCCAGTGCCCAATTATTGTATCACCCTCTCCATTAGAGAGGGGAAAGTGGGTGCTGTCCCATGTACTGGAATGAGGGGCCCCACATCGCCTGGTCCCCACCAGCTGCCCCAGCCTTGGCAACCAGTCAAAAATGCAGCCTGCCCTTCGAATTAGGAATGCAGAAAGGTCAAGACCCCTGACTCCTACCCCTTTCTGGCACTCCCTTCCAGCTCCAGTTCCCATCCTGACCCTCCACACCTGACCTGGCCATTCTGCCTCTGCCCGCCCCAGCAGCTGTGGGAGAGAGCTGGTTGGTCACTGGGCATCTGTGAGCAGGCTGGGCATGAAGAGCCACTGGGGTTTGGTTCTCCCTGGGCAGCCCATGCTGGTGGAAAAAGGGGGAAGGCAGAGGGGCCAAAGTAACTCACTGACATCAGAGGAGAGGGGCACAGAGGGATTTGGGTTGTGGTTTGTTGGGTTGTGTTTTTTTAATCTTTCTTTCTTTTTTTTAAAAAGAAAAAGCCCCCATCCTGTGTCATCATTTTTATGGGATCTGCAATTCTGGCAAAAATCTGTCTTTAATTTAGCTGTCCATATAAAAATCCTCACTGTATAATAATGAACAGATGCCATGGAATTTAAGCTGGAGCCTCGGCTCCTCCCCGCCTTCCCCCCGCGCCTGGCACCGGGCACCGGGCACCGGCTGAATGGCACAGGCTGACACCAACACGGGAGCAAAGGGTGGGCAGGGGGCGACCTGGGCTCAGCGCCAGGGCCCTGGGGTGGTGAAGGGGTGTCCAGGCGCTGGGCTTGGCCAGGCGGGAGCTTTTCCGTGGTGGCACCCGGGAGAAGTGTCTGAGGGATGTTTCTTTTTCTACAAAATGATCAGTAGTTAAGGATTTTGGTTTGGTTTTGCTTAGGGGCTTTGTGGTCCTTCTCAGGCTTTTTAAAAAAGCACCGCCCTCCCCCCAGTATAAATCCAAATGTTTTCGAAGTTTTAATTGAGTTGTGTTTAACCCTTCCCCTGCGCGGCGCCCCCGCCTCGGCCTCGGAGCCCAGCCGAGCGCGAGTTCGCTGCAAGCGGGATCCGTACCGCTTCCCGCCGGCCCGAAGCCTCCGAAGTATCACGGGCGCCGGCGCCTCCGGAGGCTCCCCGGCAGCTCCCGCGGGACAGGAGGACCCTGTTGCCCTCCAGGAGCGAGGCCCGATGTGGCATCTGATTGTCGAGCGGGAGAGACGGAGGCAAGAGAGAAAGCCCCACTTGCCCCATACCAATTCTCTAGCTTTTCCCGAGGGGAAAGAGAAAACTATGCCAGTCCGGTGTCCCCCACTGCCTCCGCCTGCGGTCGAGAAAGCAGGCATCGGCTCGGGATTGAGAGGTTGGTTCTGAGCCCCCCACCCCCACCCCTTGCCTTAATGCGACTCTGGCGAGAACAGATGTCCCAAGCCGGGCGGACTGCCCAGACCCCGCCCAGCTGTGCCCTTGGTGAAGACTTGGCTGAGGGTAGGAACTGGCACGCGGGTCCCCAAAGGGGCTTGGGGGCTCCTTCGTCCCGGCGGGACCTGACCTGGCAGCCTTGGCCTCCTGGCCAGCGCAGCCTCGGGCGGGAGGCAGAAGCGCCCCGGAAAGACCCGTTCCTAATTCAATTAATTCCAAAAAGAGGAATGAGACGAATACAGAGGTGGAGAGAAGCAGGGAGAAAGGTTTGAATAACCGAACACCAGGCACACACTCCGTGTATGGAACCCTGCAGCCCCAGTCGCCTTGGGGAGTCAGTGCTGCGCTCCAGGCTGGAACAGGCGGCCGAGTTTCCAGTGCCAGAGCCACACCCTGGTGCACATCTGGGCATCTCCACCCAACGCAGTACCCCAGCTTTCTTGGCACAGCCAGTGTCTAGGGGTTCCCTTGTCCTTTCCTCTGTGAGCACCCCAGGTTCTCCTCACACGGGGTGGGGGGGCTAAGGCCCCCCAGTCCCTGGCATCTCCCCCTGAGAAACTGGTTGTCTTCCTGCCTGTGAGCCCAGCATTCCTCTCAGCCTTCTCCTGCCGGCGCTCCCCGGGCAGGCTTCTCCTATTCCAGCACTTTAAGATGGAAAAAGTTTCAGAAGGCAGACCAGCCCTTCCCAGGTCTGTGCCCTTTCTTCCCACTCCTCACCCAGGAGAATTTTGTCCAGAATTTTTAAAGATGCAGGACAGAGAGGCAAGAGGCTGATTCAGGATTTGGGAGAGGAGTGGGGTTTCCAGGTTTCTCAAAGTCCAGCTCCTCACCTCCGCTCTGGTCTGTGGCCCATGTTTTCACGCCCCAGCCCTAAAGAAAGAAAAGTGACAATGTCTTGGGCTGTAAGATGAGAAGCCTATCGTGATGCTGAGATCGGTCTGCCCCCTTCCACATCTCACAAAAAGCAACTTTCTCCTTTGAGCACATAGGAACAGGTCAAGTGTGGAGTCCTGGTTTGACCCCTGCTGTAACATGAGGAGCCTGGGAGTGGAGGTGGAGGCCAAGGTTGGTCAGGCCTGGCCCACAGTGTCCCTTTCTTCCCACATTCCTTAAGAACTAAACTGTGGAATCTAGAATTATCCCTCAGTCTCAATGTCCCCTCAAATCAACAGATTTCTCCAAGGAGCAAGCAACTTCAAATTTAAGATTCTCAGGAAGAGGAGAAAGCAAAGGTCATCCAAGAGGAAATGAAATCTCTGACCTCTGTGGGAGATCCTTGCATCCATGGACTTCCCCATAAAGCAGAAAGAGAGAGAAGCAAACACAACCCGATGGAGTCTAGGGAGTGGCAGGGGTTCCCTGTTGCTGACTCCCATGGGATTTAGTTTCCCTGGACTGTACTCAGTGGTTTATTGGGCTGTCCCACTAGGTGATGAAATCAGAGCTGGGGGTTCACTGGGCATCGGGGGCTCATGGTCCAGATTATGTCTGGTTAAACAGAGAGGAGAAAAGCAGCAAGGCTTTTCCTCCCTTTCCCCCGATGGAAATATGGTCTGCACTCAGAAACATCTCTGTTTCCCTGTCATTTCCAAATACTTGACTTCGGATGGGGGTGGGAAAATCAAGGGGAAGATGCCCTCCTGATTGATCCCGGCTGCAGCCTTCAGGTTCCACAGACCAGGGGTTGAGCTGAGTCTGCTAGTACGTGCTTGGAGATCCCGCCGCTCAAGCTAGGGCAAGAAGGGTGTCCTCTCTTCGACTTCTCCCCTTGCCCCCTCCCTCCCACTGCTCTGGCCCCTTTTAGCTTTCTCCCCCCCCCCACACCCCCACCACACACCTCCGTCTGTTCCTGGAGCTTCTCTGTGTGCGTGCGTGCAAGCGGGAGAGCCAGCGAGAGGAAACGACCTGCGAGGGGGAGTTTGGGGCCGCGTGTCCTCGCGCATCTTCTTCTCCTGCTCATCTCGCCATCTCACCAGGGAAGTTGAGTGTTGGGGAGGGGGGTGATGGGAGGATAGAGCACAGCCAGAGTGCAGGGAGTGTGGGGGAAGGGTCAGGAATTGGGAAAAGGGTAGCTCTTGCTGATGCTGGAATTCACAGTAAGCAGCGGCACTCCGGATCCCCGCCCCAAAAGGGGGCCTGGCACCCCCCCACCCACCCCCACCCCCCCGCCCAAGGTGACCGCAGACGCCGTGGCCCGAGAGTCATCAACATCTTTCCCATCTTTCCAAAGGATCTGGAATCCAGCTTCAAAAACTGAATCGTGCCGTGTGGAGTAGCCGGAAGAATGAAGCATAGGAGTCTGTGGTCTGGCCAGGAAAGCCACGTGGAGGGGTCTTTTGCTTCCGGCCCCAAGCCACCTGGATACTACCCAGCCCGGGACTTCAGAGCGGGTTCTGGGAAACAGGCTGAGTGGGAGAGAAGCCCAATTAACCTTGTTTCCAGGGCAGGATAAGACTCAGGCCTCGGGATGGGTGCCGAGTTCCTTTTCTCTCTAGTTGTCCCTGCCAGGCCTGTCCCATGCCATGAGCAGACCAGACTCCAGATTTGAGTCTGGGATTTGCGCCTAGCTTCATACACCATGCAAGAAGTGGGGGAGAAAGGTGGGTCAAATCCTTTCTCCCAAGAATAGGGATGATTCAGAGGTTTATTAAATTCCCTTAGACCACTGAGACAGGTGAATCCTAGGTGTAAGGGCCCAGTTCTTAATCTCACTTTAGACATATGATCCTATAAGAATTTTAGAATGAAATTTTCAGAAGATTCCAGTGAAATTCTCTGAAAACTACGGAAGAATTCCACCCAGAATTCTAGCCAGGTGTCGGAAAGGGCCTCTCTCTGTGTGGCACTCCCTAGGGCCGGGCACAAGCAACCTCCCTCTGAGGCTGGTACACAGGAGACTGGACGAGAGTCAGCACCTGGGAGTGGACAGCTCCCAGCCCCTCCTCCCCCCCCCCCCCCCCCCCCCCGCCCCTTCGGCCTCATCCACCCGGAACAGTGAGGGCACCGTCTCCACTGGTAAGACAGAGTGTTTGGAAGTGGTCACTTAAGGGAGACGCCGAGCTGAAGGTCAGACAGTATAATCTGATCTACCCTTTTCACATTTAAGGCTTCCTTCTTCAACTACCTTCTTTCCAGATTTTCTCAGGGCGCTCTCATTTTGGGGCCCTGGATCCAATCTTTAAAAGCCTTAGCATGCCTGACTGCAAGCTCCAGCCCCAACAGTACACCCCCCCATTTCAGTCCTAAAACAAGCAACAGTGTTTGTGTGTGTGTTTAAAATAATTTAAGTGGGGCGCCTGGGTGGCTCAGTCGGTTAAGCGGCTGCCTTCGGCTCAGGTCATGATCCCAGGGTCCTGGGATCGAGCCCCGCATCGGGCTCCCCGCTCAGCAGGAAGCCTGCTTCTCCCTCTCCCACTCCCCCTGCTTGTGTTCCCTCTCTCACTGTCTCTCTTTCTCTGTCAAATAAATAAATAAAATCTTAAGAAAAAAAAATTAAGTAAGCAGCTTCAGAAACAGCCCAGTTTCGGTACTCCTAACCATGTTCAGGCTTAGGGATGGTGGTCTTCAGGATTTAGACCCCCCCCTCCAGGTATTCCAGGGGTCCAGTGGGCACTGGTGTCTAAGAGAGGGTCCTTTCAGGGAAGTCAGTTCAGAGATGTCTGTGCCCCTGAGGCTCAGAGAAAGAGAATTGTGAGGCTGTCTTGTGAGATGGGGAAACAAGCTTTTCTGCGGTGCCCTTCTTCCACCTCCCTAGACTGAGGGCTTCCCTCTGCCTGGAGCTGCACCAGGCAGGAAGGAGGCTGTCCAGGTGTGGACCAGGGGTTTCCTGCTGTCCTATCAGAGGAAACTCTCGGCATCTTCAAGCTCCATTCTTCCAGGTGGGCACCTAGATCCGGACCCCTCCTATAGCTCTGGGAACACCTGCAACCTCATCAACACTACTACATATTTCAACAGTCCTGAGACTAAAAAGGGCTGATTCCCCTGAGTCCACTGAAACACAAATTTAAAACCAAAAAGACTTCCTACATTAGTATTTCATCCTCATAACCTTATGATTTTTTTATTTAAAAATATCCCTGTCTGGCTCAAATGGTTTTGTCTTTATCTCTATGCACTTGTTTTTTGCAACAGTGGGCAGAGGGTTGTAAAATGACCGGCTGCTCCCAACTGGGTCATTTTTTAGTGATGAAAAGATATTTTGTTCTCAAAGGAGGTGCATGTGCATGTTTGGAAACTGAAGGAGTGTAAAGAGATTAGTGCAATGCTTTGTGCTAGGAGCATGTGTGAGTCTGTGTAAGGTCTGGGAGGGGCAGTGAGTGTAGATGTTTTGGTGCCCAGTGGATGGGTGTGAGCGAGGTTGTAGGGTGGAAATCCCACCCGGAAATCTCCAGGGTCACTGTACCTGGCCTCTGTACAGTAACTCGACTCTGTGTCTCCATCCCCCAGAGCCCCAGCTCAATCCCCCAAATGAAATGAGGCCACCGTGAGAAACCGGGTCCGGCTTTGCATCTCATTTACATAAATATTTATTAATCGTCATTAAACTGAACAGAAACACGCAATGCACTTCGGGTGTCCGACGGGAGTTTCATCTTCGCTACAAGAGGAAGGTAAAATTGCGTGTGAGTGTGTGGGTAAGTGTGTGGGTGTGTCGCCTGTGGGTTTGCATTTTTGCATCGTGTGTTTGGATGCCTGATCTCCTGCCTCTGGTGGGGAGAGGTTCTCCTTTTGCTCCTTTCTCTGGGAAACCTCCAGAAGGAGCCCTCAGCCCTCTCCCTGCCCACCTGCTAGCCAGAGCCAAGAGGACTCCTCAGACCAAAAAAAACCTCTCCGGCTACCGGAAATCGCCGGGCGCCTGGCGCCCACCGAGGCACATTCGGGCAGGGGCAGGGCTGGCCCTAGGTCTTGGTCTCCACCCTCAACCCGGGATGAGGATTGCCTGCGGGGAGCGAGGGTTCGGCGAGCTCTCCTCCCTCTGTCCCCGGACGCCCGCGCCGGGCCTGCGTGTGCGTGCGGTGTGGTGTGCGTGTGTGTGTCTCTCATGCAAACCCTCCCTCCCCAAACCGACCCCCCCAACAGTTTGCCATTCCATACAAATTTGGAAACAGGTTTTTAAAAAACAGCATGACGCACAATGGGGACGGGGCGGGGGAGGGCAGTGGCACTGGGGCCCCAAATCTCCGAGTCACTGATTGTAAGAACCTGGGGAGGGGAGGGGGCGGCGTCGGCCCCCACTTCACCAAAGTGCACAGATCCGCGCTTGGGCGGCGCGGCCCGCGGGCCGGGAGGGGCATCCCGGGGCCGGGCCGGGCCGCTAGGCTCTGTCAGAACCTCCTTGCATAGATATTTGTGTCTTTTTATTATTGGTAGTAGTATTTTTTGCCTTTTATTGCTTCTAAAAGTTCTTACTGCGTTTTCTCTCCGATCCGGACTCTGCGTTCGGCCTCCGTCGCCTCTTAGCTTTTTTTTTTTTTTTTTTTTTTTTTTTGTATGTTTGTTTGTTTGTTTAAAAAAAGGAAAAGGGAAAAACGGATTCTAGTTACAAATTGTCTTGGTCTCTCTCTTTCCTCTCAATCCACACTTCCTCCCGCCAAAATTAAAATCACAAAACGCTGAGACTAGGGGTTGGGGAGAGGGCGTTCCAGGTCCAGACTCGGGCGCCCTTTTGCCCTCTTCAAGAAAGAGGGGGCGCCCGGCTCCTTTCTGCCTCGGCAGCTCGGTGTCTGTTATAATAATAATAATAATAATAATAATAATAATAACAACAACAACGACAACAATAGAGGGAAAACAGTATCCCACAGCTCAGCTGCCCCCTTGCCAAGGCCTTTGGGCCTGCAGGGGGGAAGGGGAGGAGGAAACCTAAGTGTAGGGATTGGGAAATGGGGGGTGGTCTCCAGGGAATGCCCTAAGAGGGGTCCCTGGAGAACCACCCCTGGGAAAGAGGAGGAAACCCCTTGGGGAGAGAGAAGGCGAGTCCCCTGGGGGAAGCGAGGCCCCTGGGATGGGCCACCCACAGGTAAGAGGACTGCACTGCCCAGGAGAGGGTCAGTACCGGCGGCCAGCTCCCCGTGCCCGGCGCCAGGATAGGTGGGGGTCTCCTTGCGCTCGGGCGGGGGGGGGGCCGGGAGCAGGGGTGCGGGCAAAGGCAAAAGAAAAAGAAAGGGGCAGGCGCGAGGTCTCAGTTATGGAAAAACGCATTGAGCTCCTCGTACATGGGGCCCCGGTCGTGGTGAAGGTGCATATCGTAAGACAAGAGATTCTCCGAGTGGACGCCCCCGCGCACAGCCGACGAGCCGAAGACCAGCCCGTGGCCGGTGGGCCGCGAGCCGGGCAGCGCCGAGTAGTGCATAGAATAGTGGTAGCTCTTCTCGTGGTCGGGCGACGAGTCCTGCTTGAGCGAGAAGTTGCCATTGAGACAGAGCGGGGGGCTGAGCGGGCCCTCGTACTCGGAGCTGTTGTAGTCCGGGCTCGCGCCGCCGCCGCCCGCCGCCGCATACAGTGTCTCGTAGGCGGCGCAGTAGCCGTGGGTCCGCAGGGCGTGCGCCGCACCGCCGCCCAGGCCGCCCGCCGCCTGGCACTGTGCGCCCGCCAGGCGCGAGCACGGGTACGGGTAGGGGTGCATGGCGAACGGGCCACCCGAGCCGTGGAAGCGGCCCGTGCCGTCGGCGCCCTGCTCCGTGAGGAAGTTGCGCGAGTTGAGCTGCAGGCAGCCGGCCACCAGGTTGGTGGTGGGCTGCGACAGACCCTTGCACAGCGTCTGCACGTAGGACACCAGGTCGGGCCGCTTGCCGGAGCGCAGGATCTCCGAGAGCGCCCAGATGTAGTTCTTGGCTAGGCGCAGCGTCTCGATCTTGGACAGCTTCTGTGTCTTGGAGTAGCAGGGCACCACCTTCCGCAGGTTGTCCAGCGCCGCGTTCAGGTCGTGCATGCGGTTGCGCTCCCGCGCGTTCGCCTTCTGCCGCCGCAGCTTGGAGCGCTCCAGGCGCGCCTTGGTCATCTTGCGCTTCTTGGGCCCGCGCTTCTTGGGCCGCTCGCCCTCTGCCTCGTCCAGCCCTTCCTCCTCCTCCTCTTCCTCCTCCTCCTCGCCCCCCAGCTCGCCTTCCTCCTTGACCTCGGCCAGTGCGGCCTCCGGCACCTCGTCTGCACGGAGAGGGACTGGCTTGGCAGCCCGGGCGGGCCCCGGAGCCCCGGGCCCCGGAGGCGGCGGCGGCGGCGGCGGCGCGTCGCCCTTGTCGCTCCTCGGCTCGTCCTCGTCGCCGTCGCCCCAGCTGGCGAACTTGGGCACGTCCGAGAGGAGACCGGGCTCGCTGAACAGGCGGGTCAGCATGGTGCCTGAGGGCGCCCCGCGGGCGGGAAGGGGAGACAGATAGCACAGAGTGAGGGGCGCGCTGGGGTCACGCCGCCCCCCCAACCTGCCTCCACCCCCGAGTCCGGTGTGGGTTCCTGCCCAGGGGGCCCTGGCTGCCCACCTCCTCCGCCTGCCCCGCCCAGAGCCGGCCCAGCCCTGCCCCGGCGGCCCGCCCGGGATCTCGGCCCAGGCCCTCTCCGCGGCGCTGGGCCCCGGCTCCGCCCCTTGCCTGAATGAGGGGCCGCCGCCCGCGCTCGGGGCTTCTCGGGGTCAGGGCAGGGACCGCGTCGGGGCTTTAGGAAAGCGACATCTTCGCGGGGGGAGGCGGCGCGCTCGCCCTGAACGCCGGTTCTCTCCTGGCGGTGGAGGAAGGCTGGGCGGCCGCGGGTGGGGACAGCTGCCCCGCTCGGCGGCTCTGGCGGCCCGGGCCCCTCGGCCCCGCTCCCCCACCCCTCCCGCGGCTCTCACCCCCACGCTCCCTAATCCAATTTGCAACTTGGCCTCGCGCCGCCCTCGGCTCGGCCCCCACCCCCGCAGCCCCAATTCCAGAGGCGGGAGGATCGTCTCTTCTAGCCGTGGCGTCCCCAGCTCCCCGAGCCGGCTCCGGGCGGAGAGGACCGAGGAACCCGGGCGTGGGGAGGAGACGGAGAGAAGCGAGCCCCGTCCGTCTCCCCTGCGGTCAGGGACCCCTTTCCCCGCTTCAAACTGCCTCCCTCCCTCACGACTCTTCAGATCTCGTTATATTTCGGGGTTGATGGGTGGGGGAGAAATCAAATTTGTTTGCTTTTCTTTTTTTCCTTTTTTCTTTTTTCTTTTCTTTTCCTTCTTTTTTTTTTTTTTTTGGTGGTGAGGAAAGGTCGCAGGTTCCTCTGGGACAACCATGGGGGGGGTCCCCATCTCAGCCTCTTCACTGCCCCCCCATGATCCTGCTTTTCTCCCCAAACCCATCGCAGGCAAAGACGCCTCCCTCCGCAGCCCCCTGAGCTGCAGCCCCTAGGGGAGAGGGAACCCAGGGCACCTCTGATGCCCACCCTATGAGGGGGCATCGTCCCAGGAAGGGGGTTTGGGGACCCTCTTGTCGGCCGAAGCAGCCGCCCTCCCCCCCACCCCACCCCCCCCACCCGGCGGGTCAGATCCAGCTCCCTTTCGGACAACTTACCTCGGAGAGGAGTCAAGGGGAGAGGGGAGGGGAGGGGGGGGAGGGGGGCAAGAGAGAGAGGGGGGAGAAGAGGAATCTTCTCGCTTATTTCATTGTTCCCCCATCTTCAGGGAGCGGGGGCAGCGGCTCCTCAAGGCGGCGGGCGCCGGCGTCTTCAGAGCGCCATGCGAACCGCGGAGCGAGTGTGGCATCTCTACCAGGCGGGGTACCAGCCTCTATGCCAGGCCATATGGGCTTGGCACGTCACGGGCAGCAGCTATCACATGAGAGACGGTGATTGGCATGCGTCTGCATTGGGGGAGAGCCGGCTCCCCCGGGACCCGCCGCCATCTGTCACTCTCTAC
Source organism: Halichoerus grypus (assembly GCF_964656455.1). Lineage (NCBI taxonomy): Eukaryota > Metazoa > Chordata > Mammalia > Carnivora > Phocidae > Halichoerus > Halichoerus grypus. The sequence continues at coordinate 187,409,377 of NC_135713.1, forward strand.
TCCAAAAAAAAAAAAAAAAAAAAAAAATTAAATAAATAAAGGAAATAAATAAATATCTCTGCCGCCCTCCCCTCCCCGCCCAACGCAGGGAAAGCAGGGATTGAGAGGGAGGTGGGAGGAGTTGCCCCCCTCTGATGTAGAGCCCCCCACATGGGAACAATGGGGTGGCAAGCCTGGAAATTGGGGGTGTGTGGTGGCCCCCAATTCTATGCTCCCTCCAGGGTCCTGCTCTGTCCATTTCCTCCCTTGCAGGCCCCCAAAGGTGGGTCAGAGACCAAATCCTCAGGTCTGGAGAAGGGACCTCTGCGCTTGCCCCCACTCCCCAGGAGGATCCCCTCAGCCACAAAGGGACAGCTGAGGCCCCCTCCCAGGGTGGGCGTGGGGGGCGTCCCTGGCCCAACCCCATAGGTAGATGTTGGCACCATGCCATCCCTCATCCCTGTCTGCCCCTCCCCCACCCACCCTCACGCACACACAACATATGTGGCTGAACGAAATTCAAACCAAGGAAAAGACAGAGAAAAGGAAAGACTTGCCTGGATGTCTGTGCCTCTGTATGGGCGTGTGTGTGTCTGTGGGGACATGTGTGTGTATCTGTGGAGTCAGCCTATGGGAGAGATTTCCTTGGGTGTTTGGGGGAATATGCATGTTGAGGTGGGGGTGGAGAAGAGCCTCTGGAACAAGCCTGTGCACCCACCATTGGGAGTGAGGGAGAGGGTCTCAGTCCGGATTCCTAACCCAGAAATCTCTCACTCATCCCCCCCCCCCCCCCCCCGCCCCGCCACCTCCTCCCCTGCTAGACAAGCAACCATCCCACCAGTGGCTTTCTCTCCTGGCTTTCTGACTTATTGAAGGGAGGAAGAGGGGGCTGGGCTGGAAATTGCCTGAAGTTCCTGGAGAAGACTCAGCATTCTCCTCCCCCTACAAAAAATACTGAAAATACTGAAGCCAACTCCAGCAATCTTGAGAGGGACAAAGGGGAGGTGGGTCAGACAGGTGTCTTGATAAAGAAGGTAGGAAATTGCTGTTTTTTTCTTACAGCTCACCTTTCAACTCTCTCACTGGGCCAGACACAGATGCAAATGGCACAAACTGAGGGGGTAGCTTTAGACACACACACACACACACACACACACACACACACACACCCCTGTGCCTCACCCTGTGGCGCAGAAAGTGGAAAGACATCCTGACTCAGACATGTGTGTGAGCAGGTAATCACAACCCGGTGAGAAAGACCCTTGCACACACCCTGATTCAGCATTTGTGTGTTTCAGACCCACATTTCCTGTCCCTCCCCATCCTCCAGCTTACATAGACAACTTCAGTTATATCTTCCGCACACACACTTCTATGTCAACCATGTGCCAAGCACTGTGGTGGCACAATGATCAGCAAGGCAGGGGCTTTGCTCTCAGTCTGGGCAGGTACCGTTTTCTCCCTCAGGGAGCCTCCAAAGGGGACCTTGGGCTGGTAAGACACTGATTGGATCCTTGGTAGAATGAATTAGGTTTCAGATAGAAGCATACACCATGGCTAAGGAGGCCTTGGAGAAGAGGGGCTGGTGCTGTCTGAAGCTCTCAGGGATAGTTGACCAGGAACTAAAAGGAGCCTCAGAATGAATAGCCCCAACTCGTTTTTTTTTCCCTGACACCCATAGAGGGGGACTGTCTTGCCCAGGAACACACCAATGGAGAGCAGAACCAGACCTAAAACCTAGGGGCTTGACTCCCAGCCAAGTGCTCCTTCCACAAACCCATAATCTGCCTCAGTGGTCTCCAAGGATGAGAAGTCAATGCTAAGTTCTCCACCATTCATGCGTGGATCTTAGGTCTGGGAAGGTAGAATCCTACCTATGGCAGATGGTCTAGGGCGCTCTGGGCATGGCCAGAGGGAGAGGCGAAGGGATAGGCCTCAGGTGGGCCGAGACTCAGGAATGCCATCCAGCCCCTCTCCAAATTTGAGCACAGCCTCAAAAGCTTTACTGTCCCTTTACTGAGGGTGGGGTCTTCAATCCTGACATGGGGTCCTTCTCCTCAAGGCTCCCAGCCATATGATATTTTGGTTACATTCACATGGTTTGGGCTCTGATTTCTCCCCAACCCCACTTACTAGCGTCAAAGAATGCTAACTACCTTGAGCAGGTTGCGTACTGTCTCTCAGTCTTGATTTCCCCATCTGTAAAATGGGGATAATTATACTACACCTCATAGAGCTGCTGTTGGTACTAAATGGGATAATACCTATAATGAGGTAGCACATGGCCAGTGATATAGTGAGCATTCAATAAGTGCCATCTCTGATTTTTATTAAAGCCTTTTATAAACTGTAACATGCTCTACCATATTAATTTCTTGCACATACCCACACACACATTCAGAATGCTTTGTCTATATAGGAATTGAGTTTTTGTTGAATTAGTGGGTGAATGAATGGATGCGTAAAAGAATGAATACTTCCTTGGGGGAGAGAGACACCCCCTGCCTTCTCCTCTGAGGGATGGGTTAAGCTACCAGGAGTCTCATAGACCCCTACCAGCTTTGCTTTCTGCTCAGGGCAGGAAGAAATACCTTGTTTGGGATAAGGGGCCCTTGGGAAGTCTCTCCATCTCTCCTGGTCTCCTGTTAAGAATGACCTCAGCTCTCTGGGTCTGAGAAGGTCCTCTCAACCCCCCACAAGAGGAGGCCTGGGGGTGGGGGTGGGCATACTGGAGGGTACGGGCAGCTTCATCCCTCTAGGTCTGTTTCCTGCCCCTGTCTTTTCTTCCTTCAGAAAAATGGAACAAGTTTTTCTCACTCGACACGTTTCAACTTTTTTTTTAGAAGATACAATAAAAAACAGGGGAAAATTGGAACAGAGGGAGGTGTGGGATGGGCCAGCCTCAGACACAGGCTTGGAAGAGGTACCACACACACGTGTCCACATCCACACGAACAAGCATGAACATACAGGGACACGCGTGCTCCTCTCTGTTCACCCAGAGATGCGGAGATGCAGTGACGGAGAGACAGAAAGAGCCAGAAATGGAAGGAAGGAGACGGAAGGAGAAGGACACCCAGAGATGCCATCTGTTCCTCCCCCTGGCATTGGGGGAAGGGAGTTGGTGAGGGGCCTAGTCCCCTCTGGGTCTCTGAGAGGGAAAGGGGAGTGAAGGGTACCTCAGCCAGGCCTGTAAGACTCCCTTTCTACTGCCCACCCCCATGGAGGGAGCTGGGAGCGGGGGTCTGAGGTTCCCATGGAGACATAGCCCCATCCCAAGGGAGGCCACAGTCTGGGCACCTAAAATGGCTGCCTCAGAGGGGTGGCGGCCATTTTGTGCAGACTTAGGTCCCCATGGGGGGTAGGGGGGAGGCAGGCAGAGAGAGAGAGGGAGGGGACGGGTCATTCCTGAGCAGTCTAGGGGAATCTTGCTCAGGGGACAGGATGAAGGTTCTGTAAAACTGCTCTCATTACACCCCCTGCTCCACCAAGGTAAAGACATACACACAGATCTGTAAAGGCTCCACTCCATTCTGTCACCCCGAAGGACACCTAGCCAGCCAGCCGCCACCGCCGCCACCACCACCATGCCCCAAATTAGACTGGTGGGGGCAAGCGTGCTGGAGGAGACTTGATTTCCCACCAAAGTGCCAAGCCATGAGGAGCAGGTGCATTAGAACCCAGGTGTCCCTTCTCTGGCCGAGGCCATCTAAAGCCATGTCCTAGGGCCTCCCCCTCCCCCCCGCTGAAGTGGGCAAGCAGGTGAAGAATGAGGGTGGGTGCACAGTGAGGAGGGGGCAGCCCGTTCTCCTCACCCCCACCTCCGATTTGAGGGGAAGAGCAGGAATTTAGAGATCCTCTGAGGGCCCGGGTCTGCTGGCATGAGCTGTGCTGTGGGGGGAGGAGGAGGGGAGGGGGCAGGCTGGCACTGCCCAGACGGCGCCCGTTCCATCCGTTCAGGATGCTTGAAGCTTCCTCCTGAAGCATAAGAGCACCTGCCACCCCCTTCCCCAGCTCCCTGCCCCACCTCAAGTCCAAAAGGGCTTTGGGGGGAGGGGGACCTGCCGCTTCTTCCTGGCTCTGGGGTGGGCACCTGCCCCGCTGCCCCCTCCCCCGCCCGCCGCAGTGTTCTGGGGAGCGGCGGGCACGCCAGATGGCGTGGCTGAGAATGCGACGTTGCCGGGAGGTGAGGGCTGGCACGGGTGAGATGCGGCTGCGTGCCTTGTGGTGCCACGGGGGAGGGGGAGGGGAGGACCAGGGAGGTGTAGCCCCCCTCCTCCGTGCTGACCTCCTGTCCTGACCTCTAGCTCCCTACCAGATTCTCCTTTGCCCTCACCCTGGCCTCCCATTCGGGGCCTAGGCCCCACCCGAAGCTGGGTGGGCACACACCCATGGGGCCAGGCATGATGCTGAGAGTCCTGGGGCAGAACCCTGCTGCACCCTTCTCCCTCCCCACCCTGCCTCCGACCTGGGACAAAGGGCGATGGGGGTGGGGAGCCGTCTCATCCTCCTGAAAAACCAGCGCCCTCAGGATTGTTCCCTTGCTCCAAGAGTAGAGTGGTCTTTGCCCCATAACCTTTGACTTCTGGCTTCTGAGCCCTGTTCTTTTAAGAGCTGCTTCCCTGATGGGCACTGGTCTCTGAGTCTCCCTTTCATCAAACTTATCCTCATTCCTCACAAGGATGGTTCCTGGATGGACACCTCCTCCTGGGAGCCTTCCCAGAAACTCCCCAGGCAGGGCAGCTTCAATCCTTACCACCCCCTGTTAGGAGGATCCATTTACCCATGTCTCCCTGACTTGACTGTGGGAGCTACTTGCTTTAGATCTCAGTAGTCTAGTGCTTCGCACAGGTTGTACTGACTTGGCGCTCAATAAATGCTTGTCGTGTTAATGCCTGGCTGAGAGAGTTTGGGGGTACTGGAGCCTTTCTCCAGAGAATCTCCTGAAGCAGTAAGGCCCAGGGTCCCTGGTGAAGCTCAGAACTCCCAGGCGTCTCCTCCAGCCTTTTGCCCAAATTTCAGTCTGGGGAACTGGACTTGAGATGGGGGGTCACAGAGACCCCCCCAAAGTGGACCTCAGAGAGAGGGCATGGGGGAGGTGAGGCTGAGCCTGGGAGTGGTTGGCTCCCATTCACTGGGCACCAAGCTCTGGTAATGAGGTCACAGAGGCCCCACAGCGCCCCCCCACCCCAGAGTGGTCCCTTCCCAGCTATAGATCCCCTGCTCTGGCCTCACACCTCTCAGCAGCCTCAGAGCCCTCCCCCCCCCCCCCCCCCCCCCCGCTCCGACCTGCATCCCTGCATGGGTAAATGCAACTCCCCAGAGAGGGGCAGGGAGCTGAGGTCCAGGGACAAAGCTGAGTTCCACTCCCACTGCCTTTTCCTCTTTGCTGATGCTACTCTCCAAAGCCACTGCCCCCAATATCTCAGATCCCTTCTGTCTTATGGGCCCTGTGCAGGCTCTCCTCCCCCCGTGAAGCCCCTACTGCCCACGGGGTCTTGGTCCTCAGGCTTCCCGCACAGGACCAAGGCTACCCATCCTGCCCATCCTGCCTGACACGTGGTATGCAGGCAGCTTCATTGGCTTCCCATAACCCCTAGGAGCAGGCCACACTCCTTAAGGACACTCCTGACCAGGCTGCTGCCCAATTCTCACCGACACTGTCCCTGCCTTGAACCCTGCTCCTCAGTGGCTCCAAGCTGCTTCTGCTTTCACAAGCCTCCTGCCTGTGAGTCTTTGTCCCTGTTGATTCTTTGGTCTGCAGCGCCCTCTCCCCTTTCCTCACCTTTAAAGCCTAAGCATCACTTCCTTCAGGAAGTCTCTCTGGGTTAGATGCCCCTACCCAGTCTCCTCTAATGCTTTCTGCACACTTCTACCCAGGCAAAGGTATTGACCTTTGCCTTATGGGTCTCTCCCCTCTTACAGCGCGTTCCTCGAAGGCAGGAAGTGGGCCCAGAGCCTGGCACGCAGAATATCCTCAATTGGTTGGGGCACCAAAGGCCTGGCTGCCACTGTTAGAGCAGGTGTCAGTGGCAGCCTAGGAACTGAAGGCTGCAGGAGGGCAGAACACACACCCACAGGAAGCCCCTCCTGAAACCCTCCCTCCTTTGCCCTCAGCCTCCCCACCAACCCTGGAATTGACAGGCCATGTCAGTCTTCCTCTCTGTAAAATGGGCATGATAATTACAATAAAACCAGCCTGTCAGGACTATTGTGTCAAAGGCTAACAGGTATGAAAATGCTGCCTCAGCCCCCAGCCCTGTCCAGATACGGCTGATTCTGCCCCAAGCCCCTGGTCAGCTTTAGTTTTTAAAATCTTTGTTCCTGGAGCTCTGGTCCTCAGTGTTCCAAGTGAGCGGTCAGGACATCCTGCCCCTGCTGTTCCAAGGGTCCACACAGGAAGGCAGTTAGACGAAGAGGGAGTTCAAGGTGGCCAAAAGAGCACCGGTCTTAGCAGGGTCTTGATCTTGGTCAGATCCCACAACCCTCTGCTTCCTCATCTGTAAAATGGGACTAGTGCCACCTGCCCACTTGCTTACCTCCCTCAGGACTAACGGGAGGATGGAAAAGACAGCCACTTATGAAGCGCACTTGGGGGTGGTTAGGTCCTGATTAATGGGGGATGGTAGCCCCCATGAGGTAGTGAAGGGCATTGCTAAGAGCAGAGGACAGCGTGTGTGTCCTGGGCTCTCTTTTCCCCTGGTGGGCTCTGCGGAGAACTTCCTTGCGACTTGGGCATTTCCTGGTTTCCCCCCCCCCCCGAAATCAGAGCCAGACATCTGGGCTGCGGAATTTTGGGGACCTGATACTGGACAGTTCTCTGATGCCTTTCTTGAGCCCAGCATGGGTGGATGGGGCACCAGAGGCTGGCCTTGGGCACAGGGGACTCCCACCTGCAGCAGTGCTGGTGCTCACAGGAGGACAGCCCCAAGAGGCCATGGTGGGGGGAGGAAATGGCCAGGAGGTTTCTATTTAACCAGATACCTCCTGGCTCAGCCCCTGGGACAGTGGAGCCCAGGACAGTGTGAATGAGACTTAGCCACTGCTTTCCTACTTCACTACCCTGTAGGGTGGGCACAGGGAGGGAAGGGAGGAGTCTAGGGGGAGGAGCCTCATGGACCGACGCCCATTTGACAGATAAGGAAACCACAGCACAGACAGGAAGAGTAACTTGCCTGATGTCACACAATAAATGAGTGACAGAGCTGGAGCTAGAAACTAGGACCCCAATTCCTGCTTTGGGGTCCTCCTGTCGCTGGGGCCTCGGAGCCCTCTATAAAAATGTAATATGTAAACCAGAATAACGTAATGACAATGCTGAGCGTTATCTGTACCAGACACTGGGCTTCCCGTGCATTATCTTACTTCATTCTCCCCCGGACCTCAGAGGCAGGATTACTATTAACCCCACTTAAAGACAAGAACGCTGAAGCACAGAGAGGTTGGGGTCGAGGTTGCCGTGCCAACATCACACAGCTAGGACGTTGCAGACGGGGGATCTGAACCAAGCTTGGACTCTCGGTCCGAGCTCTCTTTCACTTACAGACTGTCCAGCTTTCTCTGAAAGTCCCACTCTCGCCACGCTATGGGACCAGCAGCCCCTGTGATAGAGGGAAAAGGAGGGTGCCCTGGGAAGAGCTGGTGCCCAGGGTTTGCCCTTCGTCCAGGCCCCAGTCACCAGAGACAGTCTCCACAGGTCTGCTCACGGGTGGGTGGGGGCTCCTTCCCTACACAGGGAGAGGCCGTCACATTAAACACGCTTCCCTCTTCCCCCGGCTCTTTCAGGAGCTGCCCTCCTTGCCCTTGCAGGTTCAGTGAGGGGCTTCTTCCACCAGGAAGCCCTCCCTGATGTCCTGTCACTCCCTCTTCTGGCCCTTGGCACCACGTCGCGCACGTGGGGATGGACGGACCAGCTGGATCAGCTTTACTCCTGATCACCAGCCGCCTGTCACACCTTTCTGTTCCCGTCTGTGAAATGGGAATAAGGAGCCCTACCTCACAGAATCTGTGTGAGATGAGAAGCGAAGCGGCATCCTATGAGGAAGCCCCTGGCACCCAGAGGGACCCTGCCACTCGCTCCTTCTCCTCCTTGTCCTTCTTCTCCTGGCTTTCTCCCCGTTCTCGCCTCACCGCCCCCGCCCGGCGCCTGGCACAGGGCCCGGCGCGCCCCAGCCGCCCAATCCCCGCTCGCAGCCTGACTTCCTGCCCGCCAGGCTCCCTCGGCACGTGCCCCGCGCCCCCCCCCCCGCCCCCGCCCGGGGATGCGCCACCTCCTGAGCGGCCCCGCGCGCGCCCTCTCGTCCTCGGCCCAGCTCCGGCCGCCGCTGACCTCCCGGAAGGGGGTCCAGCGGGCGGCTAGCAGGTGGGGTCGGCGAGGGCGGCGGCGGCGGAAAGAGGACGCTGCCCCTTTAAGGTGCCACCGCCGCGTGGCAGGGAAACAGCTTGTGCCAGCCCCATTCCGCCCGGCTCCGCTCGCAACAAGAAACACAATGCATAACAATCAGGCGCGCGCTTGGAGCCGTGCCACGCGGCGGGGGCGGGGCGGGGCCGCGGGCGGGGCGGGGGCGCCCGGGTCGCGACCCCCGACCAGCGTCCTGCGGCCGCGGGCGGACCCAGGCCTGGCGCTCCCCTGCGCCGCGGCTCTGCGCCCCAGCGAGGCGCCCCTGCGCCCCGGCGCCCCCCGCCCCCGCTCGCCTCCCCCTCCCTCCCGCCTTCGCGCTCCCTACAAAGTTCATTCCCACTAACTCTTTTCCAGGCCACTTCCCCCTCACATCTGACAATCCGGGGCCCCTCATTCTCCCAGTAATCACTCCACTGCACTAATTGCACATGCAAATATGCAAATGCGTATTAATTAATTACTATACTAATTAGTTCTGTGGTATTTGCGAGTAATAAATCATTGGATGGGAGCGAGGAAGCTGGAGACCTGGCCCATTTTCATTCTGCATAAAATTTTAATGGTCTCTCTGGCTGATCCGGGACGGCAGCGCGCGGAGAGGCTCTTAAAGGGCCAGTGGCGGCGGGAAGGGGCAGGGGCGGGGAGCGCGGGGCGACCCGGGCGGAGCTGGTGTCCAGGGCGGTCTTGGAGATGCAGCCCACGCCCTGCACTGGCGGTCTCCAGCCTGGGGTTGGCTTTTCCCCTCCCCTCCGGGGCTAAGTGTCCTCCCCGGTGGCTTCAAAGGAGAGAATCCGGGCGGGAAGGAGGAGGCTGAGCTCGTTTTCTTTAAGAAAGGAAAGAGGGCAAAGAGCTGTGAGAGGCCAATGCCAAGGCCTTTGGGGCCCCCGGGAGACAGAAATGAAGACTCCATCCTCAGGACGGCTGAGTAAACTGAGGCACTGGAAAGGCCAAGGTTAGCTCTCACCCCTTGCCTGTCCCCAGGGGAAGGGAGCTACAAGGATGGCCTGGGTGCCCCAGTCTTTCCATGTCTCTGGTGGGGGCCACACAGGAAAGGGAGCCACCCAGGAAAGCCTCCAGCTTTCCCTTTCCACATGATCAAACTACTGCCCCGCCCCGTGGGCACCAGCTGGCACCCTGGCAGAGCCGTCCTGAGCTTGAGTGGGCCCTGGGGACCTTGCTTTATTTCCAGGAGGTAGTCAGAACCTGGGCACAGGGAGGGGTCTGGCTGCTTTGCAGCACCATTGACTCGGGAAGCCAGCGGGTTGTGCCTCCCGATCGTGCCCAGGCCAGAGGATGCCAGAAGAGGGAACACTTTAGTAGAGGCTGCAGGTCTTCTCTGAGCCGTGGTCCCCAGTACCAGGGTCTCCAGTCTGGTTCATGCTTACCTTCCAGTCTTCTGCCATCAACAAGCCCCTCGGTGGGGCAAAGCCCAAAGGGGGTCAATGCTCTGGTGGGGCCGATAATAGTAACAGCAACTAACAGTGCTATTAATTCAGGCTTTCTGAGAGCTCTAGATGTCTCATGACCACCCAGTGACATAGGTTCTATTACACTGTCCATCTTATGGATGGACAAACAGGGACACCGGAAGGTCAAGCGACTTGCCCAAGGTCACTCAGCGGCGAGTAGAGAAGTGGAATTTGAATGCAGGTGGTCCAGCTCTGGCATCTGGGTTCTTGCCACCATACTCTGCCACCTCTCTCTCTACTACCATGTCCTCAGCACCTGCTGAGAGCCAGGCCCTGTGCTGAGAACTTCACAGGCAATGTCCTATCCAGCCCTCACAACCACCCAGAAGGTAGGTGCTGGGATTTTCCCCATTCCAGAGCTGGGGAACCCATGGCTCAGAGAGGTTGACTAAGTTGCTCTGGCCACACAGGGAGGATGTAGCAAGGCCAGGTTTGCTCCCAGCCTGTGTGACAGTAGTTGAGCAGGCTCTCAGATGCCCCTGCCATCCCACTGGAGGTGAGGCACGATGGGGTCATGGCAGCCGCTGCTGAGTAGGGAACAAGAGAAGGAAGGGATTTCAGTTAGACTGTGGGGAGGACTTTCTTCTGGAGAGGTGGGGGCTCTGGAGCTGGAGTGGGTTGGAGGCTGTTCCTTCTTTCCCAAAAAGCAGGCTGCGGAAGGCCCCTGGCTACTGGAGGGGCAGGGGGTGGGGGTGGGGGTGGGGGTAGAGGGATGGGAGGAGAACAGAATGAGAAAGTCCAGGCACAACGATATTACTCCAGAATCCTGGTGATTGTTGTTGTTGTTGTTGTTTTTCCTAATTTTGGCCCCACCCCACCTACCTGCCCCCACCCCTTCTTCTGGAAATCTCCCGAACACCTCCACTCCAAGATTTGCTACTTGAGGGGACCCAAGAAATCCATTCTTTGCTCTTTCCAGCAGGGGGGTGGAGATATAGCACTGTCACTCTGTACGAGCTTACTATGTGCCAAGCACTTGATGTGCATCAACTTGTTTAATTTTCACAATTCTATAATCAGTATTCCTATTTTATTAATGGAGACAGGGAGGAAGAAAAGAGAGGTTAAGTTACTTGCTCAAGGTCACACAGCTAGTAAGTGGGAGAGTAGGATTTGAAACTCCCAACTTGGTAGGCTCTACCACCCTGCTCCCCCTTCCCTGCTGAGCTCCTGTGGCTACAGGGGCATGGCCAGATTGACCCCCTTGCCCAGTGGAGTCAGGGATCACAGTAGCAGCAGGGCTTTGGGGGGACGCATTTGGAACTGGCAGATGCAAAGATAAAGAACATGCCTCCCGCCTATCATTCACACAGCCCTCCACCCCACGTAGATTTTCATGGTGCCCTTTACATGCTAGTACAAGTTGGGTAAGGTGAATGCTCAGGAGGCCCAGATCCCTCTTCTCATTATCCTGGGGATGGGCGTCCCCCCCAGAGTGGGAGGCTATCCCAGCATTCCCCTATCAGCCCTCCCTTGACAGAACAGCAGGGTCAGGGAGTCAGTTCGCTGCAGGTCAGGCGGACCACCCAGATCCAGGGAATTGAGATTCCAGCTCTCAGGGAGGAGCCCAGGGTCCTTTTCCCTACCAGTGTCTCAGGGGAACTCCCTTAGGGAATCTGGACACCCTCACTCCCAAGCCCTAAGAAAACCTTTGACACCTACCTTCTGAGCCTGGGAGTCCCGGGGGAGGAGGGTGTAGGGCATTGGGAGGGATGGCCTTTGGGCTGCAGCCCAAAGGAAAGAAAGGAAATCCATCCTCTCCCCTCTACTCCACCAAAGCCCAGAGAAGCTGGGTTCATCAGGGTTCCCCCCCCTACACGCTCAGTTCCGGGGAGAATGGGGTGCAAGTTGGGGAGTTGAGGGGAAGAGGCAGGAGGCTCTGAGCTTCTCCACGCAGCCCTCAGGGCCGGGTGCCTGGGCAGGAGGAGGGGGCAGAGCAGCTGCTGGCGATTTATTAAGCAGTCACGGAAAAATTGGTTTATAAATTAACAGCTGTTTTAACTTTAGGGCCTCTTCTTCAGGGAATGGAAGCAGCCGACTGGACCAGGATCGGAGTGTGTGTGAGGGCTGGTGGAGGGGGTAGGAGGCGGCGGGTTCCGGCAGCTGGCATTCTTCGGGAGCAGCCTCAGCTGGCACCTCGGGGGGCACCAGGCAGTGGCCAGAGCAGGGGGTCTCCAGGTGCCCGGGGCTGAGGCTGCCCCCACTGTGGGCTGCCTGCTTGCTCACTCTTCTCAACAACATCCTACCTGAGGGCGCCCGAGGGCAGAGACGCCGCTGTACTCATGTCTGCCACCAGAGGGCAGCCTCCACACATGGATTTCTGCTCCCCAACCCTCTCTGGTCCCCCTGTGTGGGTCCCAACTGGCTGGAGAGAAACCCGGTCCAAGGCGGAGCAACAGAGAAGCCTGGTCCAGTGCATGCAAGCAATCTTCTACTCACCCATCTTGAATGTATTAAAGGCAGCCGTAAAGAGTGAGAGCTCTGGAGTCAGACTGTTTTCTTGTGAACCCAGGGACCCTCTGGGCAAAAGGGTCATTTGCCTAATCTGTAAAATGGAATGAGCCTCATTTGCCTAATCTGTAAAATGGAATGATACTAATGAGGCTTAAATGAGATCATACATATAAAAGGACTAGCTCAGGGCCCAACACAGAGTAAATGCTCCATATATGTCACCCGTTGACAATTTCTGTGACTTGCGTATTCATCCATCCATTCATTCCTCAGTCCATCCCCCTCGGCCTGTAGCCCCTCCTGTATACTGGGCCCTCTGGCAGGCAGGTGATGGTGCAAAGACAAATGGTGGGAAGGACACTTCTCAAAACAGTGTGTTGAGTTATGATACACCCACTGAACAGGGAGGGAAGGTTGACTTGGATGGGCAAAAGAGAACGTTTTGGGGTGATGAAAATGTTCTATATCTGTGTTGTGGTAGTAGTCATATGTTGTTTAAAAAATTCTCAAAAACTCATAGAAATGCCTATCTTGGGGGCACCTGGGTGGTTGGTTAGGTGACCGACTCTTGATATGACCTCAGGTCTTATCTCAGGGTCCTGGTTCAAGCCCTAAATTGGGCTCTGCGCTGGGAGTGGAACTTACCTAAAAAAAAAAAAAAAAAAAAAAAAAGGGGTGCCTGGGTGGCTCAGTCGTTAAGCGTCCACCTTTGGTTCAGGTCATGATCCCACCGTCCTGGGATCGAGCCCCACATCGGGCTCCCTGCTCAGCAGGAAGCCTGCTTCTCCCTCTCCCACTCCCCCTGCTCGTGTTTCCTCTCTCACTGTGTCTCTCTCTGTCAAATAAATAAATAAAATCTTAAAAAAGAAAAAAAGGAAAGAAAAGACAAGAAAAGAAGGAAAGAAATATATATATTTGATGCGGGGGGGCAGAGAGAGAGGGCGAGAGAAACTCAAGCAGACTCTGCAATGAGCGTGGGGCCGGAAGCAAGGCTCCATCCCACAACCTGAGATCTCGACCTGAGCTGAAACCAAAAGTCCAAGGCTTAACCGACTGTACCACCCAGGAGCCCCTAAATGTATATTTTGAAATGGTACATTTTATTGTATAAAAAACTCTGATTCAATAAAGTTGATTTTTTAAAAAAGATTTATTTATCTGAGAGAGAGATAGCACGAGCAGGGGCGGGGGTGGGCAGAGGGAGAAGCAGGCTCCCCGCTGAGCAGGGAGCCCGATGTGGGACTCCATCCCAGGACTCTAAGATCATGACTTGAGCCAAAGGCAGACACTTAACCGACTGAACCACCCAGGCGCCCCCTAATAAGGTTGATTTTTTAAAAAGCACCCAATTCGGCAGGCAAAGGGATGGGTGATGGATGAATAAATGAACGAATGAATGAATATGTCGAATGAATGTTTCAGATGACGGCCCATCTGTCCTGATACCACTGTTGTCCTGGCTGAGAGTGCCCTTGCCCTCTCCTCTTCTTGTCCACGGGTTTCCCCAGAGGCGGGCCTTGGAATTCGCCCCTCCTCCCTCTCCCTCTCCCCACCAACAGCTTCGGCAGGGAAAGATGCCCCGGTGTGCCCAGCTAGTGCTCCCCGGCTTCTCTAAGGTTGCTTCCCAGGGCTTCCGGGGCCTCCCTTCCAGCTGCCACGTGCCAACCCGGCCAGCTCTGCTCAGCTCCGTGGTGCCAAGGTCACGGGTATGATGCCCAACTACAGACCGGCAGTACCAGCTGCTCAGCCGCCCAAACCCTGGCCGACTCCGCCACCTGCTGGCCTTTCTCGTAACCGCACCCCTGAACGCCAGGGAAGCTAGACTTGACTGCACACCTACCAGGAGTACAGCACTGGGCTGGGGGCTTTACTCGCTTTATCCTATTGAATCGTCCCAGCTACCATGTGAGGTGGGCTTTGAAATACGAGGAAACTGAGGCAAAGAGAGGGTAAGATTTTATCTAAGATCACACAGTAAATTATAGATCCAAATTTCCTACCCAGGTCTGTCCAACTCCTCAGTGTATGTTCTGTCCACCTGACCGTATCTTGCTTGGGGGAAGGGAGGGAATATTCTCGATCTTCCACTCTCCCCAACTCCCAGAAGGAAGGCAAAGGCCTCACACCTCCCTTCCAGATTCACGTTCCAGAGAAGGTGAATGTAGTGTCTCCTGAACGCTGGGCCGTGTGGCAGCAAGCAGGTAATGATGTGAAGAGAAACGGTGAGAAGGACATGTCTCAAAATAGTGTGTTGAGACCTATGACACATTAATGGACACACTACAATTCTTATTTCTGTCTGTCCAAGCAGAAAGACCCACAGTTCAATCAGAGTTAAGTCAAACAAGGTCTTGATTTTGTTTCTTGGACCCAACCGCCTGTGCTTCCAACTCAAGAATAATAACTGAGGAGTGGCACATTATTTTTACATCTCATTTGCATATGATTAATTCTAAGTCAAAGAGAATGGAGGTCACCCTGGCCCCTTGCTTCTTAGTCCCCCGCCCCTATGTGCCTGACCCTGGCCACATCTCCCAGCTCCCGCGGGGGCTCCCCCACCCTCACAAGTCCCACCCCACCCCTTGCCCCTGACCGCATCCCCCCAGCTCCCAGAAGTCCTGTTCCCTTCCTCCTCCTTCACCCACGCAGCCCCCGCCACCTGGCCGCCCACCTGAAAAACTTTTCCCCAAGTTCTTGAGAAGTCGCGTAGGATCCAGGAGAGAAAAATCAAAGTAATAAAACCTCATTTAATTCCTAACAGAGGGCAGAACTGTGAGCTGCAATTATCTTAATGCTGAGCTATTTTTACTCTCTTTCCATCTCTGTCTCCTGCCTCTTTCCATGGTGAGGCTTTCTTTCTCCCTTTGTCTCTCCATCTCTCACATGTGTTTTCTCTCTTTTCACTTTGTCCTGCCTCCCCACCTTCTCTCTCTCACCTCCTGTCTCTGTCATCCTTCTTCCCTTCCTCCCCCTTCCTGTCTGTCCCTGTGCCTGTTCCTTTGTCAGCCAGGCTTCCCCACCCCTTGTGGCCCAGGTTTTGCAGCCAGAGCTGTGGGGGCCTGGGCGAAGGCTGGGGGAAGAGGGTAAAAACCCTCCCCTCCACCCCAAAGAGCCCATCTTCCAGGCCTAGCTCAGAGGGGGAGTCTACCTTCCCAGCTGCCCCAGCCTGGGTCAGGGGAATTTTTCCCTCATGGCCTCCCAGAGCGCCAATCCTTTTGGGAGAACCTCCATAGATGAGTCCTCCCTGGTCAAATGAGCCTAGCCGCCATGGTCCCCGAGGCTTTCTCACTCTGATGGGCTCTGAGGTGTGACTGGTGGTGATGCCTCCCTGTCCCTGTCCTCTTGTCACCCACCCAGCTGTCCTCTGTCCCCCTTCGCCCTGCTCCAGGACTTTCCCACTTCCCCAGCCCTGGAAGCCACAGGCGCCTCACCCTCACCTTGGCCCAGTGGCCACTCAGGTATACATGCCCTTCCTGTGCCCCTCTGACTTTCAGGACCTCCTTATCTACCCTCTCAAGGCATTGCCAAACTGCTCTTTGCCACTCCCCAGCACACTGCACCTGGAAGAGGGGTCTAGGCCAAGCCAGGGGCTGCCAGAGATGCCCACACCCCTGGGTCACAACTCGGCATCTGGCTGTTTCCCTGACAAGCATATAAGTCAACGAACACAGTGGGATTTGAACCAGGCCTGGGGTGGGGGGGTAGTGGAGCTGAGTGGCCAGGATTCCCAGCTCCTGTAAGCAAAGCTCTGCTCTCCTGCCACCCTCTGGGTGACTCTGGGGTGCAACATCGTGTCCTTGACCCCGTTTTCACAACACTCCTCTGGTCTCTTGCTCCCTTCTGCCAAGGACCCAGCATGCTGGGGCTAGAAGTGGAAAAGTTGCAGGAGGGGGTGGGGCAGGGGGAGTGCTCCTGGCTGTTCCAGGTCTGAGCGTGACCAGGAGAGAGGACAGCCAACACAAACAGAGTCCCAGGAAGACGCACTTTTATGTATTCGTCTACACATGCACCCTCTCAACACTACGGAAAAGCATTCTGGTGCTCCCCCATGGGCCTGCAGAGATACCCAGGGCCTGGACACATAAACAGGGACACCCTAACCCACCCTAACCCACAGGACCAGCTCCTCCCTTTTCCCCTCCAGAGACACACACCAACACCTCGGCAAAGGGAGAGAGGCTCACACCTCTGAAATGAGCACACGCACCTCTCCCCCCAGCTCTGTTCCCGAATGCACCAAACTCACACACGTGATGGCACGTGTACTGGTACAAGCAGCCCCCCCGACTCTGCCCCCTGGGCTGGCTCTGGCTCCCCCCTGCTTTAGATCTGGGGAGAAAAGACAGGAGACACGTGAACCCAGGGTACATCAGGGCAGGGACACATCCCCCCCTGCCCCCCAGGATCACAACCTCATCCACCTCTTCTGCACAGGCTAGAGCTGTGGATACAGCCCCTCCACCCCACCCCCCCAAGCTGCCACACGCCAGCCCATCACCTTGACAGCCTCTGACATCCTCCCCCACACCCACACCCTCCCCCAGCACACAGCCTTCCCACACCCTGCCACTCACACCCGCATCCTTGACACTCTGACACACTTACTCACATAGACTCACACACACTCATGCCACACGGACCCCCCCCCCCCACACACACACAAGCTCCCTAGCTACGGGCACCACAGGGCCCCCTGGCACTCACATACACTCCCTGCCATGATGACTGACACGTGTCCTCCCCCACACACCCGCTCTTTCACACTCTCTGGCTCTCTAGGACACCCCCATTCACAGCGTGACATGCTGGTGGTAGTTTCTCGAGGACCTCCCAGGCCTCCTCGTGAAACTCCAAGGCCCCAGGCCACGAAGGGGTTAAAGCCAGAGTCCCGTCTCCCCGCTGCCCCTCTCCCCCCACACCTCCCGCCCCGGCCTCCCCACCCCAACCCCCATTATCCTCCCCGCTGGACTCCATCAATAATGCAGCTTCAAGTTCTCGGGAGACGGCAGGGGGGCCCCCAGCCCGCTCCCCGGGTCCTGGCTCACACTCCGCACCCTCCTCCCGGCCCGGGGAGAACACGGTTCTCGGTGCTCATTGGCCACTTCCCCCTGGGCCCTCCCACCCAGCCCCCGGGCGCCAGTCCCAGGCCGAGGGGACGGGCCGGGGACACCAAGGCTGGGACCAGAGGGTGAGACCTGGAGGGATCGAGAAAGGCAGAGATAGAGGCGCACGGAGAGGAAGGGAGGGAGAGAGAGGAAGGCGGAGACACCCACAGAGACCCTCGGAGAGAGCGAGGGAAGGAGGGAGAGGCGAGACTCAGGGAGAGGGACAGAGACCCCGAGCGCACGAGCCGGGAGCCCAGGCTGCAGGCGCCCGGGGACCGGCGCGGCGGGCGCGGCGGGCGAGCCCGAGAGCCGAGAGTCGGGGGCGCTCGGAGCCGGCGCGACCCCCTCCCGCTCGCGCGCCCTCCCCTCGCGGCGCGCGGTATTTTTATCTGAGCGTGAGCCGCTCGCCTCCCCCTCGCCGCGCACAGCCAGCGCTCGCCGCCGCGCCCCGAGCAGCGCCGGGAAGCCGAGCCGGGACCGCAGCCCCGGACCCCGAGACGCGCGCCCCCAGCCCCGCCGGCCACCCCGCCCGCCATGGACCCCAAGGACCGCAAGAAGATCCAGTTCTCGGTGCCCGCGCCCCCCAGCCAGCTCGACCCCCGCCAGGTGGAGATGGTAAGGGGGCCGCGCCCCACCCCCGGCAGCGCCCCCAACACACCCCGGGGCTCCTCCCGCGGCGGGGTGCTGCCGGGGCCGGACCGGCTGGGTGTGTATGTGGGGGGAGGAGCGACGGAGCGTCTCGGGCCGCCTCGGACACGCGGGGGCGCGGGGCAGCGCGTGAAGTTCGCTGCGGACTCCGGCAACTTTTTCCCGGGGCCGCAGAGTGCCGGGCGGCGAGCGTCGGGGCCCCGGCCGTTCCGGGCCAACCCCGGGCGGGGAGACTGTGCTCTGGACCCTGCACGGTGTCCTAACCGAGGCTGCCAGGGGGACCGCTGCGCCCTGGCCCCAGCCAGAGCCGGGCGGAAGTGAGACACGTGGTGGTGCACTGACCCGTTGTACAGAACCGGCCTCCAGCTCGCGGCCCCAGGCTCTGCCCCTCTCTGGTCCCACCGTGTGTGCCTGGGTCGGGCCGCCAGAGCCTTGTTCTGACCTCCTGCTGCCAGGCCCCACACGGAGCCACAACATGCGGGTGGGGGCGACCAGTCGTCACAGACCCCTTCACGGAGTACTGAGTTCTCTGGAGAGCCTTCCTGGGGGTCGAGAGGTCTCCAAAGGTGGTGGGAGTGGACGGAGGGAGAGAAGAGGGCTCCGCTCCCCCCCCAAGTAGAGTGTTCACTTGTTGCTGAGCTGCAGCTGACACCCAGCAGAGCAGTGAGAGTGGAGCCAAGTCATTTTGGGGGGAGATAGGGGGGCCATGGGGGAGGGGGGAGGGTTGGGTCCTGGGTCTAAGCAGCTTTGGGTCTGGAGGCAGTTTGGAGAGCTTGGCGGGGGGGGGGGGGGGGGGGGGCGGGTGACAGTTTCAGCTTCATTCACCTGGTTCTCTTTGTGCATTTCCCTGGAGCTTGGAGGGGACCTAATTAACTGACAGTTGGTCTGATTGCCAAGCTGGGGGGGGGGGCAGCTACTGGAAGTGCTCAGTGCCCCCCCCCCCACTGTTCAGCTTGGCTCATATACCAAGGAGGGCAACTTTTTGTTTTTTATGAGCACTGGGCCAAGAGTTTTACAGCCTGAGAGAGACTGCTAGAGAGACCCAGACACAGTCTTCCAGGGACACCTCCAGGACCGGGTGGGTCTGGGGCTCAGGCCCACATGTTGCAGGTTTCTGCAGCGCCTTGGCTCAGCCTCCCTCTGCAGCGGGATCTGGTTTCTTTGGAGCCCTTGAGCTGACCTTAGGTGGGCAGGGCCATGTGGGTGCCATGGCCCAGGGGGCATCTCTCACAGTCAGCTTCTGCTCCTGAGGTCTGATATCTGCAAAAGCAGGAGGGGATGGGCCTCCTTGATAGGGGAAGGTGGAAAGGGAGATGCCCATTCTGGAGGAGCCACGGAGTGGGACAGGTATGGGCTAGGAGTCAGTGATGGGCTTTTCTCCTCCTTTCTCTGCCATGGCAAGCTGTGTGGCCTTGAGCTTCTGCCTGAACCTCTTTGAGCCCTAGGTTTTCACCTCTGTAAAATGAGGGGGTTGGGTGAACTATAGAGTTCCTTTCAGCTCTAACAGTCTTTGATTCAAAGGCTCCCTGGGGATTTCAAAGCACTGTTTGTTCCCTGCTGCCTGGGGAGGGGGGGTGCAGGTGTCTGTCCTGCTCCCCTCCCCCCCACCTCTTTCTCCCTCTCCTTAGATCCGGCGCAGGAGACCAACCCCTGCCATGCTGTTCCGGCTCTCAGAGCACTCCTCACCAGGTGGGCCCTTCCCTGCTGCCCCAGCCCTGGCCCCACCCTAACTCTGAAGCCTTCTTGGGGCCCTTGCCAAAGTCCCATGAGTAGGAGACTGAGCAGAAGATGAGGGGGAGTGGGTAAGGTCTGGGAGCCCAACCCTGCTGGGTTCCTTTATTGACCAGGCACTTTCCAACACCCAGAAGGAAAGGGCACACTTTCCCTTTCCCCAGAGCCTGAACCTTTGGGGAAAGTAATTCAGATTCTCTTTCTCTCTTCCCTTTCCTCCCCGTCCTCTCTCTTCTTCCCTCGGCTTCCCTTGGTTCATTGGCGGTCTCCCTCAGAGGAGGAGGCCTCCCCTCACCAGGTGAGTTTCCAGGGGCAGCTGGAAGGAGGGATGCTGGGGGCCCTTTTTGGTGGGCTGGACAGGATTCCTCCCGACTAACACATGGTGCCACCCCGGAGGACACATTACCGTATCCATTGGCACCTTGGTAAGAGTGCGTGGTGCCAGGGTCCCACTGGTACAGACTCCCCTGCCCTTGTCTTTCCTCTGCTCAGACTTGGGCTGGGCCTCCAGAACCCTGGATTCTGCCCTGAGCCAGGCCGCAGCTTATGGAAGACCCTCCCAAAGCAACAGGGCAGCCTGGCTGGACCCATCAGCCGAGGCTAGAACAGTTGTGGCCTGGGTTGCCAGGGCTGGGGTGGAATGGAGGAAGGGTGAAGGGAGGAGGCCTCTGGTGAGCCTGTTTAACCTGTCACTTACCCCGGCAGAGAGCCTCAGGAGAGGGGCACCACCTCAAGTCGAAGAGACCCAACCCATGTGCCTACACACCCCCCTCGCTGAAAGGTACTATCCCCCCCTCCATCAGTCTGGCTGGCCCCTTGACCCCCCCGGAACCAGGCTGACATTGGGGGAGGGAGGTGAAGGGTTAAGCTTTTGTCAGTGGGGAGGGGTTGTCTTGTGTACCCCAACCACTACTTAGGGACCAGATCTTTCTTAATTCGGTCTTGTAAAGAAGGGGCCCAGGGGCCGAAAGGGGTGGCTATGGGCCTTCAAATCAGGTTGTGGGGTTGAAAGAAAAGAGGCGGCCAGCCTAAAATGACAAGTATCATCAACATACAGATATTCAGCTCTGTACCTCCTCTTTGCAAGTGTGTGCCAGACCACCTTCCAGTGCCCCCCCTCTGTCCCCCCCTTCTCTCCCCCCCAACCAGCACCTTCTCCAGGTACAGCTCTGGCTCCCCTCCCCCACCGGAAGAACATTTGCTCAGGCCAGCAAACTGGTTGCTTCTTGGTCCTGCTTCTCCTTTCTATGTTAAAACACAAGTCATTCCTAGAGCACACACTTAGAGAGAACACCTAGTGCGTGCCAGGCCTCACTGGTGGGCACTGGGCAAAATGGGAGGAGTCAGATTTGGCTCCCACCCCCTTGGGGCCTTTTGCCTCAAAGGGTCGTGGGCGAGTTACTGAGGAGAGGAGGGTTAAGCCTGGATTTGAAGGCTGAGAAGGGATTCAACAGGCGGGCAAGGCATGGAAGGGCATTGTAGGAAGAGGAAAGGAAATGTGCACAGGGAAGGAGGTGTGAAATCACCCGGAGTCTTTAGAGTCCGCCTACACCTGGAGGAGAGGGCGTGGAGCTGGGGGCGTGGAGCTGGGGGCGTGGGGAGGGTCTCTTCCTAAGCCAAAGGATGCCTTCCCACCCCCCACCTCAGCTCTGGCCTGAGGCTCTTCCTGCCAGGCCAGCCCCCTCCTCCTGTGGAGGGAGGAGACCGGAAGGGTGTGCTGGGAGCTCCTTCTGGGGTGGGTTTAATGAGTTCCCAGCACTGGCCAAGGTCAGCAGGCGCACCTGCCAGCCTGCCTGCCAGGGTTAGGAGCAGAGAGGAGAGGCTGGGAGGAGAAGAGAGAAGGGCAAGGGCATTTTCTCTGCCCCCCCCCCCAGGACAGAAAGAGGAAGGGACAGCATGTGGGCAGTGGGTACAGCACCTGGAAGGACTTCCCACCTGTAGGGATGTGGGGGAAGGCCAGCCCCTGAAGGAGGCATGAGGGAGGTGGTGGCATCTTCTCAGGAGAGACCAGAAGACCTCTCTCCCCTCCCTACTCTGGGCTGGGGAGGGCTGAGTGGATGTGAGGGGCAAGAACCGTCCCTTGGACTCTTGGTCACGAGCATGGGGCAGAAGGCAGGGGTGAAGAGGCTAGGGCCAAGGGGCTTCCTGGGCACCCTGCAAGGGCTAGAAATGGGCTCCCACCGCCATTGCCCCTTTGGACTGCACCTTAGCAGGGTCTAAGTTGGGAGAGGCAGGGCAGTCTGGGGGCTGTACTGCGGACATTCTGGCTTTGAAAGGGAGACTTGGGTTGGGGGAGCTCAGGGCCCCAGAAATGGGGACAAACAGAGAAGAAGACAGCTGGGAGGGCGAGGAGGAGACCCCAGAGAGCTCCAAGAGGCAGGAGGGGAGGCACAGTGCGCGGGAGGCTCACAGGGCACCAGCAGGGGCACGCGCTGCACACCTATTGTCACTGTGGCACGGGGACTAAACTCTCCTCCCCTGACTGGGGGAGAGGGCTGGAGCAGCCACTTCCTCTCCTCCCTTCGCCCCCCAACTCTCAGAGGACCCTTCTGTACCTGGAGAGCACTGTTTTGCAGGCTTCAGCCCCTTTCCGGGCAAGGGAAAGCTTCTGGCAGGGTTGGGGCTTTGTTTTTTTTTTTAAGATTTTATTTATTTATTTGACAGAGAGAGACAGTGAGAGAGGGAACACAAGCAGGGGTAGGGGAGAGGGAGAAGCAGGCTTCTGGCAGAGCAGGGAGCCCGATGCGGGGCTCGATCCCAGGACCCTGGGATCATGACCCGAGCCAAAGGCAGACACCCAACGACTGAGCCACCCAGGCGCCCCAGGGTTGGGGTATGTAAGGGGAGAAGCCGAGGGCCTCCAGGGGAGGATGGACAACACCGAGTCTTGGCTTGAAGGGGACTCTCCAAGGCTGAGCTCTCACACTTGGCTCAAGGTAAAGATCCGCTGCGTCCCCAAGGCCAGGGCAGGGCGATTTATTGTATTTTTATTGCCTGGGTAACTTGCCCAGAGCCAGCGGGAGGCACCGGGCTGGGAGCCTGGGGGCAGGGCGGGGCAGTGGGCACACACAATGTGCCCTCTGTGCCTGTCCCAAGTTGGCAGGAGTGTGGTGCCCTGTTCATTGCACCGGAGGTTGCCAGCCTGGATCTACCTCTCTGGGCTTTCTGAGGGGAGGGGCTGCCTGCCTCCCCAGAAGGAGCTGTAACCACCCCAGCCCCTAGCTTGTCAGCATCCTGTCTGTGAGCTGTGAGTTCGGCTACCCAAGTGCTCTTAAATCCCACCGGCTCCTGGTCCCCCTGCTGCCTCTGCCCCAACCACTCCTCACAGCGTCCCCTCAACCCCTGCCATTCCCCCAGAATCCCCCAGCCCTGGCCCCTTTCTCCTAACTCCCTGGGCCTTTCCATCTTTTGGAAACTTCTCCTCAGCTGCCCACACTGTTCCTTTCCTAGGCCCTATCCCAGCAGGCCTTGGTGGTGTTGGGGGGGTGGGTGGTGTTTGCTGCTTTCTAGGTCACCACAGAGGGAGCTGGAAGCTTGGGGATGTGGGTCAAGATTGTGGGGGCCGCGTCTGAGCACACCACATCCCCAGGCACAAACTTCACTGGCTGTGGACTGTTACGTCCTCGGTCTCCGAATTGTCCCTACCTCAGCACCTGGGCAGAGACGGGTGGAGTGGCGTCTATGACAGGCGTAGGGCCAGGGGGTGGGGACCGAGCCCAGCAGGATCGGGGTAAGCAATGAGCCCTCAGCAGTCTGGGCACGCCGCTAGAAACAGAGGGACAAATCCCGCAGGCCCTGGCCCATGGGTCCTGTGCCTCCCAGCCAGGGCTGTAGCTAGTGGACACTGTCTCCGGTCCCCGGTCCTGGGAGAAGCACATGCCCCAGCCGCGGAACGTGAAGCTGCTGCTGCACCTGCCTGGTCTTGTCCAGCATGGCACCCTGTGGTTCAGGGCAGCTGCCTGGGGCCAGCCTTCGAGGAGGTCTGCATCTCTGGACAGCTTAGGAGCCAAACACGATTAAGGGTCTGCCCCCTGCTGCTTCTGCCCTCGTCTGGCCCCCAGCAGACTGACCTGTGACCTTTAGCTTTTGAACTAGACCCCTGAGGGGGTTAGCCATGCCCTAGGCCACGGGAAGGAGGTTGGGGCTGGGCCACATGCCTCTCCAGCTCCATGGGCCGCTTCTTGGCCTGGCTCACCCTTGCCTTCTGGGCCCCCCTGTGCCAGCCGTGCAGCGCATTGCTGAGTCTCATCTGCAGTCCATCAGCAACCTGGGTGAGAACCAGGCCTCAGAGGAGGAGGATGAGCTGGGGGAGCTGCGGGAGCTGGGCTACCCAAGAGAGGAAGATGAGGAGGAGGAGGAGGAGGAGGATGACGAAGAGGAGGAGGAGGAGGAGGACAGCCAGGCTGAAGTCCTGAAGAGCAGCAGGGGGCCTGGTAAGCTGAAGGAGCTGGGAAGCCTGGTGGGGTCCTCCTTGAGTGTCCTGGGGCACCCCTCCCAGTTCAGAGCTTTTCACACATGTTAAACCGCAGTTGTACGGTGAGGGCTTCCCCATCCTCCCACCCACAGGTGCCCTAGGATACCTGGGCTGCTCCCATCCTGACCCTCTCCCGAATCAGGTCGTCCCTAGTAATTCCGCTGTTCCCTAAGAATTACGGCAAGGCCACGTGAGGTTTGAGGCTAGACCCAAGAAAAGACTTCCCATCCCTGGCCGTGAGGGAGTACAGGAGCTGCAGGGATAGAGAACTAAGAGGGTGCAATGCCCCCATTACCTGCGTTTTTAAATGTAAGATGTGGTTTCTGCTGGGAGGCAAAGAGCTGGTTCTTAAGTCCTTCCCAGGACCCTGTGGCTGTTTCTCCCCCTTTTATTTCCTGGGCTGGAGGTGAGAGGGTGCCCTCTAGTGTCTAGATGGAGAATCTAGGATGCAAGAACAACCTAGTCTTCTGCGCTTCAACTCCAACTGCCTGGGAAGAGAGGGGTCAAGGAGGGGCCTAAGACCTACACAAAAGACCTCAGAGCTAGAGGCCCCAGATCCAGAAATCTCCACAGAGGGTCCTGAGGCCCAGAGAATTCCTAGGCAGAAAGATCTCTGCCCCTCCCATGGCTGTGTTTTCCATGCTTACCTATGGAAGGCTGTGCCGTATCTATCCCTCCTGGTGCACGTTAAACTTCCTGGTCCCTTTATTTACGGGGTTGAGAAACAGTCGACTAACCCTGCTTGCAGTGTCCAGCCCTCGCACCCAAACAAAATGGCTTGGACCTCCTCTCTGCGTCTCTGGCAGTGGGGTATCTACGCTGGAGCAAAAGCTCCAGGTGGAAGTTGAGTCAACTCCCACTGAGACCCTCAGGACAGGTCAAGAGGAAGCAAGAGGAGACTGTTCTCTCGGGAAAAGCAGCAGGGCAGAGGGCCAAATGACAAGACTACCAAGGAGAAATATCAATTGCCACCACTCCGGGAGTGCCGGTGCTGGTCTGGTCAGCATATTAACTATTATCTCATTTAAGGCAGTCTACGCAATTTCCTTCTCACCATCCCCTTCAGAGAGGTAATAACTGACTTATCTAACTCATATAGCTAGTCATTAGGAGAGCATTCTTGGTCCAGCGTTCTCTCCATTATACCATGATGCCCTCAGAAAGCTAAGCCTCAGCCATCAGAGAGGCTCCGCTCCTGCTCCAGGACGGCTGAATGGATACTTAGAGACTGTGTTTTTATCCTTTCATTCCCATCCCCAGCTGGGCAGAAGACAGCTTGTGGCCAGGGTCTGGAAGGACCCTGGGAGCGCCCACCCCCTCTGGATGAGCCCCAGAGAGATGGAAGCTCCAAGGAACAAGTGGAAGACCTGGCACTGAATGGTGAGGCTTGGCGGTGGCGAATGGGGAGGAGGGGCTGGGACTTTTGTGGGCGTGGCCAAGCCCTGAGTCCCTCCGCTTGCCTTGCAGAGCCTGGGGAGGAGCCACAGCGCCCCGCCCACCCTGAGCCTGGCACATAGGCACCCGGCCTTGCATCGCTCAGAAGGAAGTGGAGGGGGCATTGCTGTTCCCCAGATACCCACTCTGTCCCCACCCTATTTTGTACCCTTCCCCCTCACTCGCTAGGGCTGTGGCTTCTGACTTCTAGAAGACTTAAGGCTGGTCCATGTTTGCTTGTTTGCCCACCTTTGGCTGATGCCCAGAGTCCCTGGGCACTTGCTGCCTGATGCCTACCCCTGCCAGTCATTCCCCCATTTACCCAGAGGGAGGCGGGATGTGAGAGAGTTTGGATGATCCAGTAAGGGGGGGGGGGAGCAAAGTTTTATCCTTCACAATTCTACTCCCCAGACCCTTCTCCTGGGCACAGGAAACCCACAGGGCAGGACCCTAAGATCTGGGGAAAGAGGGTACTGAGAACCTGTAGGTGCCCTTAGATCCTTCTCCATCCCCTCTCCTATGGGGGATTTCAAGTTACCACCCCTCTCTCTGGCTTCTACCAGGGCCCAGGGCATCCTTCTCCTCAGCCTCAACATTTTGGAAATCTTCCCCTTATCACCCCCGCTCCCCAGCCTGGGTGCCTGGAAGATGGACTAGCAGAGGCTGCTTTGTTGCGTTTTGTTTGTGCTTTGATGCCAGGAATGCCGCCTAGTATATGTCCTTGGGGGGGCGCACGGTGGGGAAGCCAGGTTCTCCTTGTCCTCCAGCTGCTCTGCCCCCCCTCCCCCCTTCCCTGACTCCAGGCCTGAACCACTCCTGTGCCGTAATAAATAAATCTTTGTAAATAACCGTGCTGAGACTTCTCTTTCAGGGGAAAGGAGAGGGAGGAGGGGGAAACGGGTTCCCCTATGTGGAAGACCTGGTGGGTGGCCACCTCGACCCTAGTGTCTAGTCCTCTAGTCTGGGTCTTTCCTGAAGACAAGCTCGGAGCACTCTTAGGAAGGACCACAGAAGTACTAGATCCTGCTAGGGATGGCTGAACGAGGCAGGGAGGGAAAAGAACTTTCAAGAGTAATTGGATTTCTCCAAAGGGACCAGTCCCCCAGCCCCAAAGGCCTCCCCTCAGGAAGTTCCCCCTTTTTCCCCACAGTGCCAGGCCTCTGTGGCCTAACGATGATGATGATGCCCCTGGGCTTCTTTCCCATTTCCCCCACCATTAGTAAGACCCTCAAGCAGTCCCCGCTTCCGGCCCTCGGGGTGGGGCCCAAGGGCTGGGGGGCGGAGACTGAGGCGAAGGGGCGGGGCTGCACTCTACGCACATCCCAGTTCGCACTCGGGGGCGGGCTCAGCGGCGGAAGTGGCGCCGCCGGGAGATCCTGTTCCGCTCGGAGGCGCGCCGGGGCAGCAGAGCCAGACTGCGGCTGGGGCAGGAAGAGCCTGGGCGATGGCTGACATGGAGCAGGTGGGTCCGGGAGAGGTCACAGGGGCCGGGTGGTATGAGGGCTGTGTCTTGTCAGCGGATTCCGCCTCCCTGCCTGGTGTCCGTTGTTGGTTCGGTCCGACCCTGCCCGCACCCCCCGCGCCCCAGGTTCCGCCCCCTTTCTCCGCTCGGCCTCGCTCTGCCCCGCGCGGGGTTCGGGGGGCTCCGGCGCTGACCTTCCGCGGCCCGCCCACCCGAGAGCGCCCGGGGAGGGCGTCCCAGCTCGCCGTCCAGAGCCTCACTCTGAGGGGAGAGGCGAGGCACGAAATCTGGGTAGTGGGGGGCAGAAGTTGGATATGGGCAGGGGTCAGGGTCTCTGAAAGAGGAGGAAAGCATCTACACGTTCCGGTAGGTCTGCGTCTCACTGTCATCCGGTCTCCCCCAACTTCCTTTGAAAACGGCAGTGAATGACTTCCCTAATCGACATCAAAAGGGCTCTTTAAAGAATCTTTCTTGAGTTCTTAGAGGTGCATAACACCAGTGACACTCGTTCCTAATTGATGTAATTGGCACGCCCCTCCCCCTTGGCGTCCTCGGCGTCTTCTGCATCACCTTATTTTCTTCCTCCTGTTCTGACAGTGGAAGTACCGTTTCCCATTCTCGTGTCCTGCTCAGCCCCCGCTCTATACACTGAATTTTGATGGTCTCATCCACTCTCATGGCTTCAGCTTTACACCACCCAGATACCCGAAAGGCGCCCACATCGACCTCTTTCTTCAGCGCAGCCCCTCCCTGGAGCCCCAGACTTGGGCGTCCAGCTACCAGTGGACAGCTCCACTTCAGCTGCAGCTCTTGGACTGGTCTTTCCCCCTCTGCAAACGCATTCTTCTTCCTCTGCCGTCGCATCCCAGCGCTAGACCGGGAAATTATCTTACGCTTCCTCTTCTCCCTCAATTCCCACATCTGTGGGGTGACCCGATGCAGCTAACTTCCTGAACATACTGCACACCTGGTCCTGGGCCTCCATCTCTTCTGGTACCACCTTGGTGTGTTTCTCACCAGGATAACTGCAGTGGCTTCCCAGCAACTTCTAATCATGGCTGCCTGCCACCCAGTCTCCAAACTAACTCTTATGATCTCTCTCTCTCTCTCTCTCTTTTTTTTTTAAACTCCCGACTGAGCCAGCGAGGTGCCCCTCTTGTGATCCTTTTAAAACACAAGTCTCATTGTGTTACTTCCTTGCTTAAAACCCTTTGTTGGCTTCCTATTGCTTGAGGAAAAAGGCTGAATCCCTGGTACAATTTACAGCACTGTCTGGGTTCTGACCTCTTTCCTGTCAGTCTCCTAAGTGCACCCTAAAGTCCAATAACATGGCATCACAGGATGCACTTGCCCATGCCTTGCAATTTTGTGTCTCCAAGCCTTTGCACACCAGCCCCTCTGCCTGGGAAGCCCCTTCTCCTCTTATCTGCCAGGCTGCCTTCTACTTGTCCTTCTCAGTGCTCAGCTCAGGGAATACGACTTCTGGGTTGACTTCCTCCCATCCCCCCTGTCCAAGACTTAATACTGCCCCCTGCGTCCCTGCAACACCCTGTCCATACTAGAATAGTGGTTGATAATACAGAGTCCTGAATCAGACTTTATGGGTTCTGATACTGTTTTATGACCTTGATGAAGAAAGTGCCTCAGTTTTCTCATTTGTAAAATGGAGGTAGCAATGTGTCTACCTCATAGAGTTACTGTAAGGATTAAATGAAATTATGTGTAGGGTTTATTTATTTATTTTTTTAAGATTTTTATTTATTTATTTGACAGAGAGAGACAGAGAGAGAGAGGGAACACGAGCAGGGGGAGTGGGAGAGGGAGAAGCAGGCTCCCCACCGAGCAGGGAGCCTGATGCGGGGCTCGATCCCAGGACCCTGGGACCATGACCTGAGCCGAAGGCAGACGCTTAACGACTGAGCCACCAGGCGCCCCTATGTGTAGGGTTTAAATCAGTGAGCACATGAATGCTCAGTAAATAAATGTTAGCTGTTATTGCTTATATAAGAATGTTATGGAGCAGTGGTTGTAATTTTTAATTTCATAAATTGCTTGAGGACTGTTGATGTGGCTGACTTCTCATTCTGTCCCAGAGCCCCAAAGCCTGGCTTTTTGTCCATAAATAAAATGCTGGGGTGG
Source organism: Halichoerus grypus (assembly GCF_964656455.1). Lineage (NCBI taxonomy): Eukaryota > Metazoa > Chordata > Mammalia > Carnivora > Phocidae > Halichoerus > Halichoerus grypus. The sequence goes on from NC_135713.1 coordinate 187,438,673, forward strand.
AGGGCACGGGGATCAGGATCTGGATTTATTGAGTGAGGATTCAAGAATGAAAAAGACTCAGACCTGATGTTAGTCTGCTCAGGAAATGACTCTGGAAATGAATGAATGTTACATGACAAGCATGAGTTCTATAGAAATGTGCACAGAGCTCTGGAAACCCATGGGAAAGAAGGGTCAAGAATGGCTTCCCAGAGGAGCTGACAATTAGTGAGGGACCTTAGGGCAAGAGGATGAACTTACCAGAGAGAGGTAGAGACCAGGGTGGACTCAGAATGGGCAGCTGGGTCCTCTGAACAGAGCTCTTGCAGGGGGAGGGCAGAGGCAGAGGCAGCCTCCTCTGCTGAGGTTGGGGATTCCCTTCCTCGCTTGGCCATGAGGAAGTGTCCCCTTGGTTTAGGAGCCTGTGGGGACCATGCCCGGGGCCGGGGGGTGTCTGAAGGCCTGGTGCCTGGTGTTTGGGGGCAGGGCCCCTGGGGTGGTCAGCCTGCAAGCTTGTGGGCTGGGCCTGTGCTTTAGACCAGAATCTGGGCCCTTGCTCATGCTATTTTGCCTGCCTGGAATGCTCGTCTTCCTTGCCTATGGTTGATACATGTGGATTCTTCAAGGCCTGGGTCGGATAGCTCCTCCTCTTCGTGGCTTTCCCAACCTCACCCACTGCAGCCTGGGTCAGATGCTCCCTTCTCTGAGAGCCCACGGTCCATTGTTTGTTCCTCCCTGAAAGTGCTGATTACAGTGAGGCACCATGTTTTATCTATGTGTTAGCCTCCCTCACCAGACCCGGAGCCCCCGAATAGCCCCAGGGACTAGCACAGGCTCAGCATTAAACGGAGCTCACACACACCTAGTCTGGGGAGGAGGGGTGGGTGAGACCAAAAAGCCTGGACATTTGTCAGCTCTTACTTGTTCCCTTGAGTGGTAGAGATTGTTGGCTCCATTTTACAGATGAAGAAGCTGGGACTCAAGGGAAGTAAGGTCAGTGTCTCTCAGCAGGAACTTCAAGAACTGTCTCTTGACTCCAGGTCCACAGCTGTCTCTGAGAAACTGCCTCGGTACCCCAGCCCGGCCCCCCCGCCCCCCCCCATGGGCGGCTGCCACATCTGTAAGACGGGCCAAGCAGAGCATTCCATCTGACCAGTTGTGTATCCTTGTGAACTTTTTCTGCCTGGGGCTGAGCCTGGCTTCTGTCTGGTCACAGCTGGTGCTGACACGGGTCTGTGCTGAGCTCCCTTCTGCCTGTGGAGCCTTCCCTCGAGTGGGCTGACAGGACTGAGCTCTCTCCCGGAAGATGACTGGCCCTTTCCAGGCTGACCTTGAGAACTTGACCTCCTTAGCTCCCAAGTTTTATCCAGTAGCACTGAGGGTGGGTGGGGCCTGACTCACCAGTCCCTGAGTAGGCCGGGGGTCTTGTCATCACAGAGCCGGGGCGTCCCAGACATTTAACAGGGCCTGGCATGTGGAGGGGGCAGGCGTGCTGAGTAAACCTTAGTCTGGTGGGGTTTTTCAGGAAGCTGTACTGTCAGAATGTCCGGGTGGGAGGGGGCGGTGCACAGTGATGAATGTACTTTTGGTTTTGGCTTGACTCTTCCCCTTTCCACTTCTCCAGAAGGAAAAGAGAAACGGAGCCCGGTTTGTGTCCTCCTCTCCTTAAAGTCCTCCTTCTCTAGGGAACTTCCCAAACTCTCTGTCCGTGGGACAGGGTAGGGGCCAATAAGCCGGCTGTGCCAGGGCTGATGGCACGGGCCTCTGAGCCCGGAAGTACAGTACAGACTGCTACGTGCCATCCTGGGTCAGCTCTCGGAGGCCAGCGCCCATCTTTGCATCCGGCAGTACATAGGGGACCCTGTTTGGGCAGAGTGCCGTGCTGCACATGCCTGGTCCGGGCCCTGCCTCTAACACCGTTTCCGTAGCCCCTAATAGTAGTAATAGCTGCTGTTAATTAAGCACAGACACTTTGTGTGTGTGATTCCTAATCCTTTCAGTAGCTCTGTGAAGTGGTCACTGTACTATCCCCATTTTATAGATAAGGAGACTGAGGTTCAGAGAGAATCAGTGATTTAGTCAAGGGCTCACAGCCTAGTAACGAATGGCCTTCGGCTTTTGACTCCAGGTCTGATGCCCAGTCCCCAAACTCATGCCCTTTCCCCCATTCCAGGGTGGACGTTACAGACCCACAGACCAGTTAACTTCCTGGACATGTACCATGGCCAAGCACTGTGACCCAGGCCTAAAGGGCTCAAGGAAAGATGACTTGGAGCCTCAAGTCTAGGGTAGTGCTGAGCCAGAGTCCTGAGAGCTGGGACTGGGGGAGCCTGGAGGGTGAGGCAGAGCTTTGCCCAGGATGTGGCATTTGAACTGGTCTCTGAGGAATTGGAGTTCTCTCCCAGGAGGAGGAGGTCATTCCAGAATGCGAAAGTGGAGGGAAGTGGAGGCTCAGAAGGGAGACTGCCAGCCTTGGTGTGTCCTGGGAGCAGCCAGGTCAGGAGAGTGTCGGGAAGGGGAGGAGGATCAGCCCCATACCAGGAGAGGAGTGCTGGGGTCTCTCCCAGGGAGCATGTCCTTCTTTCTTCTTGACCTTCGCTATCCAAGGAACTTAGCTTACGTCCAGTCTTCTCCCTGCGAGTTGGTGCCTAGGAAAATAGAGGGGAGCAGCCACCATGCCCGAGGTTGCCCAGGAAACCAGTTCCCCTAGACTGCTGGTGGGGAGGGTGCCTGGACTGTACCTGAGGCAGGACACGAGCAGAGGGAGGAGTCTAGCTCCAGGTGAGACAGTCTGCCCCGGGGAGGGGCTGCTCCTCCAGGGCTGGGCGGGGCTGTGTACGCAGGTGCGCTCAGGCTGCTGTAGGGAAGGGTGTAAATAGTTGTTCGACGTCTTTCCTGAGTATCTTCTGAGAGCCTGGTACCGCTCTGGGTGCTGGGCACACAGCATGGAGCAAAGCAGGGGGAGTTCCTGCTCTTGTGAAGTTTGCATTCCGGAAGGAGAAGACAGGCAGTAAACGCAGACCCGTAAACATATAATATGTCTGGGGTGGTAAGCTCTGTAAAGAAGAATAACGCAGGGAAGGGGATGAAGGGTGGGGGCTAAATAGGGAGTTCAGGGAAGGCTTCTCCAAAGGGACATTTACAGAGACCAGAATGGAGGGAGTGTTGCAGAGACCTGGGGAAGACCTTCAGACAGACAGGACAGCAGGTACAAGGGTCCTGGGGTGGGAGTGTGGAGCATGCTTGATATGTCCACGGAACAGAGAAGGACCAGTGTAGCTGGAGCAGAGGGTTCCAGGGGAAGAGGCTGGGGAAGAGCGGGCTTGTAGGCCAGGATGGAAACTTTGGCCTTCACTCAGGGTGAGCTGGAAGCCATTGGAGGTTTGCAGCACTGGGGAGGTGTGGTCTGACTTTTACCAGGATCCCTCTGGCTGCTGTGTTGAGAACAGACTTGGGATGCAGACAGGGAGGTGGTCAGGAAGCTGTAGCAGGTGAGAGATGGCGGTTTGGACGGGGTTTCGGTAGTCGTGGTGGGCAGTATGCACATACACTGGCTGGATTTTGAAGGAAGAGCCAATAAGATTTGCTGATGGTTTGTATGTGGAGGGGAGGGTGCTGGGCTCTCCACAGGCTCTCGCTGGGTGGTCATAGGGGCTCCCTGGCCAGCAGAGGCCCTGGGGTCAGCTCTGCCCCATCCTGCCTGGGGAACTGTGGGCAGGCCTCTCCAGCCTTCTGTCTCCTCTACCCCATCATCATCTGCACAGCTCCTGGTGGGGGTGTGAGGAGTAAAGGAGGGGTGTCTTCAGCCTGCCGATGCAGGTCACTGCTAGGCCACATTTGTTTCTTCTGTGCTGGCTCCTCAGGACGGCCTGCGGTCCTGTGGGGGTTTTGTTTTTGTTGTTAAAAATTTTATTCATTTGACAGAGAGAGTACAAACGGGGGAGGGGGGTGTGACAGGCAGACTGTGAGGGAGAAGCAGACTCTTCTTCGCTGAGCAGGGAGCCCGATGCAGGACTCGATCCCAGGACCCTGGGATCATGACCTGAGCTGAAGGCAGACGCTTAACTGACTGAGCCACTCAGGAGCCCCCCATTTTAAGCATTTTTAAGGGCATGGTTCCAAGGCATTAAGTATATTAATGGTGCCTTTATTTAATGCTTCTGAGGAAACTGAGTCTCAGAATGGTTATGTTTGCTCCAGATTGCACAGCTCATAAGGGCAGACTGAGATTTGAACCCTGACCTCAGAGTCCAGCTCTCTTTCCACAGTGTCAGCTGCCTGCTGTTACCTACCCTGAGTCTGGGACCCTACCTGAAAGTTCCTCTTGCTCTCTGGCCAATAGTGGCATTTCCTGGGGTAAGAGAAGGCCTGGCAGGCCCTGGGCTCCCATGCCTGCCTCTCCCCTTTGCCCCAGGAGCTGAAAGAACTGGAGTAATCCAGGGTGGATTGCCCCCTCCTCCTCACCCCTCTTTCTCTTGCAATCTGGGATGATAAAACTTGCAATTTCCTCACCCCCTTCCCCAAGCCTGAGCAGCTCAGCTTCTCCTAAAACACACATCGAGTGAGTGTCAAGTCTGCAGCCGACCCCAGGTAGACTCCTTCACCCCACATGTGCTGTTCTCCCAACGCCTGGGCAGGGGCTTGGGTGGGGCAGGGGGTGCTGCTCCCAGGGGCCCGGGTGGCAGCCCTGCTGTCTCCAGCCCACAACACTCATTCCTGCCTCCCCCTCAGCAGGATGGGGGGCACGTGGGGTGGAGGCCAGCTGCCACCTTCTGCCCCCAGGGCCAGGGGACCAGAGACCAAGCGCTTTGGGGACCGCTCAGAGCAGTTCCAGGCCGAGATGATTTCTACCTCCTAGACTGGCAGGTGGTCTGATGGAGCTCAGAGACCTTTTGAAGTCATCTGAATGGGCAGTTTTCAAACTGGGCCCAAGGAAGTGCCCCTGGGGTGACCCTGGGGTTGGAGGAATGGCTGCCCAGTGGGGCTCTCTGTGGCCACCTTCTGTGGCAGGACCCATAGCAGTCCCGTTTTTATCTTTCTTCTATTCAAGATTCTAAGTAAGGTTTTCTTCTCTTCCCTTCTCTTCTCTTCTCCTCTCTTCTCTTTTGACATTTCTCTTGCTTGAAAAAGGGGGTTTGAAAAGCACTGACTTTTTCCCCCAGATAAATAAACAGGGGCTTGGTGAGGACTTGCCCAGTTATTCGGGGTTAGTGGCTGCCGCATGCCTGGGGCTCAGGTCTTCATTCCTGACCGGGGCTCCTTCTACTCTACAAGCTCTTCTTTGGATTCTGAGCAGCTTTCATGGTGGAGGGTGATCTGGAACCCCCCTCTCTCTGCCTCTTGGCCAGCTGCCCCCAGCCCTGCTTCCGAGGCCCCGTGCCTGGCTCCCACACACCCGTGTCTGCAGCTCTCCCGGGCTCCCCCAGCACCTTTGCTCTCAGCCCCCATCTGCGTCTCTCGCTTCACCAAGGACGTCTGCATGTGCGAGTGTCGGTGCTCCCGCAGCATCTCACATCAGGCTGCTGCCACCCGAGTCCCGTCCCCAGGGAGGGAGGGAGGGAGCCAGGGGCAATGCCAGACAGACTTGGGAGCAGCCCGGGAGGAGGGAAGCCACAGCACCCTGCAGTGAGGTCGAGAAGAGGGAGAGAAGCGGATAGGGAGGATGACACACACACACACACACACACACACACACACACACACACACACACACGTGCGCGCGGGAGGAAGGCAGGGTGAGACTGAGCTGAGGGCAGTGGAGACACTCACAGATGGGAGAGACCTGGAGAGGAAGACCAATAAAGATGGACACAGGAGTGGGACACAGAGACACAAAGATAGAAAGGTGGTTTGTGAGAGACAGGAAGGAGGAAGAGAAATGGAGACAGGCCTGGCAGCAAACAAGAGGGCTATTAGCGACAAGGAAATGTCACCCTCCCTGGAGCTGGGGCCCTGTCACAGTGAGAGATGCGCTGCACGTTCGGTCTGGCACCGGGTCCAGCTGATGGATGTGGGGGGGTTCCTGTGGCCGGCGGCCTGTCACATCCCCTCTCTGACTGCCTCCTTCCAGAGCTGGGCCCGGCTTTCCTTCAGTGCCCTCCGGATGAGCTGGGCATGGCAACCCCAAGAGTGTGCTATTGGGAGGTGGCCTTGTGCAGACGCCTCTGCTGAGAACAGTCCGCTCCTGTCCATTGGGGCTTGCACTGAGGCAGAGGGATGGACACACTGGCTTGCTCAGAATCCCCTGCCAGTCACAAATGGGGAGCTTGTTTGGGACCTGATAGATTGAGGGGCCCCAGAAGGTAGTAGACATAACAAAGGTATGAGGGGATAGCAGATCGGGGTGGGGGGGATACTGGTTAGGTCTTGCCTTCCCGGGATTGGAGACCAACATCCAGGGTTCCCCTCCCACCGGCCCTCAAACCTGCCTCCTGGTGCTGGCATGAGAGAAGATTCAGGGAGACTCTGACGGAGCCCCAGAAGCGCGGGCACCACCACGCTATCCCTTCTGGCTCTGGACTGAGCCTTTTCTTCCCCCGCCCGGGGGACGGGGCCTCTGCAGGCTCTTTGCCAGCACATTGGTGGAGCAGAGACCTGGGGTCTGGGGGCTGTGCGGCAGGGAGGGAGTCCTTCGGGGGCCCCTGCCTCTAGCGTTCATAAGAGTTTTGGCCCCGTGGTCGCAGAGGCAAGGGGTGGTTCACCCCGTTCCCCCTTCTGTCTTGGCTGCCTCACAGAAGGCCCCATCCTGCCCTGAGTGGGCATGAAGCACAGCCGTGGGCACGGGGTTCTGGGGGCAGTGGAGCTCGGGGCTAGCCTCAGGCAGCGGCTGGCTCTTCTCTGTCAGGGTTTGCCCCATGTCTCGGCTGCATAGCATGGAGCTAAGGACCCGGAGACCCTCTGGAGCACCTGTTTACTCACCAGGCAATTCTCAGCACCTCCTGGCTGCCGGGCCCGGTGCTAGGTGCTGGAGACAGCAGTGATCGGGCCCGGGAAAGCCCTGCACCGGGAGAATTGGCAGAACAAGGAATAAGACCCTGGCAGATTGTCACAGGCTCCGGGTCCCCATCATAGAGCTAGAGCAAGGCTGCTGTGCCTGGGGGGGGCAGGGGGGTGCTCTGAGGAGAACGAGGGGGGACTTCTGAGCTGCTTGTTGGAAGGACTGGGGAGGGGAGAGCTAGGTGCAAGGCCCCGAGGCGGTGTCCAGCTGCCACACAGAGGGACCTAAAAGAAGGCCGGGGTGGTGGTGGTGGTGAGCCGCGCCTGCCTTGTCGGAGGAGCCTCGGGGCCCGGAGCTCGGGAAGAGCTGGGGGACCGCCCCACAGGGCCTGGACTGGAGGCTCTGGAACTGAGGGCTGTGATCAGTGTTTGGAAAACCTTTCTCTGTGCGAGACGCAGCCTGGAGACTCACCCCCTCGGCTATTGTATGTAACACCAGGGGAGCGGATGGTAGTTGGGCCCAACATTGTGGGGGGAGTCTAGGGAGAAGGGACCAGGATGTCCTCCCTCCTTACCCGCTGTCCCAGCGCAGAGCACTCAGAGACGCTGCTCTAGGAAGTCCCTCCCAGTTGCCATGGATCAGGGGGTGGGAGGGTAGGGCTGGCTGCTGGGAGGGAATGTGGCTTTGTGCTTGGCAAACAAAGAACAGAGCTTGGGGCCCTCTTCTCCTGGGGGGGTGGGCAGGCCGAGAGGCTGTTGACAGGATCAGTGGCTGCACCACGGGATTGGGCTTGGCAGGGGCAGGCTGCGCCCTCAAGCAGTGGGGAGGAGCCCGCAGCCCTCCAAGGGTGAACCGTGGGGTCGCTGGGCTTTGCGGGGGGTGGGGGGGTGGGGGGGTGTTGTGCGGTGAGGAGGAATGAGAGAGAAGGATGCTCAAACCTCTCCAGCCCAGGAGTGGGGCTGCTGGAGAGAATTTGAGCTTAGAGGGCCCTGGGCTGCCCTGGGGTTGGGATGTGAGAGGGGGGCAGACGTATTTGGGAGCAAATGGTGTCCCTGGCGGGTTGGGGGAAGGAGGTTAGCGGGACCTCCAGGCCCTCAACATGCGTGACCTGACCCAGCCACCCTGCCTCCCTGCAGCCTTGCAGCTGAGGCCCCGCCTTCCCCGCCGTGTGGTGGGGGCCCACCAGGATGAACAAACTGTCTGCGGAGCTGGCCCGCGACTTGGAGCGCAGCCTGCCAGCCGTGGCCTCCCTCAGCTCATCGCTGTCCCACAGCCAGGGCCTCTCCTCGCACTTCCTCCCGCCCCCTCCGGAGAAGCGCCGTGCCATCTCTGATGTCCGCCGCACCTTCTGTCTCTTTGTCACCTTCGACCTGCTCTTCATCTCCCTGCTGTGGATCATTGAGCTGAACGTGAGTGGGCCCAAGGCTGGGGCTGGGGCCGGGGCGGGGGCGGGGGGGGTCACCTGGGCCTTACTCCAGCTGCCACAAGGCAGGGTGGTCTCTGTGGCCGGGTGAATTTCCCAGTAAAATGAAGAATGGGAAGATAGGAACAGCCGTTCTCATCTTCCGAAGAAAAGGGAGCTCAGAGGGCTGGAGTCATTTGTCTAAGGTCCTTCAGCAAGTAGGTGAAGAAGGGCAGAGTTTGAACCCAGACCCTCAGGCTGCTGCATTCCCACTCCTGACCGCTGCGCCAGACTGCCCTCTAGTGGGCACTCCTGAGGAAGCAGGAGAGAGCCCAGGGGACGGTGGTTGTGTTATTGAATCTTTGTCTTCTTTCTGGCCGGTGTTGCTCTCTGACTCCATTCATTCATTCATTCATTCACTCACTCTGTTAGCAGTTTTGGAACCCCTGCTGTAGCCCAGGCATTGTGCTAAGCGCAGAGGGTATCTGCGGGGCAAACCAGTAAAAACTCCCAGTTCCTGGTGGTGCCTAGTTCTCCCTCCCGATTTGGACACAACTCCAGTGCCCCCCAGTTTGGCCTCTGCGGGCTTGGTGAGATGCCGCTTCGCAGCCTGGAGGGGGAGCCACCTGTCCATGCTGCGTCCGCACCCTCCCCCCCGCTGGGCAGCGCTTGGCCAGCTGGTGGTGGCACCTGATCTCCAGGCACCGACAGGCCGGAGCAGGACCCCACCACAGAGGCAGGAGCCGAGAGAACAGAGCACCCCAGGCTCCGTCGGTCCCAGCTGCTCCTCTGTACTCACTGGGGGATGTCAGCAAGGGACTCGGCTTGCCTGAGCCTTCCCTTGTTTTCCTTCTGCACATTGGGTCAGAGTTCAGGATAGCAGGTGCCCTTCCTCCCGGCCTCAAGCTCGGGTGACAGGAAAACGATGACTTTGTTGAAAGAAGTGAGGAGTTGGGGGGAGGGGCTGGTTTAAGGGTGAAGAGGACAAGTGTGATTCTGGGCGTGTTCAGCTGGAGGGCTCTGGGGGTGACTGTCCTTTGTGCACAGAGATGAACTGGCACCTTCAACAAGATTGAGCCATGGGGGACCTCAGGGACCATCTTATCAGTGAGAAAGTTGCGGCCCCACAAGGTCCAGGGCTGTTTGAAGAGCTTCTGATGTCTTAGGCATTCTTCCTTTTTAACAACATTTTTTTTTTAAGATTTATTTATTATTTTGCAAGAGAGAGAGAGAGACACACACACACACACAGAGACAGAGACTGGGACCCGGGGAGTGGGGGGAGGAGCAGAGAGAATCTCAAGCAGACTCGGCGCTAAGTGCAGAGCCCAATGAGGGGCTCCATCCCACCACCCTGAGAGCACCACCCCGAGATCACGACCCGAGCCGAAACCAAGAGTCAGATATTCCGCCAGCTGCAGCCCCAGGCACCCCGTGAGGCATTCTTCCTTTTGAAGGTCCCATCCAGCATCAAAGTAAGCACTAAAAGTCACACAGCCCTCATTCAATACATATTATCTTGCCAGCAGACAGCTGAAAAAATTTTGATAATTTTACTTTTGAAATGATCTGGATGTACGGCTATAAAAGCTCAGGAGTCCTCATGCATCCTTGGGAATTCTTGCAAATGGAGAAAAGTCTGATCTCCAGATTGTTTTCAGATGTAATGAAAAGTTCAGGAAGCTGGACTTAGCCATTAGTGGAGTTAGCCATCATGTTTCACTTGGTCGATACTCAATTAAAATGCGATTAATTTTTGGTTTTGTGGTTTTATTTTCATATTTTGGAGCATATATGTTTTTAGTTCTTGAACAGGCTGAGTGTTTCCCAGTGGATACAAGGGCCCCAGCAGGGTTACAAGAGCCACGCAGGGTCTTGCGGCCAGAGACTGGCAGGGGCCAGGACTTGGCTCCCGAGTCAGGACGCTTTCGCCATCAGCACCTGCACGTGCCCAGGCAGGGGGAGACCTCTGAGGGGCCGCAGCTGTTAGGGCTCAGAGGCACCGTGGAGCCCAAGGGGGGCAAGAGGAGGCAAGAGGAGTAAGAGGAGGACCAAGCTGGGGTGTGGGGGGGTGTCAATGTGGGGGGGTGGCGCGTGAGACTCCATGGGACTCAGGGGGGTCCTGAGGTCAAAGCACACGGTGGGGGTGTGCAGGGGCGTTCACATGTCAATGAGGGGGCTGCCCAGACTGCTGGCTTCCGCTCTAAGCACCGGAATCACCTGGGAGCTTTATAAAAATCCCAGATGCTCAGCTCACACTGAGATTCGGACTCAGTGGTCTAAACATCTGTATCTTAATCAGCACCACCCCACACCTCAGTTTGGATCACCTGCCAGAGATTAGAAGCTCCCATCTAGGTGTCGTGAAGGGTCTTCACTTTTCAGCCTCCTGGGCTCCATTCCTCAGAGTCCTCTTGTGTCCTCCCTTCTCCAGGGGACTGGCAGAAGCCGAGGCCTGCCACCCCATTCCTCCTGAGAAGTCAGGCTGCAGTCTGGCTCTCAGTATCTGTCCAGATCCTCTCCCTCCCCAGCCAAGGTATCAGGAGTCCCATTGAAAATGTATGGGTAGCTGGGGCAGGGACGGGGGTGAGGGCGAGTCTGCTCACTCTGTCTCTGTTGCTAGCCGTTCCCTCTAGCAGCGTGATGGATTTTGCCCATTAAGCACAAACCTAATCAACTGATTTACCACCTGGGGCTCCGTCTGACACCGCTGCCCACCCCCGGTCCCTATCACCCCAGATGGATGGTTGGCTGGGAAGATGGAGCACCGTCATGGAGAGAGGGAGATGAGATTATGTGAAAGGCCGGCTCCCAGCACCCAGTTGGCAACCCTACCTGCCTGCATGGGGCCTGTTGCCTCCCCTGCACAGCCCCAGGCCCTCCAGGCCTCTCCCTCCCTGGGCAGTGTGCCAACAGGTGTCAGTGCTGGAGCCAGGCCCTGCCCGTCGGGGTTGCCTGGGTGCTTGGAGGAACGACACTAGTGCTGGGGTCTCAGGCCTTGGCTGGGCTCCCTTGGTGCTTTGGGGCCTTCCTTGGGCAGTGGCTTATCATCTCCAGGTTCCACACTCCCCCTGCCTCCTCCCTATTCCCAGAGGTGAGGGCACCCCTGGGGACTTGGTTCTGCCTACAGAGCCGCTCGTATCTCCCTCTTCCAGACCAACACAGGCATCCAGAAGAACCTGGAGCAGGAGATCATCCACTACAACTTTAAAACTTCCTTCTTTGACATCTTTGTGAGTGGCCTTAGGGAAGGGGTCCCGGGGGCAGAGATGGTGCAGGGACATGACCCTGGCTGGATTCTCTTCTTTCTGCAAGGCACATTCTAGTCTAGTCGGGGAGACTTGACTCCCATCCTCAGGGAGCCCTCAGTATTCGGAAAGTTCCTAATCAAGGCCCTCCCTTCAGAGAGCCTCAAGTGTGAGGGGGAAGAATAGACCCCTGTCCAAGAAGGTCATGTCTAAATCATCCACTAAGAAACACTGACTCAGCCATTCCCTCCCGAGGCATCACACCCATGTAGAGGGAACCTGGGGAGCAGGACCGGAGGGGGCGGTCAGCCTTCAGCTGGAGCAGGGGGCATTGGCTTGCCTGTGATGGCTTGTGTGTCCCCTGCCCGCCCCTCCCCCCGCCCCCCCACCAGGTCTTGGCCTTCTTCCGCTTCTCGGGACTGCTTCTGGGCTACGCCGTGCTGCGGCTCCGGCACTGGTGGATGATTGCGGTAAGAAGCCCTTCTGGCGGCTCGAGGGCCCTGGCGGGGCTGGTGTGAGGGGGCTGGTGTGAGGGACGGTGTAGAGGAGGACTCACTCCCCAGCCCATTTTCCCTCTCTCCCTCCTTCCCTCCCCTGGGCAGGTCACCACGCTGGTGTCCAGTGCGTTCCTCATCGTCAAGGTCATCCTCTCTGAGGTCAGTGGCTCAGGGTCAGGCTGGCCTGGTGGGCCTCTTGCCAGAGGGATGGGCTTCTCCTAAGAAGGGACCCTTTCTCTGACTTGGGGCATCTGTCCCTGTTGTCAGCTTGGGGTGAGGGGGAATCCTGTCCTTGATATTTCCAAGGAATCATCTTCACTGGCTTCCGCCACCTGTCCCTCTGCAACCCCAAGAACAAAAAGTTCTTCTGCCAGCCTAACCTCAGTTTATCCTGCTGCAGAATTCATTCATCAATCTCAGATGCATGTGCCACAGAGGGTCCCCAAGCAGCTGGTCCCAGGAGTGGGGAGTGTGCCAGAGCTAGTAGCCCCTAGAGGGGACTCTGCGTTTGGGGTGACCCCCTGCTGTGGAGCTCAGCCCCCTTCCTCCACAGCTGCTCAGCAAAGGGGCGTTTGGCTACCTGCTCCCGATCGTCTCCTTTGTCCTTGCCTGGTTGGAGACCTGGTTCCTTGACTTCAAAGTCCTACCGCAGGAGGCCGAGGAGGAGCGATGTGAGTCCTGGGGAAGGGGTGCAGGGAGGGTCATCGCGGCCCCAAGAGAGGAGAGTTTTGGGCATGAGAGCCAGTTCTGAGCTATCTTGCCAACTCTGAACAGCCTCCCAGAACCTAAGGGTGAGCTTGGAGTGGGGGGACCCCAGGCTGCTAAGGCATGACTGCCCTTGTTCTGAAACAATGGCTGCCTGTGTCTGCTCCCCCAGGGTATCTTGCTGCCCAGGCTGCTGTCGCCCGTGGACCCCTACTCTTCTCTGGCGCTCTGTCCGAGGGCCAATTCTATTCACCCCCAGAATCCTTTGCAGGTGAGGGCTGGTGGGTGGGAAACTGCTTCAGCGAGGGTCTTTATGAGAAGTGGGTTGGCTGGGTCTATTTGTTCTGTTCCTTCTTTCAGCTCCTTGGGGAAAGTGAGCACCCCTCTCCCTTTCTATCCCCCCGCAGTCTTGTACCCCGCTACCTCCCCACAGTCTGTCCCCACACCTTCCTGTTGTCATCTGTACTTGTTTTCCGCAGGGTCTGACAATGAATCTGATGAAGACGTTGGGAAGAAAAGCTTCTCTGCCCAGGTATTTGGCTGCCCGCCCCCACCTGACCTTTGGAGTGGGCACCCTGGAGAAGGTGCCAGTGCTGGGCTTAGCCAGGGTGGGCAGGGGCCTCCCCGAAGAGGATGGACCTCAGGTGGCCCGAATGCCAGTCAGCGTGCACCTGAGTGTCTGTCCCACCGTCAGTCAGGCCCACTGGGCCGCCTCATACTGGGGCCTAAGGGGGGCAGCCACGACC